>NW_027488618.1:0-600000 GCF_050948215.1 Halictus rubicundus
TCCTATCCTATCGTCTATCCTATCCTATCCTCTATCCTATCATATCGTCTATCTTATCCTCTATCCTATCCTATCCTCTATCCTATCCTACCCTCTATCCTATCCTATCCTCTATCCTATCCTATCATCTATCATCAATCCTATCCTTTCCTGTATCCTATGCAAACCTCTATCCTATCCTATCCTCTATCCTATCCTGTCCTCTATCCTATCCTATCCTCTATCCTATCCTCTATCCTATAATATTCTCTATCCTATCAAATCCCATATCCTATCCTCTATCCTATCCTATCCTGTATCCTATCCAATCCTCTATCCTATCCTATCATCTATCATCAATCCTATCCTTTCCTGTATCTTTTTTTTTTTTTTTAAAGGTATTTGCCTCTATTTGACTTTTCAATTTCTACAAAAATCGTTAAAAATCTATTATCGCTGGTTACGCATGTACTTAATTTAATTTACTCTAATCGATTCGCTTAGACTTAATCTATTTTATATATACTAACACTTAAAGTACCTAGACTCGAGATTAACACTAGGATTACAAATCTAAAACCTAAACTCTAATACTTTACTAGCTAAACCTATCAACTAAAAACCAAAAAACTAACGCAAACAGTTGTAATTCTAATTTTTCTATTAACCTAACCTATGTTATCTACAAATCGCACAGAATCGCCGAGGTCCGCAGAAATCTACTTCACGGCTGCAAAGTTCTCTCTGCCTGCTAACTTCGGAAATTTGACGAATTTCGCAAAATTGTTAGAATTTTTGGAAAAATCTCGTGCGATCGACGGGAAAAATTCTAAAAACGCTTCGACTTGTCTGCAGTCGTCTGAACGTGACGAAAAAACGCTAAAAAATGCTAAAATTCTGCTAAATTCAGGATTTCGCAAGAGGGAAGTGGGGGTTTTTGGATAGTTAACCCCCACTTATTCTTATATGGTTGTAAAGCCCTCGCTGTATGCGTAATTTGCCTCGTTGAAAGTTTTTTCGAAAATCGGCTCCTTCCCCTTGTCAGTGCTGTTATCTCGAAAGGGGGGGGGGGGGGGGTTCGAAAAAATTTTTTGCCTTGGGGAACTTTGTTCCCCACATCAAAAACACCCCTTACATACTCCTACCGAGTCGACCCACGTACTCAGAATTTTTTCTGATCCGAAATTATTTGGTCACCCGGTATGCACGCTAATTTTAAACTATAACCGATTCCGGCGTTCTGCGGCTCGTTGTAAAGGTACGGGCGAGCACTTTACTTTCGTCTGGTCCGTTTCCCTAAATTCCGTAAAATAAGCCTGCTAATCGCTATATCTCCGAAATGGGTGGATGTAGAGCAAAAAGGTTTTCAGGGGAGAGAATGACTTCTCCTTTCCGGCCCCCTTCGACTCGCCACCCTCCGAAATAGACCCTCCTAAAATTTTATTATGATCGGCCTATTTTCGAGTTCCACCCGTTTCTGTCCGATATTCTAAAACTTTATATCCGGTGTACTTATTACCCTGGCTATCCCTCTGTGGTATAAGTTCTTTCTAATTCCTACCTTACTTTTAGATTGACCGTTAGACCGACCCCTCACGTTGTGTGTGGACCTTTACCGCCGGGCCTTTCGGGTGTTCTCTATCCTCTATTGTTCTTTGTCTTTCTCTCTCTCTCTCTCTCTCTCACGTCACTGGACACTTGAAAGTTCTTGGTAACTATGTCTCGAGTGTACTTGGTCGTTTTTTCTACACCTTTTTTCACTGGTTTTAATTAATTATTAATTTTTCGAATCTAATTGAAATTTCTATTATTTTTAACGAGTTTCTAATCTTTTTTATTTCTTTTCAGGTATAGCTGTTCCCGAGGTAGATGCACGGTGCTATTTTACCCGAAGAGTTGCAGTTTTTCGGCTTTTCGGCACTCCCGTTACCCGGATTTTGCCGAAAGTATCTTTTTTCACGTAAGTATTCCTGTTTTTATCTTTTAAGAGTTTAATCTTTTCTTTTTCTTTTTCAGGTATTCGCGTTTGGTTTTTCGAGTTTCTATACTTAATGATCTGCTATTTTCTTACGAATTATACAATTGTTATTCAATTATTTAATTTCGAATTAAAGCAGTTTATCCGCCCCTGAGGGGCTTTTGACCCGGTTTCCGTGTAACTCGCGTCTTTATTCACTTTTCGGCTTTTATAATCCTTTTGACTTTAAACTTTCCACTCACTTTTTACTTTTATATGTACTCATACTAATTCTATCGAGTAGGAATAAATTAAAGTAACACTCGCGAGTGCGGTTGAAATTTTCGCGTTTCTATACTCTCTTACGATGTTTGCTCGGTGAGATTTCGATTCGCTCTCATCCTTTCCTGTATCCTATTCAATCCTCTATCCTATCAAATCCCCTATCCTATCCTCTATCCTATCCTATCCTGTATCCTATCCTATCCTCTATCCTCTATCGTATCCAATCCTCTATCCTATCCTATCCTCTATTCTATCATCTATCCTATCCTATCCTCTATAATATCGTACACTCTATCCTATAATATCATCTATCCGTTCCTATTCTCTATCCTATCCTATCCTCTATCCTATCCTATCCTCTATCCTATCCTCAATCCTATCCTTTCCCGTATCCTATCCTATCTTCTATCCTATCCTATCATCTATCCTCAATCCTATCCTATCCTCTATCCTATCCTATCCTCTATCCTATCCTATCCTCTATCCTATCTTATCCTCTATCCTAACCTATCCTCTATCCTATCCTCTATCCTATCCTATCCTCTATCCTATCCAATCCTCTATCCTATCCTATCCTCTATCCTATCATATCCTCTATCCTATAATATCCTCTATCCTAACCTATCCCCTATCCAATCCTCTATTCTATCCTATCCTCTATCCTATCCTATCCTCTATCCTATCCTATCCTCTATCCTATCCTATCCTCTATCCTATCCTATCCTCTATCCTATCCTCTATCCTATCGTATCCTCTATCCTGTCCTATCCTCTATCCTAACCTATTCTCTATCCTATCCTCTATCCTATCCTCTATCCTATCGTATCCTCTATCCTATCCTGTCCTCTATCCTATCCTATCCTCTATCCTATCCTATCGTCTATCCTATCCTATCCTCTATCCTATCATATCGTCTATCTTATCCTCTGTCCTATCCTATCCTCTATCCTATCCTACCCTCTATCCTATCCTATCCTCTATCCTATCCTATCATCTATCATCAATCCTATCCTTTCCTGTATCCTATGCAATCCTCTATCCTATCCTATCCTCTATCCTATCCTGTCCTCTATCCTATCCTATTCTCTATCCTATCCTCTATCCTATAATATCCTCTATCCTATCAAATCCCATATCCTATCCTCTATCCTATCCTATCCTCTATCCTATCCTATCCTCTATCCTACCCTATCCTCTATCCTATCCTATCCTCTATCCTATCAAATCCCCTATCCTATCCTCTATCCTATCCTATCATCTATCCTCTATCCTATCCAATCCTCTATCCTATCCTATCCTCTATCCTATCCTATCCTCTATCCTATCCTATCCTCTATCCTATCCTATCCTCTATCCTAACCTATTCTCTATCCTATCCTCTATCCTATCCTATCCTGTATCCTATCCAATCCTCTATCCTATCCTATCCTCTATCCTATCATATCCTCTATCCTATAATATCCTCTATCCTATCCTATCCCCTATCCAATCCTCTATCCTATCCTATCCTCTATCCTATCCTATCCTCTATCCTATCCTATCCTCTATCCTATCCTATCCTCTATCCTATCCTATCCTCTATCCTATCCTATCCTCTATCCTATCCTATCCTCTATCCTATCCTATCCTCTATCCTATCCTATCCTCTATCCTATCCTATCCTCTATCCTATCCTATCCTCTATCCTATCCTATCCTCTATCCTATCCTATCCTCTATCCTATCCTATCCTCTATCCTATCCTATCCTCTATCCTATCCTATCCTCTATCCTATCCTATCCTCTATCCTATCCTATCCTCTATCCTATCCTATCCTCTATCCTATCCTATCCTCTATCCTATCCTATCCTCTATCCTATCCTATCCTCTATCCTATCCTATCCTCTATCCTATCCTATCCTCTATCCTATCCTATCGTCAACCCTATCCTATCCTCTAAACTATAATATCATCTATCCTAGAAAATCCTCTATCCTGTCCTCTATCCTATAATATTCTCTATCCTATCCTCTATCCTATCCTATCCCCTATCGTATCCTGTTCTGTATCCTATCCAATCCCCTATCCTATCCTCTATCCTATCCTATCGCCTATGATATCGCATCCTCTATCCTATCCTATCCTCTATCCTATCCTATCCTCTATCCTATCCTAGCCTCTATCCTATCCTATCCTCTATACTATCCTATCCTCTATCCTCTCCTATCCTATCCTCTATCCTATCCTATCCTCTATCCTATCCTATCCTCTATCCTATCCTATCCTCTATCCTATCCTATCTTCTATCCTATCATATCTTCTATCCTATCCTATCCTCTATCCTATCAAATCCCCTATCCTATCCTCTATCCTATCCTATCCTGTATCCTATCCAATCCTCTATCCTATCCTATCCTCTATCCTATCCTATCGTCTATCCTATCGTATCCTCTATCCTATCCTATCCTCTATCCTAACCTATTCTCTATCCTATCCTCTATCCTATCCTCTATCCTATCGTATCCTCTATCCTATCCTATCCTCTATCCTATCCTATCCTCTATCCTGTCCTATCGTCTATCCTATCCTATCCTCTATCCTATCATATCGTCTATCTTATCCTCTATCCTATCCTATCCTCTATCCTATCCTACCCTCTATCCTATCCTATCCTCTATCCTATCCTATCATCTATCATCAATCCTATCCTTTCCTGTATCCTATCCAATCCTCTATCCTATCCTATCCTCTATCCTATCCTGTCCTCTATCCGATCCTATCGTCTATCCTATCCTCTATCCTATCCTCAATCCTATCCTTTCCCGTATCCTATCCAATCCTCTATCGTATCCTATCCTCTATCCTATCCTATCCTATCGTCTATCCTATCGTCTATCCTATCGTCTATGCTATCCTATCCTCTATCCTATCCTATCCTCTATCCTATCCTATCCTCTATCCTATCCTAGCCTCTATCCTATCCTATCCTCTATAGTATCCTATCCTCTATCCTATCCTATCGTATCTTCTATCCTACCCTATCATCTATCCAATCAAATCCCCTATCCTATCCCCTATCCTATCTTATCCTCTATCCTATCCTATCCTCTATCCTATCCTATCCTCTATCCTATCCTATCCTCTATCCTATCCTATCCTCTATCCTATCGTATCCTCTATCCTATCCTCTATCCTAACCTATTCTCTATCCTATCCTCTATCCTATCCTCTATCCTATCGTATCCTCTATCCTATCCTATCCTCTATCCTATCCTATCCTCTATCCTATCCTATCCTCTATCCTATCCTATCCTCTATCCTATCCTAGCCTCTATCCTATCCTATCCTCTATAGTATCCTATCCTCTATCCTATCCTATCGTATCTTCTATCCTACCCTATCATCTATCCAATCAAATCCCCTATCCTATCCTCTATCCTATCTTATCCTCTATCCTATCCTATCCTCTATCCTATCCTATCCTCTATCCTATCCTATCGTCTATCCTATCCTCTATCCTATCCTAACCTCTATCCTATCCTATCCTCTATCCTATCCTATCCTCTATCCTATCCTCTATCCTATCCAATCCTCTATCGTATCCTATCCTCTATCCTATCCTATCCTATCGTCTATCCTATCGTCTATCCTATCGTCTATCCTATCCTATCCTCTATCCTATCCTATCCTCTATCCTATCCTATCCTCTATCCTATCCTAGCCTCTATCCTATCCTATCCTCTATAGTATCCTATCCTCTATCCTATCCTATCGTATCTTCTATCCTACCCTATCATCTATCCAATCAAATCCCCTATCCTATCCTCTATCCTATCTTATCCTCTATCCTATCCTATCCTCTATCCTATCCTATCCTCTATCCTATCCTATCCTCTAACCTATCCTATCCTCTATCCTATCGTATCCTCTATCCTATCCTATCCTCTATCCTAACCTATTCTCTATCCTATCCTCTATCCTATCCTCTATCCTATCGTATCCTCTATCCTATCCTATCCTCTATCCTATCCTACCCTCTATCCTATCCTATCCCTTATCCTATCCTATCATCTATCATCAATCCTATCCTTTCCTGTATCCTATCCAATCCTCTATCCTATCCTATCCTCTATCCTATCCTATCCTATCGTCTATCCTATCGTCTATCCTATCGTCTATCCTATCCTATCCTCTATCCTATCCTATCCTCTATCCTGTCCTATCCTCTATCCTATCCTAGCCTCTATCCTATCCTATCCTCTATAGTATCCTATCCTCTATCCTATCCTATCGTATCTTCTATCCTACCCTATCATCTATCCAATCAAATCCCCTATCCTATCCCCTATCCTATCTTATCCTCTATCCTATCCTATCCTCTATCCTATCCTATCCTCTATCCTATCCTATCCTCTATCCTATCCTATCCTCTATCCTATCGTATCCTCTATCCTATCCTATCCTCTATCCTAACCTATTCTCTATCCTATCCTATCCTCTATCCTATCCTATCCTCTATCCTATCGTATCCTCTATCCTATCCTATCCTCTATCCTAACCTATTCTCTATCCTATCATCTATCCTATCCTCTATCCTATCGTATCCTCTATCCTATCCTATCCTCTATCCTATCCTATCCTCTATCCTATCCTATCGTCTATCCTATCCTCTACCCTATAATATCCTCTATCCTATCAAATCCCATATCCTATCCTCTATCCTATCCTATCCTGTATCCTATTCAATCCTCTATCCTATCCTATCATCTATCATCGATCCTATCCTTTCCTGTATTCTATTCAATCCTCTATCCTATCAAATCCCCTATCCTATCCTCTATCCTATCCTATCCTGTATCCTATCCTATCCTCTATCCTCTATCGTATCCAATCCTCTATCCTATCCTATCCTCTATTCTATCATCTATCCTATCCTATCCTCTATAATATCGTACACTCTATCCTATAATATCATCTATCCGTTCCTATTCTCTATCCTATCCTCTATCCTATTCTCTATCCTATCCTCTATCCTATCCTCTATCCTATCCTCTATCCTATCCTCTATCCTATCATATCTTCTTTCCTATCCTATCCTCTATCCTATCAAATCCCCTATCCTATCCTGTATCCTATCCTATCCTCTATCCTATCCTATCGTCTATCCTATCCTCTATCCTATCCTAACCTCTATCCTATCCTATCCTCTATCCTATCCTATCCTCTATCCTATGCTAGCCTCTATCCTATCCTATCCTCTATAGTATCCTATCCTCTATCCTCTCCTATCCTATCCTCTATCCTATCCTATCCTCTATGCTATCCTATCCTCTATCCTATCCTAGCATCTATCCTATCCTATCCTCTATCCTATCCTATCGTCTATCCTATCCTCTATCCTATCCTATCCTCTATCCTATCCTATCCTCTATCCTATCCTCAATCCTATCCTTTCCCGTATCCTATCCAATCCTCTATCCTATCCTATCCTCTATCCTATCCTATCGTCTATCCTATCGTCTATCCTATCCTATCCTCTATCCTATCCTATCCTCTATCCTATCCTATCCTCTATCCTATCCTATCGTCTATCCTATCCTCTATCCTATCCTATCCTCTATCCTATCCTATCCTCTATCCTATCCTATCCTCTATCCTATCCTATCCTCTATCCTATCCTATCCTCTATCCTATCCTATCGTCAACCCTATCCTATCCTCTAAACTATAATATCATCTATCCTAGCCAATCCTCTATCCTGTCCTCTATCCTATAATATTCTCTATCCTATCCTCTATCCTATCCTATCCCCTATCGTATCCTGTTCTGTATCCTATCCAATCCCCTATCCTATCCTCTATCCTATCCTATCGCCTATGATATCGCATCCTCTATCCTATCCTATCCTCTATCCTATCCTATCCTCTATCCTATCCTAGCCTCTATCCTATCCTATCCTCTATACTATCCTATCCTCTATCCTCTCCTATCCTATCCTCTATCCTATCCTATCCTCTATCCTATCCTATCCTCTATCCTATCCTATCCTCTATCCTATCCTATCTTCTATCCTATCATATCTTCTATCCTATCCTATCCTCTATCCTATCAAATCCCCTATCCTATCCTCTATCCTATCCTATCCTGTATCCTATCCAATCCTCTATCCTATCCTATCCTCTATCCTATCCTATCGTCTATCCTATCGTATCCTCTATCCTATCCTATCCTCTATCCTAACCTATTCTCTATCCTATCCTCTATCCTATCCTCTATCCTATCGTATCCTCTATCCTATCCTATCCTCTATCCTATCCTATCCTCTATCCTGTCCTATCGTCTATCCTATCCTATCCTCTATCCTATCATATCGTCTATCTTATCCTCTATCCTATCCTATCCTCTATCCAGCCTACCCTCTATCCTATCCTATCCTCTATCCTATCCTATCATCTATCATCAATCCTATCCTTTCCTGTATCCTATCCAATCCTCTATCCTATCCTATCCTCTATCCTATCCTGTCCTCTATCCGATCTTATCGTCTATCCTATCCTCTATCCTATCCTCAATCCTATCCTTTCCCGTATCCTATCCAATCCTCTATCGTATCCTATCCTCTATCCTATCCTATCCTATCGTCTATCCTATCGTCTATCCTATCGTCTATGCTATCCTATCCTCTATCCTATCCTATCCTCTATCCTATCCTATCCTCTATCCTATCCTAGCCTCTATCCTATCCTATCCTCTATAGTATCCTATCCTCTATCCTATCCTATCGTATCTTCTATCCTACCCTATCATCTATCCAATCAAATCCCCTATCCTATCCTCTATCCTATCTTATCCTCTATCCTATCCTATCCTCTATCCTATCCTATCCTCTATCCTATCCTATCCTCTAACCTATCCTATCCTCTATCCTATCGTATCCTCTATCCTATCCTATCCTCTATCCTAACCTATTCTCTATCCTATCCTCTATCCTATCCTCTATCCTATCGTATCCTCTATCCTATCCTATTCTCTATCCTATCCTATCCTATCGTCTATCCTATCCTATCGTCTATCCTATCCTATCCTCTATCCTCTCATATCGTCTATCTTATCCTCTATCCTATCCTATCCTCTATCCTATCCTACCCTCTATCCTATCCTATCCCTTATCCTATCCTATCATCTATCATCAATCCTATCCTTTCCTGTATCCTATCCAATCCTCTATCCTATCCTATCCTCTATCCTATCCTATCCTATCGTCTATCCTATCGTCTATCCTATCGTCTATCCTATCGTCTATCCTATCCTATCCTCTATCCTATCCTATCCTCTATCCTATCCTATCCTCTATCCTATCCTAGCCTCTATCCTATCCTATCCTCTATAGTATCCTATCCTCTATCCTATCCTATCGTATCTTCTATCCTACCCTATCATCTATCCAATCAAATCCCCTATCCTATCCCCTATCCTATCTTATCCTCTATCCTATCCTATCCTCTATCCTATCCTATCCTCTATCCTATCCTATCCTCTATCCTATCGTATCCTCTATCCTATCCTCTATCCTAACCTATTCTCTATCCTATCCTCTATCCTATCCTCTATCCTATCGTATCCTCTATCCTATCCTATCCTCTATCCTATCCTATCCTCTATCCTATCCTATCCTCTATCCTATCCTAGCCTCTATCCTATCCTATCCTCTATAGTATCCTATCCTCTATCCTATCCTATCGTATCTTCTATCCTACCCTATCATCTATCCAATCAAATCCCCTATCCTATCCTCTATCCTATCTTATCCTCTATCCTATCCTATCCTCTATCCTATCCTATCCTCTATCCTATCCTATCGTCTATCCTATCCTCTATCCTATCCTAACCTCTATCCTATCCTATCCTCTATCCTATCCTATCCTCTATCCTATCCTCTATCCTATCCAATCCTCTATCGTATCCTATCCTCTATCCTATCCTATCCTATCGTCTATCCTATCGTCTATCCTATCCTATCCTCTATCCTATCCTATCCTCTATCCTATCCTATCCTCTATCCTATCCTAGCCTCTATCCTATCCTATCCTCTATAGTATCCTATCCTCTATCCTATCCTATCGTATCTTCTATCCTACCCTATCATCTATCCAATCAAATCCCCTATCCTATCCTCTATCCTATCTTATCCTCTATCCTATCCTATCCTCTATCCTATCCTATCCTCTATCCTATCCTATCCTCTAACCTATCCTATCCTCTATCCTATCGTATCCTCTATCCTATCCTCTATCCTAACCTATTCTCTATCCTATCCTCTATCCTATCCTCTATCCTATCGTATCCTCTATCCTATCCTATCCTCTATCCTATCCTACCCTCTATCCTATCCTATCCCTTATCCTATCCTATCATCTATCATCAATCCTATCCTTTCCTGTATCCTATCCAATCCTCTATCCTATCCTATCCTCTATCCTATCCTATCCTATCGTCTATCCTATCGTCTATCCTATCGTCTATCCTATCCTATCCTCTATCCTATCCTATCCTCTATCCTGTCCTATCCTCTATCCTATCCTAGCCTCTATCCTATCCTATCCTCTATAGTATCCTATCCTCTATCCTATCCTATCGTATCTTCTATCCTACCCTATCATCTATCCAATCAAATCCCCTATCCTATCCCCTATCCTATCTTATCCTCTATCCTATCCTATCCTCTATCCTATCCTATCCTCTATCCTATCCTATCCTCTATCCTATCCTATCCTCTATCCTATCGTATCCTCTATCCTATCCTATCCTCTATCCTAACCTATTCTCTATCCTATCCTATCCTCTATCCTATCCTATCCTCTATCCTATCGTATCCTCTATCCTATCCTATCCTCTATCCTAACCTATTCTCTATCCTATCATCTATCCTATCCTCTATCCTATCGTATCCTCTATCCTATCCTATCCTCTATCCTATCCTATCCTCTATCCTATCCTATCGTCTATCCTATCCTCTACCCTATAATATCCTCTATCCTATCAAATCCCATATCCTATCCTCTATCCTATCCTGTCCTGTATCCTATTCAATCCTCTATCCTATCCTATCATCTATCATCGATCCTATCCTTTCCTGTATTCTATTCAATCCTCTATCCTATCAAATCCCCTATCCTATCCTCTATCCTATCTTATCCTCTATCCTATCCTATCCTCTATCCTATCCTATCCTCTATCCTATCCTATCCTCTAACCTATCCTATCCTCTATCCTATCGTATCCTCTATCCTATCCTATCCTCTATCCTAACCTATTCTCTATCCTATCCTCTATCCTATCCTCTATCCTATCGTATCCTCTATCCTATCCTATTCTCTATCCTATCCTATCCTATCGTCTATCCTATCCTATCGTCTATCCTATCCTATCCTCTATCCTCTCATATCGTCTATCTTATCCTCTATCCTATCCTATCCTCTATCCTATCCTACCCTCTATCCTATCCTATCCCTTATCCTATCCTATCATCTATCATCAATCCTATCCTTTCCTGTATCCTATCCAATCCTCTATCCTATCCTATCCTCTATCCTATCCTATCCTATCGTCTATCCTATCGTCTATCCTATCGTCTATCCTATCGTCTATCCTATCCTATCCTCTATCCTATCCTATCCTCTATCCTATCCTATCCTCTATCCTATCCTAGCCTCTATCCTATCCTATCCTCTATAGTATCCTATCCTCTATCCTATCCTATCGTATCTTCTATCCTACCCTATCATCTATCCAATCAAATCCCCTATCCTATCCCCTATCCTATCTTATCCTCTATCCTATCCTATCCTCTATCCTATCCTATCCTCTATCCTATCCTATCCTCTATCCTATCGTATCCTCTATCCTATCCTCTATCCTAACCTATTCTCTATCCTATCCTCTATCCTATCCTCTATCCTATCGTATCCTCTATCCTATCCTATCCTCTATCCTATCCTATCCTCTATCCTATCCTATCCTCTATCCTATCCTAGCCTCTATCCTATCCTATCCTCTATAGTATCCTATCCTCTATCCTATCCTATCGTATCTTCTATCCTACCCTATCATCTATCCAATCAAATCCCCTATCCTATCCTCTATCCTATCTTATCCTCTATCCTATCCTATCCTCTATCCTATCCTATCCTCTATCCTATCCTATCGTCTATCCTATCCTCTATCCTATCCTAACCTCTATCCTATCCTATCCTCTATCCTATCCTATCCTCTATCCTATCCTCTATCCTATCCAATCCTCTATCGTATCCTATCCTCTATCCTATCCTATCCTATCGTCTATCCTATCGTCTATCCTATCCTATCCTCTATCCTATCCTATCCTCTATCCTATCCTATCCTCTATCCTATCCTAGCCTCTATCCTATCCTATCCTCTATAGTATCCTATCCTCTATCCTATCCTATCGTATCTTCTATCCTACCCTATCATCTATCCAATCAAATCCCCTATCCTATCCTCTATCCTATCTTATCCTCTATCCTATCCTATCCTCTATCCTATCCTATCCTCTATCCTATCCTATCCTCTAACCTATCCTATCCTCTATCCTATCGTATCCTCTATCCTATCCTATCCTCTATCCTAACCTATTCTCTATCCTATCCTCTATCCTATCCTCTATCCTATCGTATCCTCTATCCTATCCTATCCTCTATCCTATCCTACCCTCTATCCTATCCTATCCCTTATCCTATCCTATCATCTATCATCAATCCTATCCTTTCCTGTATCCTATCCAATCCTCTATCCTATCCTATCCTCTATCCTATCCTATCCTATCGTCTATCCTATCGTCTATCCTATCGTCTATCCTATCCTATCCTCTATCCTATCCTATCCTCTATCCTGTCCTATCCTCTATCCTATCCTAGCCTCTATCCTATCCTATCCTCTATAGTATCCTATCCTCTATCCTATCCTATCGTATCTTCTATCCTACCCTATCATCTATCCAATCAAATCCCCTATCCTATCCCCTATCCTATCTTATCCTCTATCCTATCCTATCCTCTATCCTATCCTATCCTCTATCCTATCCTATCCTCTATCCTATCCTATCCTCTATCCTATCGTATCCTCTATCCTATCCTATCCTCTATCCTAACCTATTCTCTATCCTATCCTATCCTCTATCCTATCCTATCCTCTATCCTATCCTATCCTCTATCCTATCCTATCCTCTATCCTATCCTATCGTCTATCCTATCCTCTACCCTATAATATCCTCTATCCTATCAAATCCCATATCCTATCCTCTATCCTATCCTGTCCTGTATCCTATTCAATCCTCTATCCTATCCTATCATCTATCATCGATCCTATCCTTTCCTGTATTCTATTCAATCCTCTATCCTATCAAATCCCCTATCCTATCCTCTATCCTATCCTATCCTGTATCCTATCCTATCCTCTATCCTCTATCGTATCCAATCCTCTATCCTATCCTATCCTCTATTCTATCATCTATCCTATCCTATCCTCTATAATATCGTACACTCTATCCTATAATATCATCTATCCGTTCCTATTCTCTATCCTATCCTCTATCCTATTCTCTATCCTATCCTCTATCCTATCCTCTATCCTATCCTCTATCCTATCCTCTATCCTATCATATCTTCTTTCCTATCCTATCCTCTATCCTATCAAATCCCCTATCCTATCCTGTATCCTATCCTATCCTCTATCCTATCCTATCGTCTATCCTATCCTCTATCCTATCCTAACCTCTATCCTATCCTATCCTCTATCCTATCCTATCCTCTATCCTATGCTAGCCTCTATCCTATCCTATCCTCTATAGTATCCTATCC
Source organism: Halictus rubicundus (assembly GCF_050948215.1). Classification (NCBI taxonomy): domain Eukaryota; kingdom Metazoa; phylum Arthropoda; class Insecta; order Hymenoptera; family Halictidae; genus Halictus; species Halictus rubicundus. Next base: position 14,077 of record NW_027488618.1, read on the forward strand.
TCTATCCTCTCCTATCCTATCCTCTATCCTATCCTATCCTCTATGCTATCCTATCCTCTATCCTATCCTAGCATCTATCCTATCCTATCCTCTATCCTATCCTATCGTCTATCCTATCCTCTATCCTATCCTATCCTCTATCCTATCCTATCCTCTATCCTATCCTCAATCCTATCCTTTCCCGTATCCTATCCAATCCTCTATCCTATCCTATCCTCTATCCTATCCTATCGTCTATCCTATCGTCTATCCTATCCTATCCTCTATCCTATCCTATCCTCTATCCTATCCTATCCTCTATCCTATCCTATCGTCTATCCTATCCTCTATCCTATCCTATCCTCTATCCTATCCTATTCTCTATCCTAACCCATCTTCCATCCTATCCTATCCTCTATCCTATCAAATCCCCTATCCTATCCTCTATCCTATCCTATCCTGTATCCTATCCAATCCTCTATCCTATCCTATCATCTATCATCAATCCTATCCTTTCCTGTATCCTATCCAATCCTCTATCCTATCCTATCCTCTCTCCTATCCTATCCTCTCCTCTATCCTATCCTATCCTCTATCCTATCCTATCCTCTATCCTATCCTATCCTCTATCCTATCCTATCCTCTATCCTATCCTATCCTCTATCCTATCCTATCCTCTATCCTATCCTATCCTCTATCCTATCTTATCCTCTATCCAATCCTATCCTCTATCCTATCCTATCCTCTATCCTATCCTATCCTCTATCCTATCGTATCCTCTATCCTATCCTATCCTCTATCCTAACCTATTCTCTATCCTATCCTCTATCCTATCCTCTATCCTATCGTATCCTCTATCCTATCCTATTCTCTATCCTATCCTATCCTCTATCCTATCCTATCGTCTATCCTATCCTATCCTCTATCCTCTCATATCGTCTATCTTATCCTCTATCCTATCCTATCCTCTATCCTACCCTACCCTCTATCCTATCCTATCCCTTATCCTATCCTATCATCTATCATCAATCCTATCCTTTCCTGTATCCTATCCAATCCTCTATCCTATCCTATCCTCTATCCTATCCTATCCTATCGTCTATACTATCCTATCCTCTATCCTATCCTATCCTCTATCCTATCCTATCCTCTATCCTATCCTAGCCTCTATCCTATCCTATCCTCTATAGTATCCTATCCTCTATCCTATCCTATCGTATCTTCTATCCTACCCTATCATCTATCCAATCAAATCCCCTATCCTATCCTCTATCCTATCTTATCCTCTATCCTATCATATCCTCTATCCTATCCTATCCTCTATCCTATCCTATCCTCTATCCTATCCTATCCTCTATCCTATCGTATCCTCTATCCTATCCTATCCTCTATCCTAACCTATTCTCTATCCTATCCTCTATCCTAACCTATTCTCTATCCTATCCTCTATCCTATCCTCTATCCTATCGTATCCTCTATCCTATCCTATCCTCTATCCTATCCTATCCTCTATCCTATCCTATCGTCTATCCTATCCTATCCTCTATCCTATCATATCGTCTATCTTATCCTCTATCCTATCCTATCCTCTATCCTATCCTACCCTCTATCCTATCCTATCCTCTATCCTATCCTATCATCTATCATCAATCCTATCCTTTCCTGTATCCTATCCAATCCTCTATCCTATCCTATCCTCTATCCTATCCTGTCCTCTATCCTATCCTATCGTCTATCCTATCCTCTATCCTATCCTATCCTCTATCCTATCCTCAATCCTATCCTTTCCCGTATCCTATCCAATCCTCTATCCTATCCTATCCTCTATCCTATCCTATCCTATCGTCTATCCTATCGTCTATCCTATCGTCTATCCTATCCTATCCTCTATCCTATCCTATCCTCTATCCTATCCTATCCTCTATCCTATCCTAGCCTCTATCCTATCCTATCCTCTATAGTATCCTATCCTCTATCCTATCCTATCGTATCTTCTATCCTACCCTATCATCTATCCAATCAAATCCCCTATCCTATCCTCTATCCTACCTTATCCTCTATCCTATCCTATCCTCTATCCTATCCAATCCTCTATCCTATCCTATCCTCTCTCCTATCCTATCCTATCCTCTATCCTATCCTATCCTCTATCCTATCCTATCCTCTATCCTATCCTATCCTCTATCCTATCCTATCCTCTATCCTATCCTATCCTCTATCCTATCCTATCCTCTATCCTATCCTATCCTCTATCCAATCCTATCCTCTATCCTATCCTATCCTCTATCCTATCCTATCCTCTATCCTATCGTATCCTCTATCCTATCCTATCCTCTATCCTAACCTATTCTCTATCCTATCCTCTATCCTATCCTCTATCCTATCGTATCCTCTATCCTATCCTATTCTCTATCCTATCCTATCCTCTATCCTATCCTATCGTCTATCCTATCCTATCCTCTATCCTCTCATATCGTCTATCTTATCCTCTATCCTATCCTATCCTCTATCCTATCCTACCCTCTATCCTATCCTATCCCTTATCCTATCCTATCATCTATCATCAATCCTATCCTTTCCTGTATCCTATCCAATCCTCTATCCTATCCTATCCTCTATCCTATCCTATCCTATCGTCTATCCTATCGTCTATCCTATCGTCTATCCTATCCTATCCTCTATCCTATCCTATCCTCTATCCTATCCTATCCTCTATCCTATCCTAGCCTCTATCCTATACTATCCTCTATAGTATCCTATCCTCTATCCTATCCTATCGTATCTTCTATCCTACCCTATCATCTATCCAATCAAATCCCCTATCCTATCCTCTATCCTATCCTATCCTCTATCCTATCCTATCCTCTATCCTATCCTATCCTCTATCCTATCCTATCCTCTATCCTATCGTATCCTCTATCCTATCCTATCCTCTATCCTAACCTATTCTCTATCCTATCCTCTATCCTATCCTCTATCCTATCCTCTATCCTATCGTATCCTCTATCCTATCCTATCCTCTATCCTATCCTATCCTCTATCCTATCCTATCGTCTATCCTATCCTATCCTCTATCCTATCATATCGTCTATCTTATCCTCTATCCTATCCTATCCTCTATCCTATCCTACCCTCTATCCTATCCTATCCTCTATCCTATCCTATCATCTATCATCAATCCTATCCTTTCCTGTATCCTATCCAATCCTCTATCCTATCCTATCCTCTATCCTATCCTGTCCTCTATCCTATCCTATCGTCTATCCTATCCTCTATCCTATCCTATCCTCTATCCTATCCTCAATCCTATCCTTTCCCGTATCCTATCCAATCCTCTATCCTATCCTATCCTCTATCCTATCCTATCCTATCGTCTATCCTATCGTCTATCCTATCGACTATCCTATCCTATCCTCTATCCTATCCTATCCTCTATCCTATCCTATCCTCTATCCTATCCTAGCCTCTATCCTATCCTATCCTCTATAGTATCCTATCCTCTATCCTATCCTATCGTATCTTCTATCCTACCCTATCATCTATCCAATCAAATCCCCTATCCTATCCTCTATCCTATCTTATCCTCTATCCTATCCTATCCTCTATCCTATCCTATCCTCTATCCTATCCTATCCTCTACCCTATCCTATCCTCTATCCTATCGTATCCTCTATCCTATCCTATCCTCTATCCTAACCTATTCTCTATCCTATCCTCTATCCTATCCTCTATCCTATCGTATCCTCTATCCTATCCTATCCTCTATCCTATCCTATCCTCTATCCTATCCTATCGTCTATCCTATCCTATCCTCTATCCTATCATATCGTCTATCTTATCCTCTATCCTATCCTCTATCCTATCCTACCCTCTATCCTATCCTATCCTCTATCCTATCCTATCATCTATCATCAATCCTATCCTTTCCTGTATCCTATCCAATCCTCTATCCTATCATATCCTCTATCCTATCCTGTCCTCTATCCTATCCTATACTCTATCCTATCCTCTACCCTATAATATCCTCTATCCTATCAAATCCCATATCCTATCCTCTATCCTATCCTATCCTGTATCCTATTCAATCCTCTATCCTATCCTATCATCTATCATCAATCCTATCCTTTCCTGTATTCTATTCAATCCTCTATCCTATCAAATCCCCTATCCTATCCTCTATCCTATCCTATCCTGTATCCTATATTATCCTCTATCCTCTATCGTATCCAATCCTCTATCCTATCCTATCCTCTATTCTATCATCTATCCTATCCTATCCTCTATAATATCGTACACTCTATCCTATAATATCATCTATCCGTTCCTATTCTCTATCCTATCCTCTATCCTATTCTCTATCCTATCCTCTATCCTATCCTCTATCCTATCCTCTATCCTATCCTCTATCCTATCCTCTATCCTATCATATCTTCTTTCCTATCCTATCCTCTATCCTATCCTATCCTCTATCCTATCCTAGCCTCTATCCTATCCTCAATCCTATCCTTTCCCGTATCCTATCCAATCCTCCATCCTATCCTATCCTCTATCCTATCCTATCGTCTATCCTATCGTCTATCCTATCCTATCCTCTATCCTATCCTATCCTCTATCCTATCCTATCCTCTATCCAATCCTATTCTCTATCCTAACCCATCTTCTATCCTATCCTATCCTCTATCCTATCAAATCCCCTATCCTATCCTCTATCCTATCCTATCCTGTATCCTATCCAATCCTCTATCCTATCCTATCATCTATCATCAATCCTATCCTTTCCTGTATCCTATCCAATCCTCTATCCTATCCTATCCTCTCTCCTATCCTATCCTATCCTCTATCCTATCCTATCCTCTATCCTATCCTATCCTCTATCCTATCATATCTTCTTTCCTATCCTATCCTCTATCCTATCCTATCCTCTATCCTATCCTAGCCTCTATCCTATCCTATCCTCTATAGTATCCTATCCTCTATCCTCTCCTATCCTATCCTCTATCCTATCCTCTCCTCTATGCTATCCTATCCTCTATCCTATCCTAGCATCTATCCTATCCTATCCTCTATCCTATCCTATCGTCTATCCTATCCTCTATCCTATCCTATCCTCTATCCTATCCTATCCTCTATCCTATCCTCAATCCTATCCTTTCCCGTATCCTATCCAATCCTCCATCCTATCCTATCCTCTATCCTATCCTATCGTCTATCCTATCGTCTATCCTATCCTATCCTCTATCCTATCCTATCCTCTATCCTATCCTATCCTCTATCCAATCCTATTCTCTATCCTAACCCATCTTCTATCCTATCCTATCCTCTATCCTATCAAATCCCCTATCCTATCCTCTATCCTATCCTATCCTGTATCCTATCCAATCCTCTATCCTATCCTATCATCTATCATCAATCCTATCCTTTCCTGTATCCTATCCAATCCTCTATCCTATCCTATCCTCTCTCCTATCCTATCCTATCCTCTATCCTATCCTATCCTCTATCCTATCCTATCCTCTATCCTATCCTATCCTCTATGCTATCCTATCCTCTATCCTATCCTATCCTCTATCCTATCCTATCCTCTATCCTATCCTATCCTCTATCCTATCCTATCCTCTATCCAATCCTATCCTCTATCCTATCCTATCCTCTATCCTATCCTATCCTCTATCCTATCCTATCCTCTATCATATCCTATCATCTATCCTCAATCCTATCCTTTCCTGTATCGTATCCAATCCTCTATCCAATCCTATCCTCTATCCTATGCTGTCCTCTATCCTATCCTCTCCTCTATCCTATCCTCTATCCTATAATATCCTCTATCCTATCAAATCCCCTATCCTATCCTATCGTCTATCCAATCCTCTATCCTATCCCATCCTCTATCCTATCCTATCCTCTATCCTATCCTATCCTCTATCCTATCCTATCCTATCCTCTATCCTATCCTATCTTCTATCCTATCCTCTCCTCTATCCTATCCTCTATCCTATAATTCCTCTATCCTATCAAATCCCCTATCCTATCCTATCGTCTATCCTATCCTATCGTCTATCCTATCCTATCGTCTATCCTATCCTCTATCCTATTCTATCCTCTATCCTATCCTATCCTATCCTCTATCCTATCCTATCTTCTATCCTATCCTATCCTCTATCCTATCATATCCTCTATCCTATAATATCCTCTATCCTATCCTATCCTCTATCCAATCCTCTATCCTATCCTCTATCCTATCCTATCTTCTGTCCTATCCTATCCTCTATCCTATCAAATCCCCTATCCTATCCTCTATCCTATCCTATCGTCTATCCTATCCTCTATCCTATCCTATCGTCTATAGTATCCTCTATCCTATTCTATCCTCTATCCTATCCTATCCTATCCTCTATCCTATCCTATCTTCTATCCTATCCTATCCTCTATCCTATCATATCCTCTATCCTATAATATCCTCTATCCTATCCTATCCTCTATCCTATCCTCTATCCTATCCTATCGTCTATCCTATCCTCTATCCTATCCTAACCTCTATCCTATCCTAACCTCTATCCTATCCTATCCTCTATCCTATCCTATCCTCTATCCTATCCTAGCCTCTATCCTATCCTATCATCTATAGTATCCTATCCTCTATCCTCTCCTATCCTATCCTCTATCCTATCCTATCCTCTATGCTATCCTATCCTCTATGCTATCCTATCCTCTATCCTATCCTAGCATCTATCCTATCCTATCCTCTATCCTATCCTATCGTCTATCCTATCCTCTATCCTATCCTATCCTCTATCCTATCCTATCCTCTATCCTATTCTATCGTCTATCCTATCCTCTATCCTATCCTATCCTCTATCCTATCCTATCGTCTATCCTATCGTCTATCCTATCCTATCCTCTATCCTATCCTATCCTCTATCCTATCCTATCCTCTATCCTATCCTATCCTCTATCCTATCCTATCGTCTATCCTATCCTCTATCCTATCCTATCCTCTATCCTATCCTATTCTCTATCCTAACCCATCTTCTATCCTATCCTATCCTCTATCCTATCAAATCCCCTATCCTATCCTCTATCCTATCCTATCCTGTATCCTATCCAATCCTCTATCCTATCCTATCATCTATCATCAATCCTATCCTTTCTTGTATCCTATCCAATCCTCTATCCTATCCTATCCTCTCTCCTATCCTATCCTATCCTCTATCCTATCCTATCCTCTATCCTATCCTATCCTCTATCCTATCCTATCCTCTATCCTATCCTATCCTCTATCATATCCTATCCTCTATCCTATCCTATCTTCTATCCTTTCCTATCCTATATCCCATCCTCTATCCAATCCTCTATCCTATCCTATCCTCTATCCTATCCTATCCTCCATTCTATCCTATCCTCAATTATATCCTATCCTCTATCCTATTGTCTATCCTATCCTATCCTCTATCCTATAATATCATCAATCCTATCCTATTCTCTATCCTATCCTATCCTTTCCTCTATCGTCTCCTATCTTCTATCCTATCCTATCCTCTATCCTATCCTATCCTCTATCCTATCCTATCCTCTATCCTATACTATCCTCTATCCTATCCTATCCTCTACCCTATCCTATCCCCTATCGTCTCCTATCCTCTTTGCTATCCTATACTCTATCGTATCACATCCTCTATCCTATCCTATCCTCTATCCTATACTATCCTATATCCTATCCTATACTATCCTATCCTCTAGCCTATCCTATCCTCTATCCTAGCCTATCCTCTATACTATTCTATCCTATATCCTAACCTATCCTCTATCCTATCCTATCCTCTATCCTATCCTATCCTCTATCCTATTCTATCAACTATCCTATCCAATCCCAAGTCCTATCGTCTATCCTATCCTATCAACTATCCTATCCTATCCTCTATCCTATCCTATCCCCTATCCAATCCCATATTCGATCCTCTCCACTATAATATCGTGTCCTCTACCCTAGCCTGTGCTCTATCCTATAATATCTTCCATCCTATCGTATACTATATCCTACCCTATCCACTATCGTATCCTATCCTCTATCCTATCCAATCCTATATCCTATCCAATCCTATATCCTATCCTATCCTCTATCCTATAATCTATCCTCAATCCTATCCTCTATCGTATCCTATCCTCTATAATATCGTATCCTCTATCCTATACTAACCTCTATAATATCGTATCCTCTATCATATCCTATCCTCTTTCCTTTAATATCATCTATCCTATCCTATTCTCTATCCTATCCTATCCTCTATCCTATCCTATCCTCTATCCTATCCAATCCTATATCCTATACTCAATCGTATCCTATCCTATATCCTATCCTATCCTATCCTATCCTCTATCCTATCCTATCCTCTATCCTATTCTATCCTCTATCCTAGCCTATCCTCTATCCTATCCTATCCTCTATCCTATCCTATCCTCTATCCTATCCTATCCGATCCTCTATCCTATCCTATCCTCTATCCTATCCAATCCAATATCCGATCCTCTATCCTATCCTATCCACTATCCTATCCAATCCTATATCCTATCAAATCTACTATACTATCCTCTATCCTATCATATCCTGTATCCTATCCTATCCTCTATCCTCTATCGTATCCAATCATCTTTCCTATCCTATCCTCTATCCTCTCCTATCCTCTATCATATCCTATCCTCTATCCTATCCTATCTTCTATCCTTTCCTATCATATATCCCATCCTCTATCCAATCCTCTATCCTATCCTATCCTCTATCCTATCCTATCCTCCATTCTATCCTATCCTCAATTATATCCTATCCTCTATCCTATTGTCTATCCTATCCTATCCTCTATCCTATAATATCATCAATCCTATCCTATTCTCTATCCTATCCTATCCTTTCCTCTATCGTCTCCTATCTTCTATCCTATCCTATCCTCTATCCTATCCTATCCTCTATCCTATCCTATCCTCTATCCTATACTATCCTCTATCCTATCCTATCCTCTACCCTATCCTATCCCCTATCGTCTCCTATCCTCTTTGCTATCCTATACTCTATCGTATCACATCCTCTATCCTATCCTATCCTCTATCCTATACTATCCTATATCCTATCCTATACTATCCTATCCTCTATCCTATCCTATCCTCTATCCTAGCCTATCCTCTATACTATCCTATCCTATATCCTAACCTATCCTCTATCCTATCCTATCCTCTATCCTATCCTATCCTCTATCCTATTCTATCAACTATCCTATCCAATCCCAAGTCCTATCGTCTATCCTATCCTATCAACTATCCTATCCTATCCTCTATCCTATCCTATCCCCTATCCAATCCCATATTCGATCCTCTCCACTATAATATCGTATCCTCTACCCTAGCCTGTGCTCTATCCTATAATATCTTCCATCCTATCGTATACTATATCCTACCCTATCCACTATCGTATCCTATCCTCTATCCTATCCAATCCTATATCCTATCCAATCCTATATCCTATCCTATCCTCTATCGTCTCCTGTCCTCTATCCTATCCAATCTCCTATCCTATTCTCTATGCTATCCTATCCTCTATAATATCCAATCCTCTAACCTATCGCCTATCCTATCCTATCCTCTATCCTAGCCTATCCTCTATCCTATTCTATCAACTATACTATCCAATCCCCTATCCTGTCGTCTATCCTATCCTATCAACTATCCTATCCTATCCTCTATCCTATCCAATCCCCTATCCTATCCTATATTCGATCCTCTCCACTATAATATCGTATTCTCTACCCTATCCTGTGCTCTATCCTATAATATCTTCCATCCTATCCTATACTATGTGCTACCCTATCCCCTATCCTATACAATCCTCTAGCCTATCCTATCCTCTATCGTCTCCTGTCCTCTATCCTATCGAATCTCCTATCCTATTCTCTATCCTATCCTATCCTCTATCCTATCCAATCCCCTATCCGATCCTCTATCCTATCCTATCCTCTATCCTATCCTAACCTCTATACTATCCTCTATCCGATCCTATCCTCCATAATATCCTATCCTCTATCCTATCCAATCTCCTATCCTATACTCTAACCTATCCTATCCTCTATCCTATCCAATCACCTATCCCATCCTCTATCATATCCAATCACCTATCCTATCCTCTATTCAATACTATACTCTATCCTATCCTATCCTCTATAATATCCTATCCTCTATCCTATCCTATAATCTATCCTATCCTCTATCCTATCCTCTATCCCATCCTATCCTCTATCCTATCCTCTATCCTATCCTATCCTCTATCCTATCCTATCCTCTATCCTATCCTATACTCTATCCTATCCTATCCTCTATCCTATCCTATCCTCTATCCTATCCCATACTCTATCCTATCCTATCCTCAATCCTATCCTATCCTCTATCCTATCCTATCGTCTATCCTATCCTATCCTATCCTCAATCCTATCAAATCCCCTATCCTATCAAATCCCCTATCCTATCCTCTATCCAATCCTCTATCCCATCCTATCATCTATCCTCAATCCTATCCTTTCCTGTATCCTATCCATTCCTGTAGCCTATCCATTCCTCTATCCTATCCTGTCCTCTATCCTATCCTATCCTCTATCCCATCCTATCCTCTCTCCTATCCTCTCTCCTATCCTATCCTCTATCCTATCCTATCTTCTATCCTATCCGATCCTCTATCCTATCAAATCCCCCATCCTATCCTCTATCCTATCCTATCCTGTATCCTATCCTTTCCTGTATCCTATCCTATCCTCTATCCTCTATCCTATCCTATTCTCTACCCTATCATATCCTCTACCCTATAATATCCTCCATCCTATCCTATCCTCTATCCAATCCTCTGTCGTATCCTATCCTCTATCCTATCCTTTCCTCTATCCTATTCTATCCTCTATCCTATCCTATCCTCTATCCTATCCTATCCTCTATCCTATCCTCTCATCTATCCTATCCAATCCTCTATCCTATCCTATCCTCTATCCTATCCTATCCTCTATCCTATCCTATCGTCAATCCTGTCCTATCCTCTATCCTATCCTATCCTCTATCCTATCCTATCCTCTATCCTATCCTATACTCTATCCTATCCTATCCTCTATCCTATCCTCTCCTCTATCCTATCCAATCCTCTATCCTATCCTATCCTCTATCCTATCCTATCCTCTATCCTATCCTATCGTCAATCCTGTCCTATCCTCTATCCTATCCTATCCTCTATCCTATCCAATCCAACCCCCTATCCTATCCTCTATCCAATCCTATCCTCAATCCTATCCTTTCCTGTATCCTATCCTATCCTCTATCCTCTATCCTATCCAATCCTCTGTCCTATCCTATCCTCTATCCTATCCTATCGCGTATCCTATCCTCTATCCTATCAAATCCCCTATCCTATCCTCTGTCCTATCCTATCCTCTATCCTATCCTATCCTCTATCCTATCCTCTATCCTATCCAATCCAATCCCCTGTCCTATCCTCTATCCAATCCTATCCTCAATCCTATCCTTTCCTGTATCCTATCCTATCCTCTATCCTCTATCCTATCCAATCCTCTGTCCTATCCTATCCTCTATCCTATCCTATCGCGTATCCTATCCTCTATCCTATCCTATCCTCTATCCTATCCTATCCTCTATCCTATCCTATCCTCTATCCTATCCTATCCTCTATCCTATCCTATCCTCTATCCTCTCCTATCTTCTATCCTATCCTATCCTCTATCCTATCAAATCCCCTATCCTATCCTCTATCCTATCCTATCCTATCCTATCCTCTATCCTATCCTATCTTCTATCCTTTCCTATCCTCTATCCTATCCTATCGTCTATCCTATCCTATCCTCTATCCAATCCTATCCTCAATCCTATCCTTTCCTGTATCCTATCCTATCCTCTATCCTCTATCCTATCCAATCCTCTGTCCTATCCTATCCTCTATCCTATCCTATCGTGTATCCTATCCTCTATCCTATCCTATCCTCTATCCTATCCTATCCTCTATCCTATCAAATCCCCTATCCTATCCTCTGTCCTATCCTATCCTCTATCCTATCCTATCCTCTATCCTATCCTATCCTCTATCCTATCCTATCCTCTATCCTATCCTATCCTCTATCCTATCCTATCCTCTATCCTATCCTCTATCCTAGCCTATCGTCTATCCTATCCAATCCAATCCCCTATCCTATCTTCTATCCTATCCTATCCTCTATCCTATCAAATCCCCTATCCTATCCTCTATGCTATCCTATCCTATCCTATCCTCTATCCTATCCTATCTTCTACCCTATCCTATCCTCTATCCTATCCTATCCTCTACCCTATCCTATCCTCTATCCTATCCTATCCTCTATCATATCCTATCTTCTATCCTATCCTATCCTCAACCCTATGAAATCCCATATCCTATCCTCTGTCCTATCCCATCCTCTATCCTATCCTATCCTCTATCCTATCCTATCCTCTATCCTATCCTCTATTCTATCCTATCCTCTATCCTATCCTATCCACTATCCTATCCTATCCTCTATCCTATCCTATCCTCTACCCTATCAAATCCCCTATCCTATCCTCTAGCCTATCCTATCCTGTATCCTATCCTATCCTCTATCCTCTATCGTATCCAATCCACTATCCTATCCTATCCTCTATCCTATCCTCTATCCTATCCCATCCTCTATCCTATCCTATCTTCTATCCTATCCTATCCGCTATCCTATCAAATCCCCTATCCTATCCTCTATCCTATCCTATCCTCTATCCTATCCTATCCTCTATCCTATCCAATCCTCTATCCCATCCTATCATCTATCCTCAATCCTATCCTTTCCTGTATCATATCCATTCCTGTATCCTATCCATTCCTCTATCCTATCCTGTCCTCTATCCTATCCTATCCTCTATCCTATCAAATCCCCTATCCTATCCTCTGTCCTATCCTATCCTCTATCCTATCCTATCCTCTATCCTATCCTATCCTCTATCCTATCCTATCCTCTATCCTCTCCTATCTTCTATCCTATCCTATCCTCTATCCTATCAAATCCCCTATCCTATCCTCTATCCTATCCAATCCTCTATCCTATCCTATCCTCAATCCTATCCTATCCTCTATCCTATCCTACCCTCTATCCTATCCAATCCAATCCCCTATCCTATCCTCTATCCAATCCTATCCTCAATCCTATCCTTTCCTGTATCCTATCCTATCCTCTATCCTCTATCCTATCCAATCCTCTGTCCTATCCTCTCCTCTATCCTATCCTATCCTCTATCATATCCTATCCTCTATCCTATCCTATCTTCTATCCTTTCCTATCCTATATCCCATCCTCTATCCAATCCTCTATCCTATCCTATCCTCTATCCTATCCTATCCTCCATTCTATCCTATCCTCAATTATATCCTATCCTCTATCCTATTGTCTATCCTATCCTATCCTCTATCCTATAATATCATCAATCCTATCCTATTCTCTATCCTATCCTATCCTTTCCTCTATCGTCTCCTATCTTCTATCCTATCCTATCCTCTATCCTATCCTATCCTCTATCCTATCCTATCCTCTATCCTATACTATCCTCTATCCTATCCTATCCTCTACCCTATCCTATCCCCTATCGTCTCCTATCCTCTTTGCTATCCTATACTCTATCGTATCACATCCTCTATCCTATCCTATCCTCTATCCTATACTATCCTATATCCTATCCTATACTATCCTATCCTCTAGCCTATCCTATCCTCTATCCTAGCCTATCCTCTATACTATCCTATCCTATATCCTAACCTATCCTCTATCCTATCCTATCCTCTATCCTATCCTATCCTCTATCCTATTCTATCAACTATCCTATCCAATCCCAAGTCCTATCGTCTATCCTATCCTATCAACTATCCTATCCTATCCTCTATCCTATCCTATCCCCTATCCAATCCCATATTCGATCCTCTCCACTATAATATCGTGTCCTCTACCCTAGCCTGTGCTCTATCCTATAATATCTTCCATCCTATCGTATACTATATCCTACCCTATCCACTATCGTATCCTATCCTCTATCCTATCCAATCCTATATCCTATCCAATCCTATATCCTATCCTATACTCTATCCTATAATCTATCCTCAATCCTATCCTCTATCGTATCCTATCCTCTATAATATCGTATCCTCTATCCTATACTAACCTCTATAATATCGTATCCTCTATCATATCCTATCCTCTTTCCTTTAATATCATCTATCCTATCCTATTCTCTATCCTATCCTATCCTCTATCCTATCCTATCCTCTATCCTATCCAATCCTATATAATATACTCAATCGTATCCTATCCTATATCCTATCCTATCCTATCCTATCCTCTATCCTATCCTATCCTCTATCCTATTCTATCCTCTATCCTAGCCTATCCTCTATCCTATCCTATCCTCTATCCTATCCTATCCTCTATCCTATCCTATCCGATCCTCTATCCTATCCTATCCTCTATCCTATCCAATCCAATATCCGATCCTCTATCCTATCCTATCCACTATCCTATCCAATCCTATATCCTATCAAATCTACTATCCTATCCTCTATCCTATCATATCCTGTATCCTATCCTATCCTCTATCCTCTATCGTATCCAATCATCTTTCCTATCCTATCCTCTATCCTCTCCTATCCTCTATCATATCCTATCCTCTATCCTATCCTATCTTCTATCCTTTCCTATCATATATCCCATCCTCTATCCAATCCTCTATCCTATCCTATCCTCTATCCTATCCTATCCTCCATTCTATCCTATCCTCAATTATATCCTATCCTCTATCCTATTGTCTATCCTATCCTATCCTCTATCCTATAATATCATCAATCCTATCCTATTCTCTATCCTATCCTATCCTTTCCTCTATCGTCTCCTATCTTCTATCCTATCCTATCCTCTATCCTATCCTATCCTCTATCCTATCCTATCCTCTATCCTATACTATCCTCTATCCTATCCTATCCTCTACCCTATCCTATCCTCTATCGTCTCCTATCCTCTTTGCTATCCTATACTCTATCGTATCACATCCTCTATCCTATCCTATCCTCTATCCTATACTATACTATATCCTATCCTATACTATCCTATCCTCTATCCTATCCTATCCTCTATCCTAGCCTATCCTCTATACTATCCTATCCTATATCCTAACCTATCCTCTATCCTATCCTATCCTCTATCCTATCCTATCCTCTATCCTATTCTATCAACTATCCTATCCAATCCCAAGTCCTATCGTCTATCCTATCCTATCGCGTATCCTATCCTCTATCCTATCCTATCCTCTATCCTATCCTATCCTCTATCCTATCCTATCCTCTATCCTCTCCTATCTTCTATCCTATCCTATCCTCTATCCTATCAAATCCCCTATCCTATCCTCTATCCTATCCTATCCTATCCTATCCTCTATCCTATCCTATCTTCTATCCTTTCCTATCCTCTATCCTATCCTATCGTCTATCCTATCCTATCCTCTATCCAATCCTATCCTCAATCCTATCCTTTCCTGTATCCTATCCTATCCTCTATCCTCTATCCTATCCAATCCTCTGTCCTATACTATCCTCTATCCTATCCTATCGTGTATCCTATCCTCTATCCTATCCTATCCTCTATCCTATCCTATCCTCTATCCTATCAAATCCCCTATCCTATCGTCTGTCCTATCCTATCCTCTATCCTATCCTATCCTCTATCCTATCCTATCCTCTATCCTATCCTATCCTCTATCCTATCCTATCCTCTATCCTATCCTATCCTCTATCCTATCCTCTATCCTAGCCTATCGTCTATCCTATCCAATCCAATCCCCTATCCTATCTTCTATCCTATCCTATCCTCTATCCTATCAAATCCCCTATCCTATCCTCTATGCTATCCTATCCTATCCTATCCTCTATCCTATCCTATCCTCTATCCTATCCTATCCTCTATCCTATCCAATCACCTATCCCATCCTCTATCATATCCAATCACCTATCCTATCCTCTATTCAATACTATACTCTATCCTATCCTATCCTCTATAATATCCTATCCTCTATCCTATCCTATAATCTATCCTATCCTCTATCCTATCCTCTATCCCATCCTATCCTCTATCCTATCCTCTATCCTATCCTATCCTCTATCCTATCCTATCCTCTATCCTATCCTATACTCTATCCTATCCTATCCTCTATCCTATCCTATCGTCTATCCTATCCTATCCTATCCTCAATCCTATCAAATCCCCTATCCTATCAAATCCCCTATCCTATCCTCTATCCAATCCTCTATCCCATCCTATCATCTATCCTCAATCCTATCCTTTCCTGTATCCTATCCATTCCTGTAGCCTATCCATTCATCTATCCTATCCTGTCCTCTATCCTATCCTATCCTCTATCCCATCCTATCCTCTCTCCTATCCTCTCTCCTATCCTATCCTCTATCCTATCCTATCTTCTATCCTATCCGATCCTCTATCCTATCAAATCCCCCATCCTATCCTCTATCCTATCCTATCCTGTATCCTATCCTTTCCTGTATCCTATCCTATCCTCTATCCTCTATCCTATCCTATTCTCTACCCTATCATATCCTCTACCCTATAATATCCTCCATCCTATCCTATCCTCTATCCAATCCTCTGTCGTATCCTATCCTCTATCCTATCCTTTCCTCTATCCTATTCTATCCTCTATCCTATCCTATCCTCTATCCTATCCTATCCTCTATCCTATCCTCTCATCTATCCTATCCAATCCTCTATCCTATCCTATCCTCTATCCTATCCTATCCTCTATCCTATCCTATCGTCAATCCTGTCCTATCCTCTATCCTATCCTATCCTCTATCCTATCCTATCCTCTATCCTATCCTATACTCTATCCTATCCTATCCTCTATCCTATCCTCTCCTCTATCCTATCCAATCCTCTATCCTATCCTATCCTCTATCCTATCCTATCGTCAATCCTGTCCTATCCTCTATCCTATCCTATCCTCTATCCTATCCAATCCAACCCCCTATCCTATCCTCTATCCAATCCTATCCTCAATCCTATCCTTTCCTGTATCCTATCCTATCCTCTATCCTCTATCCTATCCAATCCTCTGTCCTATCCTATCCTCTATCCTATCCTATCGCGTATCCTATCCTCTATCCTATCAAATCCCCTATCCTATCCTCTGTCCTATCCTATCCTCTATCCTATCCTATCCTCTATCCTATCCTCTATCCTATCCAATCCAATCCCCTGTCCTATCCTCTATCCAATCCTATCCTCAATCCTATCCTTTCCTGTATCCTATCCTATCCTCTATCCTCTATCCTATCCAATCCTCTGTCCTATCCTATCCTCTATCCTATCCTATCGCGTATCCTATCCTCTATCCTATCCTATCCTCTATCCTATCCTATCCTCTATCCTATCCTATCCTCTATCCTCTCCTATCTTCTATCCTATCCTATCCTCTATCCTATCAAATCCCCTATCCTATCCTCTATCCTATCCTATCCTATCCTATCCTCTATCCTATCCTATCTTCTATCCTTTCCTATCCTCTATCCTATCCTATCGTCTATCCTATCCTATCCTCTATCCAATCCTATCCTCAATCCTATCCTTTCCTGTATCCTATCCTATCCTCTATCCTCTATCCTATCCAATCCTCTGTCCTATCCTATCCTCTATCCTATCCTATCGTGTATCCTATCCTCTATCCTATCCTATCCTCTATCCTATCCTATCCTCTATCCTATCAAATCCCCTATCCTATCCTCTGTCTATCCTATCCTCTATCCTATCCTATCCTCTATCCTATCCTATCCTCTATCCTATCCTATCCTCTATCCTATCCTATCCTCTATCCTATCCTATCCTCTATCCTATCCTATCCTCTATCCTATCCTCTAACCTAGCCTATCGTCTATCCTATCCAATCCAATCCCCTATCCTATCTTCTATCCTATCCTATCCTCTATCCTATCAAATCCCCTATCCTATCCTCTATGCTATCCTATCCTCTATCCTATCCTATCTTCTACCCTATCCTATCCTCTATCCTATCCTATCCTCTACCCTATCCTATCCTCTATCCTATCCTATCCTCTATCATATCCTATCTTCTATCCTATCCTATCCTCAACCCTATGAAATCCCATATCCTATCCTCTGTCCTATCCCATCCTCTATCCTATCCTATCCTCTATCCTATCCTATCCTCTATCCTATCCTCTATCCTCTCCTATCTTCTATCCTATCCTATCCTCTATCCTATCAAATCCCCTATCCTATCCTCTATCCTATCCAATCCTCTATCCTATCCTATCCTCAATCCTATCCTATCCTCTATCCTATCCTACCCTCTATCCTATCCAATCCAATCCCCTATCCTATCCTCTATCCAATCCTATCCTCAATCCTATCCTTTCCTGTATCCTATCCTATCCTCTATCCTCTATCCTATCCAATCCTCTGTCCTATCCTCTCCTCTATCCTATCCTATCTTCTATCCTATCCTATCCTCTATCCTATCAAATCCCCTATCCTATCCTCTATCCTATCCTATCTTCTATCCTATCCTATCCTCTATCCTATCCTATCGTCTATCCTATCCTATCCTCTATCCTATCCTATCCTCTATCCTATCCTATCCTCTATCCTATCCTATCCTCTGTCCTATCCTATCCTCTATCCTATCCTATCGTGTATCCTATCCTCTATCCTATCAAATCCCCTATCCTATCAAATCTTCTATCCTATCCTCTATCCTATCCTATCTTCTATCCTATCCTATCCTCTATCCTATCAAATCCCCTATCCTATCCTCTATCCTATCCTATCGTCTATCCTATCCTCTATCCAATCCTATCCTCTATCCTATTCTATCCTCTATCCTATCAAATCCTCTATCCTATCCTCTCCTCTATCCTATCCAATCCTCTATCCTGTCCTATCCTCTATCCTATCCTATCCTCTATCCTATCCTATCGTCAATCCTGTCCTATCCTCTATCCTATCCTATCCTCTATCCTATCCTCTATCCTAGCCTATCCCCTATCCTATCCAATCCAATCCCCTATCCTATCCTCTATCCAATCCTATCCTCAATCCTATCCTTTCCTGTATCCTATCCTATCCTCTATCCTCTATCCTATCAAATCCTCTATCCTATCCTCTCATCTATCCTGTCCAATCCTCTATCCTATCCTATCGTGTATCCTATCCTCTATCCTATCAAATCCCCTATCCTATCCTCTGTCCTATCCTATCCTCTATCCTATCCTATCGTGTATCCTATCCTCTATCCTATCAAATCCCCTATCCTATCCTCTGTCCTATCCTATCCTCTATCCTATCCTATCCTCTATCCTATCCTATCCTCTATCCTATCCTATCTTCTATCCTATCCTATCCTCTATCCTATCAAATCCCCTATCCTATCCTCTATCCTATCCCATCGTCTATCCTATCCTCTATCCAATCCTATCCTCTATCCTATTCTATCCTCTATCCTATAAAATCATCTATCCTATCCTCTCCTCTATCCTATCCAATCCTCTATCCTGTCATATCCTCTATCCTATCCTATCCTCTATCCTATCCTATCCTCTATCCTATCCTATCGTCAATCCTGTCCTATCCTCTATCCTATCCTATCCACTATCCTATCCTCTATCCAATCCTATCCTCAATCCTATCCTTTCCTGTATCCTATCCTATCCTCTATCCTCTATCCTATCAAATCCTCTATCCTATCCTCTCATCTATCCTATCCAATCCTCTATCCTATCCTATCCTCTATCCTATCCTATCCTCTATCCTATCCTATCGTCAATCCTGTCCTATCCTCTATCCTATCCTATCCACTATCCTATCCTCTATCCTAGCCTATCCTCTATCCTATCCAATCCAATCCCCTATCCTATCCTCTATCCAGTCCTATCCTCAATCCTATCCTTTCCTGTATCCTAACCTATCCACTATCCTGTATCCTATCCAATCCTCTATCCTATCCTATCCCCTATCCTATCCTATATTCGATCCTCTCCACTATAATATCGTATTCTCTACCCTATCCTGTGCTCTATCCTATAATATCTTCCATCCTATCCTATACTATGTGCTACCCTATCCCCTATCCTATACAATCCTCTAGCCTATCCTATCCTCTATCGTCTCCTGTCCTCTATCCTATCGAATCTCCTATCCTATTCTCTATCCTATCCTATCCTCTATCCTATCCAATCCCCTATCCGATCCTCTATCCTATCCTATCCTCTATCCTATCCTTTCCTCTATCCTATCCTAACCTCTATACTATCCTCTATCCGATCCTATCCTCCATAATATCCTATCCTCTATCCTATCCAATCTCCTATCCTATCCTCTAACCTATCCTATCCTCTATCCTATCCAATCACCTATCCCATCCTCTATCATATCCAATCACCTATCCTATCCTCTATTCAATACTATACTCTATCCTATCCTATCCTCTATAATATCCTATCCTCTATCCTATCCTATAATCTATCCTATCCTCTATCCTATCCTCTATCCTATCCTGTCCTCTATCCTATCCTCTATCCTATCCAATCCTCTATCCTATCCTTTCCTCAATCCTATCCTATCCTCTATCCTATCCTATCGTCTATCCTATCCTATCCTATCCTCTATCCTATCAAATCCCCTATCCTATCAAATCCCCTATCCTATCCTCTATCCAATCCTCTAACCCATCCTATCATCTATCCTCAATCCTATCCTTTCCTGTATCCTATCCATTCCTGTATCCTATCCATTCCTCTATCCTATCCTGTCCTCTATCCTATCCTATCCTCTATCCTATCCTATCCTCTGTCCTATCCTATCCTCTATCCTATCCTATCGTGTATCCTATCCTCTATCCTTTCAAATCTCCTATCCTATCCTCTGTCCTATCCTATCCTCTATCCTATCCTATCGTCTATCCTATCCTATCGTCTATCCTATCCTATCCTCTATCCTATCCTATCCTCTATCCTATCCTATCCTCTATCCTATCCAATCCTGTATCTTATCCTATCCTCAATCCTATCCTATCCTCTATCCTATCCTATCGTCTATCATATCCTATTCTATCCTCTATCCTATCAAATCCCCTATCCTATCAAATCTTCTATCCTATCCTCTATCCTATCCTATCTTCTATCCTATCCTATCCTCTATCCTATCAAATCCCCTATCCTATCCTCTATCCTATCCTATCGTCTATCCTATCCTCTTTCCAATCCTATCCTCTATCCTATTCTATCCTCTATCCTATCAAATCCTCTATCCTATCCTCTCCTCTATCCTATCCAATCCTCTATCCTGTCCTATCCTCTATCCTATCCTATCCTCTATCCTATCCTATCGTCAATCCTGTCCTATCCTCTATCCTATCCTATCCTCTATCCTATCCTCTATCCTAGCCTATCCCCTATCCTATCCAATCCAATCCCCTATCCTATCCTCTATACAATCCTATCCTCAATCCTATCCTTTCCTGTATCCTATCCTATCCTCTATCCTCTATCCTATCAAATCCTCTATCCTAACCTCTCATCTATCCTATCCAATCCTCTATCCTATCCTATCCTCTATCCTATCCTATCCTCTATCCTATCCTATCGTCAATCCTGTCCTATCCTCTATCCTATCAAATCCCCTATCCTATCAAATCTTCTATCCTATCCTCTATCCTATCCTATCTTCTATCCTATCCTATCCTCTATCCTATCAAATCCCCTATCCTATCCTCTATCCTATCCTATCGTCTATCCTATCCTGTATCCAATCCTATCCTCTATCCTATTCTATCCTCTATCCTATCAAATCCTCTATCCTATCCTCTCCTCTATCCTATCCAATCCTATATCCTGTCCTATCCTCTATCCTATCCTATCCTCTATCCTATCCTATCGTCAATCCTGTCCTATCCTCTATCCTATCCTATCCTCTATCCTATCCTCTATCCTAGCCTATCCCCTATCCTATCCAATCCAATCCCCTATCCTATCCTCTATACAATCCTATCCTCAATCCTATCCTTTCCTGTATCCTATCCTATCCTCTATCCTCTATCCTATCAAATCCTCTATCCTATCCTCTCATCTATCCTATCCAATCTCCTATCCTATCCTCTAACCTATCCTATCCTCTATCCTATCCAATCACCTATCCCATCCTCTATCATATCCAATCACCTATCCTATCCTCTATTCAATACTATACTCTATCCTATCCTATCCTCTATAATATCCTATCCACTATCCTATCCTCTATCCTAGCCTATCCTCTATCCTATCCAATCCAATCCCCTATCCTATCCTCTATCCAGTCCTATCCTCTATCCTATCCTATCCCCTATCCTATCCTATATTCGATCCTCTCCACTATAATATCGTATTCTCTACCCTATCCTGTGCTCTATCCTATAATATCTTCCATCCTATCCTATACTATGTGCTACCCTATCCCCTATCCTATACAATCCTCTAGCCTATCCTATCCTCTATCGTCTCCTGTCCTCTATCCTATCGAATCTCCTATCCTATTCTCTATCCTATCCTATCCTCTATCCTATCCAATCCCCTATCCGATCCTCTATCCTATCCTATCCTCTATCCTATCCTTTCCTCTATCCTATCCTAACCTCTATACTATCCTCTATCCGATCCTATCCTCCATAATATCCTATCCTCTATCCTATCCAATCTCCTATCCTATCCTCTAACCTATCCTATCCTCTATCCTATCCAATCACCTATCCCATCCTCTATCATATCCAATCACCTATCCTATCCTCTATTCAATACTATACTCTATCCTATCCTATCCTCTATAATATCCTATCCTCTATCCTATCCTATAATCTATCCTATCCTCTATCCTATCCTCTATCCTATCCTATCCTCTATCCTATCCTCTATCCTATCCTATCCTCTATCCTATCCTATCCTCTATCCTATCCTATACTCTATCCTATCCTATCCTCTATCCTATCCTATCCTCTATCCTATCCAATCCTCTATCCTATCCTTTCCTCAATCCTATCCTATCCTCTATCCTATCCTATCGTCTATCCTATCCTATCCTATCCTCTATCCTATCAAATCCCCTATCCTATCAAATCCCCTATCCTATCCTCTATCCAATCCTCTAACCCATCCTATCATCTATCCTCAATCCTATCCTTTCCTGTATCCTATCCATTCCTGTATCCTATCCATTCCTCTATCCTATCCTGTCCTCTATCCTATCCTATCCTCTATCCTATCCTATCCTCTGTCCTATCCTATCCTCTATCCTATCCTATCGTGTATCCTATCCTCTATCCTATCAAATCCCCTATCCTATCCTCTGTCCTATCCTATCCTCTATCCTATCCTATCGTCTATCCTATCCTATCGTCTATCCTATCCTATCCTCTATCCTATCCTATCCTCTATCCTATCCTATCCTCTATCCTATCCAATCCTGTATCTTATCCTATCCTCAATCCTATCCTATCCTCTATCCTATCCTATCGTCTATCATATCCTATTCTATCCTCTATCCTATCAAATCCCCTATCCTATCAAATCTTCTATCCTATCCTCTATCCTATCCTATCTTCTATCCTATCCTATCCTCTATCCTATCAAATCCCCTATCCTATCCTCTATCCTATCCTATCGTCTATCCTATCCTCTATCCAATCCTATCCTCTATCCTATTCTATCCTCTATCCTATCAAATCCTCTATCCTATCCTCTCCTCTATCCTATCCAATCCTCTATCCTGTCCTATCCTCTATCCTATCCTATCCTCTATCCTATCCTATCGTCAATCCTGTCCTATCCTCTATCCTATCCTATCCTCTATCCTATCCTCTATCCTAGCCTATCCCCTATCCTATCCAATCCAATCCCCTATCCTATCCTCTATACAATCCTATCCTCAATCCTATCCTTTCCTGTATCCTATCCTATCCTCTATCCTCTATCCTATCAAATCCTCTATCCTATCCTCTCATCTATCCTATCCAATCCTCTATCCTATCCTATCCTCTATCCTATCCTATCCTCTATCCTATCCTATCGTCAATCCTGTCCTATCCTCTATCCTATCAAATCCCCTATCCTATCAAATCTTCTATCCTA
This sequence comes from Halictus rubicundus, assembly GCF_050948215.1. Classification (NCBI taxonomy): domain Eukaryota; kingdom Metazoa; phylum Arthropoda; class Insecta; order Hymenoptera; family Halictidae; genus Halictus; species Halictus rubicundus. The sequence continues at coordinate 38,291 of NW_027488618.1, forward strand.
TCCTCTATCCTATCCTATCTTCTATCCTATCCTATCCTCTATCCTATCAAATCCCCTATCCTATCCTCTATCCTATCCTATCGTCTATCCTCTCCTCTATCCTATCCAATCCTCTATCCTGTCCTATCCTCTATCCTATCCTATCCTCTATCCTATCCTATCGTCAATCCTGTCCTATCCTCTATCCTATCCTATCCTCTATCCTATCCTCTATCCTAGCCTATCCCCTATCCTATCCAATCCAATCCCCTATCCTATCCTCTATACAATCCTATCCTCAATCCTATCCTTTCCTGTACCCTATCCTATCCTCTATCCTCTATCCTATCAAATCCTCTATCCTATCCTCTCATCTATCCTATCCAATCTCCTATCCTATCCTCTAACCTATCCTATCCTCTATCCTATCCAATCACCTATCCCATCCTCTATCATATCCAATCACCTATCCTATCCTCTATTCAATACTATACTCTATCCTATCCTATCCTCTATAATATCCTATCCTCTATCCTATCCTATAATCTATCCTATCCTCTATCCTATCCTCTATCCTATCCTATCCTCTATCCTATCCTCTATCCTATCCTCTATCCTATCCTATCCTCTATCCTATCCTATCCTCTATCCTATCCTATACTCTATCCTATCCTATCCTCTATCCTATCCTATCCTCTATCCTATCCAATCCTCTATCCTATCCTATCCTCAATCCTATCCTATCCTCTATCCTATCCTATCGTCTATCCTATCCTATCCTATCCTCTATCCTATCAAATCCCCTATCCTATCAAATCCCCTATCCTATCCTCTATCCAATCCTCTAACCCATCCTATCATCTATCCTCAATCCTATCCTTTCCTGTATCCTATCCATTCCTCTATCCTATCCTGTCCTCTATCCTATCCTATCCTCTATCCCATCCTATCCTCTCTCCTATCCTCTCTCCTATCCTATCCTCTATCCTATCCTATCTTCTATCCTATCCGATCCTCTATCCTATCAAATCCCCCATCCTATACTCTATCCTATCCTATCCTCTATAATATCCTATCCTCTATCCTATCCTATAATCTATCCTATCCTCTATCCTATCCTCTATCCTATCCTATCCTCTATCCTATCCTCTATCCTATCCTATCCTCTATCCTATCCTATCCTCTATCCTATCCTATACTCTATCCTATCCTATCCTCTATCCTATCCTATCCTCTATCCTATCCAATCCTCTATCCTATCCTATCCACAATCCTATCCTATCCTCTATCCTATCCTATCTTCTATCCTATCCTATCCTCTATCCTATCAAATCCCCTATCCTATCCTCTATCCTATCCAATCCTCTATCCTATCCTATCCTCAATCCTATCCTATCCTCTATCCTATCCTACCCTCTATCCTATCCAATCCAATCCCCTATCCTATCCTCTATCCAATCCTATCCTCAATCCTATCCTTTCCTGTATCCTATCCTATCCTCTATCCTCTATCCTATCCAATCCTCTGTCCTATCCTATCCTCTATCCTATCCTATCTTCTATCCTATCCTATCCTCTATCCTATCAAATCCCCTATCCTATCCTCTATCCTATGCTATCCTATCCTATCCTATCCTATCCTATCCTCTATCCTATCCTATCTTCTATCCTATCCTATCCTCTATCCTATCCTATCGTCTATCCTATCCTATCCTCTATCCTATCCTATCCTCTATCCTATCCTATCCTCTATCCTATCCTATCCTCTGTCCTATCCTATCCTCTATCCTATCCTATCGTGTATCCTATCCTCTATCCTATCAAATCCCCTATCCTATCCTCTGTCCTATCCTATCCTCTATCCTATCCTATCGTCTATCCTATCCTATCGTCTATCCTATCCTATCCTCTATCCTATCCTATCCTCTATCCTATCCTATCCTCTATCCTATCCAATCCTGTATCTTATCCTATCCTCAATCCTATCCTATCCTCTATCCTATCCTATCGTCTATCATATCCTATTCTATCCTCTATCCTATCAAATCCCCTATCCTATCAAATCTTCTATCCTATCCTCTATCCTATCCTATCTTCTATCCTATCCTATCCTCTATCCTATCAAATCCCCTATCCTATCCTCTATCCTATCCTATCGTCTATCCTATCCTCTATCCAATCCTATCCTCTATCCTATTCTATCCTCTATCCTATCAAATCCTCTATCCTATCCTCTCCTCTATCCTATCCAATCCTCTATCCTGTCCTATCCTCTATCCTATCCTATCCTCTATCCTATCCTATCGTCAATCCTATCCTATCGTCTATCCTATCCTATCCTCTATCCTATCCTATCTTCTATCCTATCCTATCCTCTATCCTATCAAATCCCCTATCCTATCCTCTATCCTATCCCATCGTCTATCCTATCCTCTATCCAATCCTATCCTCTATCCTATTCTATCCTCTATCCTATAAAATCCTCTATCCTATCCTCTCCTCTATCCTATCCAATCCTCTATCCTATCCTATCCTCTGTCCTATCCTATCCTCTATCCTATCCTATCGTGTATCCTATCCTCTATCCTATCAAATCCCCTATCCTATCCTCTGTCCTATCCTATCCTCTATCCTATCCTATCGTGTATCCTATCCTCTATCCTATCAAATCCCCTATCCTATCCTCTGTCCTATCCTATCCTATCCTCTATCCTATCCTATCGTCTATCCTATCCTATCCTATCCTCTATCCTATCAAATCCCCTATCCTATCAAATCCCCTATCCTATCCTCTATCCAATCCTCTAACCCATCCTATCATCTATCCTCAATCCTATCCTTTCCTGTATCCTATCCATTCCTGTATCCTATCCATTCCTCTATCCTATCCTGTCCTCTATCCTATCCTATCCTCTATCCCATCCTATCCTCTCTCCTATCCTCTCTCCTATCCTATCCTCTATCCTATCCTATCTTCTATCCTATCCGATCCTCTATCCTATCAAATCCCCCATCCTATACTCTATCCTATCCTATCCTCTATAATATCCTATCCTCTATCCTATCCTATAATCTATCCTATCCTCTATCCTATCCTCTATCCTATCCTATCCTCTATCCTATCCTCTATCCTATCCTATCCTCTATCCTATCCTATCCTCTATCCTATCCTATACTCTATCCTATCCTATCCTCTATCCTATCCTATCCTCTATCCTATCCAATCCTCTATCCTATCCTATCCACAATCCTATCCTATCCTCTATCCTATCCTATCTTCTATCCTATCCTATCCTCTATCCTATCAAATCCCCTATCCTATCCTCTATCCTATCCAATCCTCTATCCTATCCTATCCTCAATCCTATCCTATCCTCTATCCTATCCTACCCTCTATCCTATCCAATCCAATCCCCTATCCTATCCTCTATCCAATCCTATCCTCAATCCTATCCTTTCCTGTATCCTATCCTATCCTCTATCCTCTATCCTATCCAATCCTCTGTCCTATCCTATCCTCTATCCTATCCTATCTTCTATCCTATCCTATCCTCTATCCTATCAAATCCCCTATCCTATCCTCTATCCTATCCTATCCTATCCTATCCTATCCTATCCTATCCTCTATCCTATCCTATCTTCTATCCTATCCTATCCTCTATCCTATCCTATCGTCTATCCTATCCTATCCCCTATCCTATCCTATCCTCTATCCTATCCTATCCTCTATCCTATCCTATCCTCTGTCCTATCCTATCCTCTATCCTATCCTATCGTGTATCCTATCCTCTATCCTATCAAATCCCCTATCCTATCCTCTGTCCTATCCTATCCTCTATCCTATCCTATCGTCTATCCTATCCTATCGTCTATCCTATCCTATCCTCTATCCTATCCTATCCTCTATCCTATCCTATCCTCTATCCTATCCAATCCTGTATCTTATCCTATCCTCAATCCTATCCTATCCTCTATCCTATCCTATCGTCTATCATATCCTATTCTATCCTCTATCCTATCAAATCCCCTATCCTATCAAATCTTCTATCCTATCCTCTATCCTATCCTATCTTCTATCCTATCCTATCCTCTATCCTATCAAATCCCCTATCCTATCCTCTATCCTATCCTATCGTCTATCCTATCCTCTATCCAATCCTATCCTCTATCCTATTCTATCCTCTATCCTATCAAATCCTCTATCCTATCCTCTCCTCTATCCTATCCAATCCTCTATCCTGTCCTATCCTCTATCCTATCCTATCCTCTATCCTATCCTATCGTCAATCCTGTCCTATCCTCTATCCTATCCTATCCTCTATCCTATCCTATCCTCTATCCTATCCTCTATCCTAGCCTATCCCCTATCCTATCCAATCCAATCCCCTATCCTATCCTCTATACAATCCTATCCTCAATCCTATCCTTTCCTGTATCCTATCCTATCCTCTATCCTCTATCCTATCAAATCCTCTATCCTATCCTCTCATCTATCCTATCCAATCCTCTATCCTATCCTATCCTCTATCCTATTCTATCCTCTATCCTATCAAATCCTCTATCCTATCCTCTCCTCTATCCTATCCTATCGTCTATCCTATCCTCTATCCAATCCTATCCTCTATCCTATTCTATCCTCTATCCTATCAAATCCTCTATCCTATCCTCTCCTCTATCCTATCCAATCCTCTATCCTGTCCTATCCTCTATCCTATCCTATCCTCTATCCTATCCTATCGTCAATCCTATCCTATCGTCTATCCTATCCTATCCTCTATCCTATCCTATCTTCTATCCTATCCTATCCTCTATCCTATCAAATCCCCTATCCTATCCTCTATCCTATCCCATCGTCTATCCTATCCTCTATCCAATCCTATCCTCTATCCTATTCTATCCTCTATCCTATAAAATCCTCTATCCTATCCTCTCCTCTATCCTATCCAATCCTCTATCCTATCCTATCCTCTGTCCTATCCTATCCTCTATCCTATCCTATCGTGTATCCTATCCTCTATCCTATCAAATCCCCTATCCTATCCTCTGTCCTATCCTATCCTCTATCCTATCCTATCGTGTATCCTATCCTCTATCCTATCAAATCCCCTATCCTATCCTCTGTCCTATCCTATCCTATCCTCTATCCTATCCTATCGTCTATCCTATCCTATCCTATCCTCTATCCTATCAAATCCCCTATCCTATCAAATCCCCTATCCTATCCTCTATCCAATCCTCTAACCCATCCTATCATCTATCCTCAATCCTATCCTTTCCTGTATCCTATCCATTCCTGTATCCTATCCATTCCTCTATCCTATCCTGTCCTCTATCCTATCCTATCCTCTATCCCATCCTATCCTCTCTCCTATCCTCTCTCCTATCCTATCCTCTATCCTATCCTATCTTCTATCCTATCCGATCCTCTATCCTATCAAATCCCCCATCCTATACTCTATCCTATCCTATCCTCTATAATATCCTATCCTCTATCCTATCCTATAATCTATCCTATCCTCTATCCTATCCTCTATCCTATCCTATCCTCTATCCTATCCTCTATCCAATCCTATCCTCTATCCTATTCTATCCTCTATCCTATCAAATCCTCTATCCTATCCTCTCCTCTATCCTATCCAATCCTCTATCCTGTCCTATCCTCTATCCTATCCTATCCTCTATCCTATCCTATCGTCAATCCTATCCTATCGTCTATCCTATCCTATCCTCTATCCTATCCTATCTTCTATCCTATCCTATCCTCTATCCTATCAAATCCCCTATCCTATCCTCTATCCTATCCCATCGTCTATCCTATCCTCTATCCAATCCTATCCTCTATCCTATTCTATCCTCTATCCTATAAAATCCTCTATCCTATCCTCTCCTCTATCCTATCCAATCCTCTATCCTATCCTATCCTCTGTCCTATCCTATCCTCTATCCTATCCTATCGTGTATCCTATCCTCTATCCTATCAAATCCCCTATCCTATCCTCTGTCCTATCCTATCCTCTATCCTATCCTATCGTGTATCCTATCCTCTATCCTATCAAATCCCCTATCCTATCCTCTGTCCTATCCTATCCTATCCTCTATCCTATCCTATCGTCTATCCTATCCTATCCTATCCTCTATCCTATCAAATCCCCTATCCTATCAAATCCCCTATCCTATCCTCTATCCAATCCTCTAACCCATCCTATCATCTATCCTCAATCCTATCCTTTCCTGTATCCTATCCATTCCTGTATCCTATCCATTCCTCTATCCTATCCTGTCCTCTATCCTATCCTATCCTCTATCCCATCCTATCCTCTCTCCTATCCTCTCTCCTATCCTATCCTCTATCCTATCCTATCTTCTATCCTATCCGATCCTCTATCCTATCAAATCCCCCATCCTATACTCTATCCTATCCTATCCTCTATAATATCCTATCCTCTATCCTATCCTATAATCTATCCTATCCTCTATCCTATCCTCTATCCTATCCTATCCTCTATCCTATCCTCTATCCTATCCTATCCTCTATCCTATCCTATCCTCTATCCTATCCTATACTCTATCCTATCCTATCCTCTATCCTATCCTATCCTCTATCCTATCCAATCCTCTATCCTATCCTATCCACAATCCTATCCTATCCTCTATCCTATCCTATCTTCTATCCTATCCTATCCTCTATCCTATCAAATCCCCTATCCTATCCTCTATCCTATCCAATCCTCTATCCTATCCTATCCTCAATCCTATCCTATCCTCTATCCTATCCTACCCTCTATCCTATCCAATCCAATCCCCTATCCTATCCTCTATCCAATCCTATCCTCAATCCTATCCTTTCCTGTATCCTATCCTATCCTCTATCCTCTATCCTATCCAATCCTCTGTCCTATCCTATCCTCTATCCTATCCTATCTTCTATCCTATCCTATCCTCTATCCTATCAAATCCCCTATCCTATCCTCTATCCTATCCTATCCTATCCTATCCTATCCTATCCTATCCTATCCTCTATCCTATCCTATCTTCTATCCTATCCTATCCTCTATCCTATCCTATCGTCTATCCTATCCTATCCTCTATCCTATCCTATCCTCTATCCTATCCTATCCTCTATCCTATCCTATCCTCTGTCCTATCCTATCCTCTATCCTATCCTATCGTGTATCCTATCCTCTATCCTATCAAATCCCCTATCCTATCCTCTGTCCTATCCTATCCTCTATCCTATCCTATCGTCTATCCTATCCTATCGTCTATCCTATCCTATCCTCTATCCTATCCTATCCTCTATCCTATCCTATCCTCTATCCTATCCAATCCTGTATCTTATCCTATCCTCAATCCTATCCTATCCTCTATCCTATCCTATCGTCTATCATATCCTATTCTATCCTCTATCCTATCAAATCCCCTATCCTATCAAATCTTCTATCCTATCCTCTATCCTATCCTATCTTCTATCCTATCCTATCCTCTATCCTATCAAATCCCCTATCCTATCCTCTATCCTATCCTATCGTCTATCCTATCCTCTATCCAATCCTATCCTCTATCCTATTCTATCCTCTATCCTATCAAATCCTCTATCCTATCCTCTCCTCTATCCTATCCAATCCTCTATCCTGTCCTATCCTCTATCCTATCCTATCCTCTATCCTATCCTATCGTCAATCCTGTCCTATCCTCTATCCTATCCTATCCTCTATCCTATCCTATCCTCTATCCTATCCTCTATCCTAGCCTATCCCCTATCCTATCCAATCCAATCCCCTATCCTATCCTCTATACAATCCTATCCTCAATCCTATCCTTTCCTGTATCCTATCCTATCCTCTATCCTCTATCCTATCAAATCCTCTATCCTATCCTCTCATCTATCCTATCCAATCCTCTATCCTATCCTATCCTCTATCCTATTCTATCCTCTATCCTATCAAATCCTCTATCCTATCCTCTCCTCTATCCTATCCTATCGTCTATCCTATCCTATCCTCTATCCTATCCTATCCTCTATCCTATCCTATCCTCTATCCTATCCTATCCTCTGTCCTATCCTATCCTCTATCCTATCCTATCGCGTATCCTATCCTCTATCCTATCAAATCCCCTATCCTATCCTCTATCCTATCCTATCCTCTATCCTATCCTATCCTCTGTCCTATCCTATCCTCTATCCTATCCTATCCTCTATCCTATCCTATCCTCTATCCTATCCTATCCTCTATCCTATCCTATCCTCTATCCTATCCTATCCTCTATCCTATCCTATCCTCTATCCTATCCTATCCTCTATCCTATCCTCTATCCTATCCTCTATCCTATCCAATCCAATCCCCTATCCTATCCTCTATCCAATCCTATCCTCAATCCTATCCTTTCCTGTATCCTATCCTATCCTCTATCCTCTATCCTATCCAATCCTCTGTCCTATCCTATCCTCTATCCTATCAAATCCCCTATCCTATCCTCTATCCTATCCAATCCTCTATCCTATCCTATCCTCAATCCTATCCTATCCTCTATCCTATCCTACCCTCTATCCTATCCAATCCAATCCCCTATCCTATCCTCTATCCAATCCTATCCTCAATCCTATCCTTTCCTGTATCCTATCCTATCCTCTATCCTCTATCCTATCCAATCCTCTGTCCTATCCTATCCTCTATCCTATCCTATCTTCTATCCTATCCTATCCTCTATCCTATCAAATCCCCTATCCTATCCTCTATCCTATCCTATCCTATCCTATCCTATCCTATCCTATCCTCTATCCTATCCTATCTTCTATCCTATCCTATCCTCTATCCTATCCTATCGTCTATCCTATCCTATCCTCTATCCTATCCTATCCTCTATCCTATCCTATCCTCTATCCTATCCTATCCTCTGTCCTATCCTATCCTCTATCCTATCCTATCGTGTATCCTATCCTCTATCCTATCAAATCCCCTTTCCTATCCTCTGTCCTATCCTATCCTCTATCCTATCCTGTCGTCTATCCTATCCTATCGTCTATCCTATCCTATCCTCTATCCTATCCTATCCTCTATCCTATCCTATCCTCTATCCTATCCAATCCTGTATCTTATCCTATCCTCAATCCTATCCTATCCTCTATCCTATCCTATCGTCTATCATATCCTATTCTATCCTCTATCCTATCAAATCCCCTATCCTATCAAATCTTCTATCCTATCCTCTATCCTATCCTATCTTCTATCCTATCCTATCCTCTATCCTATCAAATCCCCTATCCTATCCTCTATCCTATCCTATCGTCTATCCTATCCTCTATCCAATCCTATCCTCTATCCTATTCTATCCTCTATCCTATCAAATCCCCTATCCTATCAAATCCCCTATCCTATCCTCTATCCAATCCTCTAACCCATCCTATCATCTATCCTCAATCCTATCCTTTCCTGTATCCTATCCATTCCTGTATCCTATCCATTCCTCTATCCTATCCTGTCCTCTATCCTATCCTATCCTCTATCCCATCCTATCCTCTCTCCTATCCTCTCTCCTATCCTATCCTCTATCCTATCCTATCTTCTATCCTATCCGATCCTCTATCCTATCAAATCCCCCATCCTATACTCTATCCTATCCTATCCTCTATAATATCCTATCCTCTATCCTATCCTATAATCTATCCTATCCTCTAGCCTATCCTCTATCCTATCCTATCCTCTATCCTATCCTCTATCCTATCCTATCCTCTATCCTATCCTATCCTCTATCCTATCCTATACTCTATCCTATCCTATCCTCTATCCTATCCTATCCTCTATCCTATCCAATCCTCTATCCTATCCTATCCACAATCCTATCCTATCCTCTATCCTATCCTATCCTCTATCCTATCAAATCCCCTATCCTATCCTCTATCCTATCCAATCCTCTATCCTATCCTATCCTCAATCCTATCCTATCCTCTATCCTATCCTACCCTCTATCCTATCCAATCCAATCCCCTATCCTATCCTCTATCCAATCCTATCCTCAATCCTATCCTTTCCTGTATCCTATCCTATCCTCTATCCTCTATCCTATCCAATCCTCTGTCCTATCCTATCCTCTATCCTATCCTATCTTCTATCCTATCCTATCCTCTATCCTATCAAATCCCCTATCCTATCCTCTATCCTATCCTATCCTATCCTATCCTATCCTATCCTATCCTATCCTCTATCCTATCCTATCTTCTATCCTATCCTATCCTCTATCCTATCCTATCGTCTATCCTATCCTATCCTCTATCCTATCCTATCCTCTATCCTATCCTATCCTCTATCCTATCCTATCCTCTGTCCTATCCTATCCTCTATCCTATCCTATCGTGTATCCTATCCTCTATCCTATCAAATCCCCTATCCTATCCTCTGTCCTATCCTATCCTCTATCCTATCCTATCGTCTATCCTATCCTATCGTCTATCCTATCCTATCCTCTATCCTATCCTATCCTCTATCCTATCCTATCCTCTATCCTATCCAATCCTGTATCTTATCCTATCCTCAATCCTATCCTATCCTCTATCCTATCCTATCGTCTATCATATCCTATTCTATCCTCTATCCTATCAAATCCCCTATCCTATCAAATCTTCTATCCTATCCTCTATCCTATCCTATCTTCTATCCTATCCTATCCTCTATCCTATCAAATCCCCTATCCTATCCTCTATCCTATCCTATCGTCTATCCTATCCTCTATCCAATCCTATCCTCTATCCTATTCTATCCTCTATCCTATCAAATCCTCTATCCTATCCTCTATCCTAGCCTATCCCCTATCCTATCCAATCCAATCCCCTATCCTATCCTCTATACAATCCTATCCTCAATCCTATCCTTTCCTGTATCCTATCCTATCCTCTATCCTCTATCCTATCAAATCCTCTATCCTATCCTCTCATCTATCCTATCCAATCCTCTATCCTATCCTATCCTCTATCCTATCCTATCCTCTATCCTATCCTATCGTCAATCCTGTCCTATCCTCTATCCTATCCTATCCTCTATCCTATCCTCTATCCTAGCCTATCCTCTATCCTATCCAATCCAATCCCCTATCCTATCCTCTATCCAATCCTATCCTCAATCCTATCCTTTCCTGTATCCTATCCTATCCTCTATCCTCTATCCTATCCAATCCTCTGTCCTATCCTATCCTCTATCCTATCCTATCGCGTATCCTATCCTCTATCCTATCAAATCCCCTATCCTATCCTCTATCCTATCCTATCCTCTATCCTATCCTATCCTCTATCCTATCCTATCCTCTATCCTATCCTATCCTCTATCCTATCCTATCCTCTATCCTATCCTATCCTCTATCCTATCCTATCCTCTATCCTATCCTATCCTCCATCCTATCCTCTATCCTATCCTCTATCCTATCCAATCCAATCCCCTATCCTATCCTCTATCCAATCCTATCCTCAATCCTATCCTTTCCTGTATCCTATCCTATCCTCTATCCTCTATCCTATCCAATCCTCTGTCCTATCCTATCCTCTATCCTATCCTATCGCGTATCCTATCCTCTATCCTATCAAATCCCCTATCCAATCCAATCCCCTATCCTATCCTCTATCCAATCCTATCCTCAATCCTATCCTTTCCTGTATCCTATCCTATCCTCTATCCTCTATCCTATCCAATCCTCTGTCCTATCCTATCCTCTATCCTATCCTATCTTCTATCCTATCCTATCCTCTATCCTATCAAATCCCCTATCCTATCCTCTATCCTATCCTATCCTATCCTATCCTATCCTATCCTATCCTATCCTCTATCCTATCCTATCTTCTATCCTATCCTATCCTCTATCCTATCCTATCGTCTATCCTATCCTATCCTCTATCCTATCCTATCCTCTATCCTATCCTATCCTCTATCCTATCCTATCCTCTGTCCTATCCTATCCTCTATCCTATCCTATCGTGTATCCTATCCTCTATCCTATCAAATCCCCTATCCTATCCTCTGTCCTATCCTATCCTCTATCCTATCCTATCGTCTATCCTATCCTATCGTCTATCCTATCCTATCCTCTATCCTATCCTATCCTCTATCCTATCCTATCCTCTATCCTATCCAATCCTGTATCTTATCCTATCCTCAATCCTATCCTATCCTCTATCCTATCCTATCGTCTATCATATCCTATTCTATCCTCTATCCTATCAAATCCCCTATCCTATCAAATCTTCTATCCTATCCTCTATCCTATCCTATCTTCTATCCTATCCTATCCTCTATCCTATCAAATCCCCTATCCTATCCTCTATCCTATCCTATCGTCTATCCTATCCTCTATCCAATCCTATCCTCTATCCTATTCTATCCTCTATCCTATCAAATCCTCTATCCTATCCTCTATCCTAGCCTATCCCCTATCCTATCCAATCCAATCCCCTATCCTATCCTCTATACAATCCTATCCTCAATCCTATCCTTTCCTGTATCCTATCCTATCCTCTATCCTCTATCCTATCAAATCCTCTATCCTATCCTGTCATCTATCCTATCCAATCCTCTATCCTATCCTATCCTCTATCCTATCCTATCCTCTATCCTATCCTATCGTCAATCCTGTCCTATCCTCTATCCTATCCTATCCTCTATCCTATCCTCTATCCTAGCCTATCCTCTATCCTATCCAATCCAATCCCCTATCCTATCCTCTATCCAATCCTATCCTCAATCCTATCCTTTCCTGTATCCTATCCTATCCTCTATCCTCTATCCTATCCAATCCTCTGTCCTATCCTATCCTCTATCCTATCCTATCGCGTATCCTATCCTCTATCCTATCAAATCCCCTATCCTATCCTCTATCCTATCCTATCCTCTATCCTATCCTATCCTCTATCCTATCCTATCCTCTATCCTATCCTATCCTCTATCCTATCCTATCCTCTATCCTATCCTATCCTCTATCCTATCCTATCCTCTATCCTATCCTATCCTCTATCCTATCCTCTATCCTATCCTCTATCCTATCCAATCCAATCCCCTATCCTATCCTCTATCCAATCCTATCCTCAATCCTATCCTTTCCTGTATCCTATCCTATCCTCTATCCTCTATCCTATCCAATCCTCTGTCCTATCCTATCCTCTATCCTATCCTATCGCGTATCCTATCCTCTATCCTATCAAATCCCCTATCCTATCCTCTGTCCTAGCCTATCCTCTATCCTATCCTATCCTCAATCCTATCCTTTCCTGTATCCTATCCTATCCTGTATCCTGTATCCTGTCCAATCCTCTATCCTATCCTATCCTCTATCCTATCCTATCCTCTATCCTATCCTATCCTCTATCCTATCCTATCCTCTATCCTATCCTATCCTCTATCCTATCCTATCTTCTATCCTATCCTATCCTCTATCCTATCAAATCCCCTATCCTATCCTCTGTCCTATCCTATCCTCTATCCTATCCTATCCTCTATCCTATCCTATCCTCTATCCTATCCTATCGTGTATCCTATCCTCTATCCTATCAAATCCCCTATCCTATCCTCTGTCCTCTCCTATCCTCTATCCTATCCTATCCTCTATCCTATCCTATCCTCTATCCTATCCTATCTTCTATCCTATCCTATCCTCTATCCTATCAAATCCCCTATCCTATCCTCTATGCTATCCTATCCTATCCTATCCTCTATCCTATCCTATCTTCTATCCTATCCTATCCTCTATCCTATCCTATCCTCTACCCTATCCTATCCTCTATCCTATCCTATCCTCTATCATATCCTATCTTCTATCCTATCCTATCCTCTACCCTATGAAATCCCATATCCTATCCTCTGTCCTATTCCATCCTCTATCCTATCCTATCCTCTATCCTATCCTATCCTCTATCCTATCCTCTATTCTATCCTATCTTCTATCCTATCCTATCCACTATCCTATCCTATCCTCTATCCTATCCTATCCTCTACCCTATCAAATCCCCTATCCTATCCTCTAGCCTATCCTATCCTGTATCCTATCCTATCCTCTATCCTCTATCGTATCCAATCCACTATCCTATCCTATCCTCTATCCTATCCTCTATCCAATCCTATCCTCTATAATATCGTACACTCTATCCTATATTATCGTCTATCCGATCCTATTCTCTATCCTATCCTCTATCCTATCCTCTATCCTATCCTATCCTCTATCCTATCCTATCTTCTATCCTATCCAATCCGCTATCCTATCAAATCCCCTATCCTATCCTCTATCCTATCCTATCCTCTGTCCTATCCTATCCTCTATCCTATCCAATCCTCTATCCCATCCTATCATCTATCCTCAATCCTATCCTTTCCTGTATCATATCCATTCCTGTATCCTATCCATTCCTCTATACTATCCTGTCCTCTATCCAATCCTATCCTCTATCCTATCAAATCCCCTATCCTATCCTCTATCCTCTCCTATCTTCTATCCTATCCTATCCACAATCCTATCCTATCCTCTATCCTATCCTATCGTCTATCCTATCCTATCCTATTCTCTATCCTATCAAATCCCCTATCCTATCAAATCCTCTATCCTATCCTCTATCCTATCCTATCTTCTATCCTATCCTATCCTCTATCCTATCAAATCCCCTATCCTATCCTCTATCCTATCCAATCCTCTATCCTATCCTATCCTCAATCCTATCCTATCCTCTATCCTATCCTACCCTCTATCCTATCCAATCCAATCCCCTATCCTATCCTCTATCCAATCCTATCCTCAATCCTATCCTTTCCTGTATCCTATCCTATCCTCTATCCTCTATCCTATCCAATCCTCTGTCCTATCCTATCCTCTATCCTATCCTATCTTCTATCCTATCCTATCCTCTATCCTATCAAATCCCCTATCCTATCCTCTATCCTATCCTATCCTATCCTATCCTATCCTATCCTATCCTCTATCTAATCCTATCGTCTATCCTATCCTATCCTCTATCCTATCCTATCCTCTATCCTATCCTATCCTGTATCCTATCCTATCCTCTGTCCTATCCTATCCTCTATCCTATCCTATCGTCTATCCTATCCTATCCTCTATCCTATCCTATCCTCTATCCTATCCTATCCTCTATCCTATCCAATCCTGTATCTTATCCTATCCTCAATCCTATCCTATCCTCTATCCTATCCTATCGTCTATCATATCCTATTCTATCCTCTATCCTATCAAATCCCCTATCCTATCAAATCTTCTATCCTATCCTCTATCCTATCCTATCTTCTATCCTTTCCTATCCTCTATCCTATCAAATCCCCTATCCTATCCTCTATCCTATCCTATCGTCTATCCTATCCTCTATCCAATCCTATCCTCTATCCTATTCTATCCTCTATCCTATCAAATCCTCTATCCTATCCTCTCCTCTATCCTATCCAATCCTCTATCCTGTCCTATCCTCTATCCTATCCTATCCTCTATCCTATCCTATCGTCAATCCTGTCCTATCCTCTATCCTATCGTATCTTCTATCCTATCCTCTATCCTAGCCTATCCCCTATCCTATCCAATCCAATCCCCTATCCTATCCTCTATCCAATCCTATCCTCAATCCTATCCTTTCCTGTATCTTATCCTATCCTCTATCCTCTATCCTATCAAATCCTCTATCCTATCCTCTCATCTATCCTATCCAATCCTCTATCCTATCCTATCCTCTATCCTATCCTATCCTCTATCCTCTATCCTATCAAATCCTCTATTCTATCCTATCATCTATCCTATCCAATCCTCTATCCTATCCTATCCTCTATCCTATCCTATCCTCTATCCTATCCTATCGTCAATCCTGTCCTATCATCTATCCTATCCTATCCTCTATCCTATCCTCTATCCTAGCCTATCCTCTATCCTATCCAATCCAATCCCCTATCCTATCCTCTATCCAGTCCTATCCTCAATCCTATCCTTTCCTGTATCCTATCCTATCCTCTATCCTCTATCCTATCCAATCCTCTGTCCTATCCTATCCTCTATCCTATCCTATCGTCTATCCTATCCTATCCTATATCCTATCCTATCCTCTATCCTATCCTCTGTCCAATCCTATCCTCTATCCTATCCTCTATCCTATCCTATCCTATCCTATCCTATCCTCTATCCTATCCTATCTTCTATCCTATCCTATCCTCTATCCTATCCTATCGTCTATCCTATCCTATCCTCTATCCTATCCTATCCTCTATCCTATCCTATCCTCTATCCTATCCTATCCTCTATCCTATCCTATCCTCTATCCTATCCTATCTTCTATCCTATCCTATTCTCTATCCTATCCTTTCCTGTATCCTATCCTATCCACTATCCTGTATCCTATCCAATCCTCTATCCTATCCTATCCTCTATCCAATCCTCTATCCTATCCTATCCTCTATCCTATCATATCCTCTATCCTATAATATCCTCTATCCTATCCTATCCTCTATCTAATCCTCTGTCGTATCCTATCCTCTATCCTATCCTTTCCTCTATCCTATCCTATCCTCTATCCTACCCTATCCTGTATCCTATCCTATCCTCTATACTATCCTATCCTATCCTATCCTATCCCCTATCCTATCCTCTATCTTATCCTATCCTATCCTATCCTCTATCCTATCCTATCGTCTATCCTATCCTATCCTCTATCCTATCCTATCCTCTATCCTATCCAATCCTCTATCCTATCCTATCCTCAATCCTATCCTATCCTCTATCCTATCCTATCGTCTATCCTATCCTATTCTATCCTCTATCCTATCAAATCCCCTATCCTATCAAATCTTCTATCCTATCCTCTATCCTATCCTATCTTCTATCCTATCCTATCCTCTATCCTATCAAATCCCCTATCCTATCCTCTATCCTATCCTATCTTCTATCCTATCCTATCCTCTTTCCTATCAAATCCCCTATCCTATCCTCTATCCTATCCTATCCTATCCTATCCTCTATCCTATCCTATCTTCTATCCTATCCTACCCTCTATCCTATCCTTTCCTCTATCCTATCCTATCCTCTATCCTATCCTATCGTCTATCCTATCCTATCCTCTATCCTATCCTATCCTCTATCCTATCCTATCCTCTATCCTATCCAATCCTCTATCCTATCCTATCCTCAATCCTATCCTATCCTCTATCCTATCCTATCGTCTATCCTATCCTATTCTATCCTCTATCCTATCAAATCCCCTATCCTATCAAATCTTCTATCCTATCCTCTATCCTATCCTATCTTCTATCCTATCCTATCCTCTATCCTATCAAATCCCCTATCCTATCCTCTATCCTATCCTATCGTATATCCTATCCTCTATCCAATCCTATCCTCTATCCTATTCTATCCTCTATCCTATCAAATCCTCTATCCTATCCTCTCCTCTATCCTATCCAATCCTCTATCCTGTCCTATCCTCTATCCTATCCTATCCTTTATCCTATCCTATCGTCAATCCTGTCCTATCCTCTATCCTATCCTATCCTCTATCCTAGCCTATCCCCTATCCTATCCAATCCAATCCCCTATCCTATCCTCTATCCAATCCTATCCTCAATCCTATCCTTTCCTGTATCCTATCCTATCCTCTATCCTCTATCCTATCAAATCCTCTATCCTATCCTATCCTCTATCCTATCCTATCGTCTATCCTATCCTATTCTATCCTCTATCCTATCAAATCCCCTATCCTATCAAATCTTCTATCCTATCCTCTATCCTATCCTATCTTCTATCCTATCCTATCCTCTATCCTATCAAATCCCCTATCCTATCCTCTATCCTATCCTATCGTATATCCTATCCTCTATCCAATCCTATCCTCTATCCTATTCTATCCTCTATCCTATCAAATCCTCTATCCTATCCTCTCCTCTATCCTATCCAATCCTCTATCCTGTCCTATCCTCTATCCTATCCTATCCTTTATCCTATCCTATCGTCAATCCTGTCCTATCCTCTATCCTATCCTATCCTCTATCCTAGCCTATCCCCTATCCTATCCAATCCAATCCCCTATCCTATCCTCTATCCAATCCTATCCTCAATCCTATCCTTTCCTGTATCCTATCCAATCCTCTATCCTCTATCCTATCAAATCCTCTATCCTATCCTCTCATCTATCCTATCCAATCCTCTATCCTATCCTATCCTCTATCCTATCCTATTCTCTATCCTATCCTATCGTCAATCCTGTCCTATCCTCTATCCTATCCTATCCTCTATCCTATCCTCTATCCTAGCCTATCCTCTATCCTATCCAATCCAATCCCCTATCCTGTCCTCTATCCAGTCCTATCCTCAATCCTATCCTTTCCTGTATCCTATCCTATCCTCTATCCTCTATCCTATCCAATCCTCTGTCCTATCCTATCCTCTATCCTATCCTATCATGTATCCTATCCTCTATCCTATCAAATCCCCTATACTATCCTCTGTCCAATCCTATCCTCTATCCTATCCTATCCTCTATCCTATCCTATCCTATCCTATCCTATCCTCTATCCTATCCTATCGTCTATCCTATCCTATCCTCTATCCTATCCTATCCTCTATCCTATCATATCCTCTATCCTACAATATCCTCTATCCTATCCTATCCTCTATCCAATCCTCTGTCGTATCCTATCCTCTATCCTATCCTTTCCTCTATCCTATCCTATCCTCTATCCTACCCTATCCTCTATCCTATCCTATCCTCTATACTATCCTATCCTATCCTATCCTATCCTATCCTCTATCCTATCCTATCTTCTATCCTATCCTATCCTCTATCCTATCCTATCGTCTAACCTATCCTATCCTCTATCATATCCTATCCTCTATCCTATATTATCTTGTATCCTATCCTATCCTCTATCCTATCAAATCCCCTATCCTATCCTCTATCCTATCCTATCCTCTATCCTATCCTATCCTCTATCCTATCCTATCCTCTATCCTATCCTATCTTCTATCCTATCCTATCCTCTATCCTATCATTTCCTGTATCCTATCCTATCCACTATCCTGTATCCTATCCAATCCTCTGTCCTATCCTATCCTCTATCCTATCATATCCTCTATCCTATAATATCCTCTATCCTATCCTATCCTCTATCCTATCCTATCATCTATCCTATCCTATCCTCTATCCTATCCTATCTTCTATCCTATCCTATCCTCTATCCTATCAAATCCCCTATCCTATCCTCCATCCTATCCTATCCTATCCTATCCTCTATCCTATCCTATCCTCTATCCTATCCTATCCTCTATCCTATCCTATCGTCTATCCTATCCTATCCTCTATCCTATCCTATCCTCTATCCTATCCTTTCCTGTATCCTATCCTATCCACTATCCTGTATCCTATCCAATCCTCTGTCCTATCCTATCCTCTATCCTATCATATCCTCTATCCTATAATATCCTCTATCCTATCCTATCCTCTATCCTATCCTATCATCTATCCTATCCTATCCTCTATCCTATCCTATCTTCTATCCTATCCTATCCTCTATCCTATCAAATCCCCTATCCTATCCTCCATCCTATCCTATCCTATCCTATCCTCTATCCTATCCTATCCTCTATCCTATCCTATCCTCTATCCTATCCTATCCTCTATCCTATCCTATCCTCTATCCTATCCTATCCTCTATCCTATCCTATCCTCTATCCTATCCTATCTTCTATCCTATCCTATCCTCTATCCTATCCTTTCCTGTATCCTATCCTATCCACTATCCTCTATCCTATCCTATCGTCTATCCTATCCTATCCTCTATCCTATCCTATCCTCTATCCTATGCTATCCTCTATCCTATCCTATCCTCTATCCTATCCTATCCTCTATCCTATCCTATCCTCTATCCTATCCTATCTTCTATCCTATCCTATCCTCTTTCCTATCAAATCCCCTATCCTATCCTCTATCCTATCCTATCCTATCCTATCCTCTATCCTATCCTTTCCTCTATCCTATCCTATCCTCTATCCTATCCTATCGTCTATCCTATCCTATCCTCTGTCCTATCCTATCCTCTATCCTATCCTATCGTGTATTCTATCCTCTATCCTATCAAATCCCCTATCCTATCCTCTGTCCTATCCTATCCTCTATCCTATCCTATCCTCTATCCTATCCTATCCTCTATCCTATCCTATCCTCTATCCTATCCTATCTTCTATCCTATCCTATCCTCTTTCCTATCAAATCCCCTATCCTATCCTCTATCCTATCCTATCCTATCCTATCCTCTATCCTATCCTATCTTCTATCCTATCCTATCCTCTATCCTATCCTTTCCTCTATCCTATCCTATCCTCTATCCTATCCTATCGTCTATCCTATCCTATCCTCTATCCTATCCTATCCTCTATCCTATCCTATCCTCTATCCTATCCAATCCTCTATCCTATCCTATCCTCAATCATATCCTATCCTCAATCCTATCCTATCCTCTATCCTATCCTATCGTCTATCCTATCCTATTCTATCCTCTATCCTATCAAATCCCCTATCCTATCAAATCTTCTATCCTATCCTCTATCCTATCCTATCTTCTATCCTATCCTATCCTCTATCCTATCAAATCCCCTATCCTATCCTCTATCCTATCCTATCGTCTATCCTATCCTCTATCCAATCCTATCCTCTATCCTATTCTATCCTCTATCCTATCAAATCCTCTATCCTATCCACTCCTCTATCCTATCCAATCCTCTATCCTGTCCTATCCTCTATCCTATCCTATCCTCTATCCTATCCTATCGTTAATCCTGTCCTATCCTCTATCCTATCCTATCCTCTATCCTATCCTCTATCCTAGCCTATCCCCTATCCTATCCAATCCAATCCCCTATCCTATCCTCTATCCAATCCTATCTTCAATCCTATCCTTTCCTGTATCCTATCCTATCCTCTATCCTCTATCCTATCAAATCCTCTATCCTATCCTATCCAATCCTCTATCCTATCCTATCCTCTATCCTATCCTATCCTCTATCCTATCCTATCGTCTATCCTATCCTATCCTCTATCCTATCCTATCCTCTATCCTATCCTATCCTCTATCCTATCCTATCCTCTATCCTATCCTATCCTCTATCCTATCCTATCCTCTATCCTATCCTATCTTCTATCCTATCCTATCCTCTATCCTATCCTTTCCTGTATCCTATCCTATCCACTATCCTGTATCCTATCCAATCCTCTATCCTATCCTATCCTCTATCCAATCCTCTATCCTATCCTATCCTCTATCCTATCATATCCTCTATCCTATAATATCCTCTATCCTATCCTATCCTCTATCCAATCCTCTGTCGTATCCTATCCTCTATCCTATCCTTTCCTCTATCCTATCCTATCCTCTATCCTACCCTATCCTCTATCCTATCCTATCCTCTATACTATCCTATCCTATCCTATCCTATCCTATCCTCTATCCTATCCTATCTTCTATCCTATCCTATCCTCTATCCTATCCTATCGTCTATCCTATCCAATCCTCTATCCTGTCCTATCCTCTATCCTATCCTATCCTCTATCCTATCCTATCGTTAATCCTGTCCTATCCTCTATCCTATCCTATCCTCTATCCTATCCTCTATCCTAGCCTATCCCCTATCCTATCCAATCCAATCCCCTATCCTATCCTCTATCCAATCCTATCTTCAATCCTATCCTTTCCTGTATCCTATCCTATCCTCTATCCTCTATCCTATCAAATCCTCTATCCTATCCTATCCAATCCTCTATCCTATCCTATCCTATCCTATCCTATCCTCTATCCTATCCTATCTTCTATCCTATCCTATCCTCTATCCTATCCTATCGTCTATCCTATCCTATCCTCTATCCTATCCTATCCTCTATCCTATCCTATCCTCTATCCTATCCTATCCTCTGTCCTATCCTATCCTCTATCCTATCCTATCGTGTATCCTATCCTCTATCCTATCAAATCCCCTATCCTATCCTCTGTCCTATCCTATCCTCTATCCTATCCTATCCTCTATCCTATCCTATCCTCTATCCTATCCTATCGTCTATCCTATCCTATCCTCTATCCTACCCTATCCTCTATCCTATCCTATCCTCTATCCTATCAAATCCTCTATCCTATCCTCTCCTCTATCCTATCCAATCCTCTATCCTGTCCTATCCTCTATCCTATCCTATCCTCTATCCTATCCTATCGTCAATCCTGTCCTATCCTCTATCCTATCCTATCCTCTATCCTATCCTCTATCCTAGCCTATCCCCTATCCTATCCAATCCAATCCCCTATCCTATCCTCTATCCAATCCTATCCTCAATCCTATCCTTTCCTGTATCCTATCCTATCCTCTATCCTCTATCCTATCAAATCCTCTATCCTATCCTCTCATCTATCCTATCCAATCCTCTATCCTATCCTATCCTCTATCCTATCCTATCCTCTATCCTATCCTATCGTCAATCCTGTCCTATCCTCTATCCTATCCTATCCTCTATCCTATCCTCTATCCTAGCCTATCCTCTATCGTATCCAATCCAATCCCCTATCCTATCCTCTATCCAGTCCTATCCTCAATCCTATCCTTTCCTGTATCCTATCCTATCCTCTATCCTCTATCCTATCCTATCCTCTATACTATCCTCTATCCTAGCCTATCCCCTATCCTATCCAATCCAATCCCCTATCCTATCCTCTATCCAATCCTATCCTCAATCCTATCCTTTCCTGTATCCTATCCTATCCTCTATCCTCTATCCTATCAAATCCTCTATCCTATCCTCTCATCTATCCTATCCATTCCTCTATCCTATCCTGTCCTCTATCCTATCCTATCCTCTATCCCATCCTATCCTCTATCCTATCCTCTATCCTATCCTATCCTCTATCCTATCCTATCCTCTATCCTATCCTATCTTCTATCCTATCCGATCCTCTATCCTATCAAATCCCCTATCCTATCCTCTATCCTATCCTCTATCCTCTATCCTATCCAATCCTCTGACCTATCCTATCCACTATCCTATCCTATCGTGTATCCTATCCTCTATCCTATCAAATCCCCTATCCTATCCTCTGTCCTATCCTATCCTCTATCCTATCCAATCCTCTATCCTATCGTATGCTCTACCCTATCATATCCTCTATCCTATCCTATCCTCTATCCTATCCTATCCTCTATCCTATCCTATCCTCCAGCCTATCCTCTCTTCTACCCTATCCTATCCTCTTTCCTATCAAATCCCCTATCCTATCCTCTATCCTATCCTATCCTATCCTATCCTCCGTCCTATCCTATCTTCTATTCTATCCTATCCTCTATCCTATCCTTTCCTCTATCCTATCCTATCCTCTATCCTATCCTATCCTCTACCCTATGAAATCCCATATCCTATAGTCTGTCCTATCCCATCCTCTATCCTATCCTATCCTCTATCCTATCCTATCCTCTATCCTATCCTATCCTCTATCCTATCCTCTATTCTATCCTATACTCTATCCTATCCTATCCACTATCCTATCCTATCCTCTATCCTATCCTATCCTCTATCCTATCCTCTATCCAATCCTATCCTCTATAATATCGTACACTCTATCCTATATTATCGTCTATCCGATCCTATTCTCTATCCTATCCTCTATCCTATCCTCTATCCTACCCTATCCTCTATCCTATCCTATCTTCTATCCTATCCTATCCGCTATCCTATCAAATCCCCTATCCTATCCTCTATCCTATCCTATCCTCTATCCTATCCTCTATCCTATCCTATCTTCTATCCTATCCTATCCTCTATCCTATCCTTTCCTCTATCCTATCCTATCCTCTACCCTATCCTATCGTCTATCCTATCCTATCCTCTATCCTATCCTATCCTCTATCCTATCCAATCCTCTATCCCATCCTATCATCTATCCTCAATCCTATCCTTTCCTGTATCCTATCCATTCCTGTATCCTGTCCATTCCTCTATCCTATCCTGTCCTCTATCCTATCCTATCCTCTATCCCATCCTATCCTCTATCCTATCCTCTATCCTATCCTATCCTCTATCCTATCCTATCCTCTATCCTATCCTATCTTCTATCCTATCCGATCCTCTATCCTATCAAATCCCCTATCCTATCCTCTGTCCTATCCTATCCTCTATCCTCTATCCTATCCAATCCTCTGTCCTATCCTATCCTCTATCCTATCCTATCGTGTATCGTATCCTCTATCCTATCAAATCCCCTATCCTATCCTCTATCCTATCCTATCCTCTATCCTATCCTATCCTCTATCCTATCCTATCCTCTGTCCTATCCTATCCTCTATCCTATCCTATCGTGTATCCTATCCTCTATCCTATCAAATCCCCTATCCTATCCTCTATCCAGTCCTATCCTCAATCCTATCCTTTCCTGTATCCTATCCTATCCTCTATCCTCTATCCTATCCTATCCTCTATCCTATCCTCTATCCTAGCCTATCCCCTATCCTATCCAATCCAATCCCCTATCCTATCCTCTATCCAATCCTATCCTCAATCCTATCCTTTCCTGTATCCTATCCTATCCTCTATCCTCTATCCTATCAAATCCTCTATCCTATCCTCTCATCTATCCTATCCATTCCTCTATCCTATCCTGTCCTCTATCCTATCCTATCCTCTATCCCATCCTATCCTCTATCCTATCCTCTATCCTATCCTATCCTCTATCCTATCCTATCCTCTATCCTATCCTATCTTCTATCCTATCCGATCCTCTATCCTATCAAATCCCCTATCCTATCCTCTATCCTATCCTCTATCCTCTATCCTATCCAATCCTCTGACCTATCCTATCCACTATCCTATCCTATCGTGTATCCTATCCTCTATCCTATCAAATCCCCTATCCTATCCTCTGTCCTATCCTATCCTCTATCCTATCCAATCCTCTATCCTATCGTATGCTCTACCCTATCATATCCTCTATCCTATCCTATCCTCTATCCTATCCTATCCTCTATCCTATCCTATCCTCCAGCCTATCCTCTCTTCTACCCTATCCTATCCTCTTTCCTATCAAATCCCCTATCCTATCCTCTATCCTATCCTATCCTATCCTATCCTCCGTCCTATCCTATCTTCTATTCTATCCTATCCTCTATCCTATCCTTTCCTCTATCCTATCCTATCCTCTATCCTATCCTATCCTCTACCCTATGAAATCCCATATCCTATAGTCTGTCCTATCCCATCCTCTATCCTATCCTATCCTCTATCCTATCCTATCCTCTATCCTATCCTATCCTCTATCCTATCCTCTATTCTATCCTATACTCTATCCTATCCTATCCACTATCCTATCCTATCCTCTATCCTATCCTATCCTCTATCCTATCCTCTATCCAATCCTATCCTCTATAATATCGTACACTCTATCCTATATTATCGTCTATCCGATCCTATTCTCTATCCTATCCTCTATCCTATCCTCTATCCTACCCTATCCTCTATCCTATCCTATCTTCTATCCTATCCTATCCGCTATCCTATCAAATCCCCTATCCTATCCTCTATCCTATCCTATCCTCTATCCTATCCTCTATCCTATCCTATCTTCTATCCTATCCTATCCTCTATCCTATCCTTTCCTCTATCCTATCCTATCCTCTACCCTATCCTATCGTCTATCCTATCCTATCCTCTATCCTATCCTATCCTCTATCCTATCCAATCCTCTATCCCATCCTATCATCTATCCTCAATCCTATCCTTTCCTGTATCCTATCCATTCCTGTATCCTGTCCATTCCTCTATCCTATCCTGTCCTCTATCCTATCCTATCCTCTATCCCATCCTATCCTCTATCCTATCCTCTATCCTATCCTATCCTCTATCCTATCCTATCCTCTATCCTATCCTATCTTCTATCCTATCCGATCCTCTATCCTATCAAATCCCCTATCCTATCCTCTGTCCTATCCTATCCTCTATCCTCTATCCTATCCAATCCTCTGTCCTATCCTATCCTCTATCCTATCCTATCGTGTATCGTATCCTCTATCCTATCAAATCCCCTATCCTATCCTCTATCCTATCCTATCCTCTATCCTATCCTATCCTCTATCCTATCCTATCCTCTGTCCTATCCTATCCTCTATCCTATCCTATCGTGTATCCTATCCTCTATCCTATCAAATCCCCTATCCTATCCTCTGTCCTATCCTATCCTATCTTCTATCCTATCCTATCCTCTATCCTATACTATCTTCTATCCTATCCTATCCTCTATCCTATCAAATCCCCTATCCTATCCTCTATCCTATCCTATCCTATCCTATCCTCTATCCTATCCTATCTTCTATCCTATCCTATACTCTATCCTATCCTATCGTCTATCCTATTCTATCCTCTATCCTATCCTATCCTCTATCCTCTCCTATCTTCTATCCTTTCCTATCCTCTATCCTATCAAATCCCCTATCCTATCCTCTATCCCATCCTATCCTATCCTATCCTCTATCCTATCCTATCTTCTATCCTATCCTATCCTCTATCCTATCCTATCGTCTATCCTATCTAACCTCTATCCAATCCTATCCTCAATCCTATCCTTTCCTGTATCCTATCCTATCCTCTATCCTCTATCCTATCCAATCCTCTGTCCTATCCTATCCTCTATCCTATCCTATCGTGTATCCTATCCTCTATCCTATCCTATCCTCTATCCTATCAAATCCCCTATCCTATCCTCTATCCTATCCTATCATCTATCCTATCCTATCCTCTATCCTATCCTATCCTCTATCCTATCCTATCCTCTATCCTATCCTATCCTCTAACCTATTCTCTCCTCTATCCTATCCTATCGTGTATCCTATCCTCTATCCTATCCTATCCTCTATCCTATCAAATCCCCTATCCTATCCTCTATCCTATCCTATCATCTATCCTATCCTATCCTCTATCCTATCCTATCCTCTATCCTATCCTATCCTCTATCCTATCCTATCCTCTAACCTATTCTCTCCTCTATCCTATCCTATCCTCTATCCTATCCTATCCTCTATCCTATCCTATCATCTATCCTATCCTCTATCCTATCCTATCCTCTATCCTATCCTATCCTCTATCCTATCCTATCCTCTATCCTATCCAATCCTCTATCCTATCCTATCCTCTATCCTATCCTATCCTATCCTCTATCCTATCCTATCCTATCCTCTATCCTATCCTATCCTCTATCCTATCCTATCCTCTATCCTATCCTATCCTCTATCCTATCCTATCCTCTATCCTATCCTATCCTCTATCCTATCATATCCTCTATCCTATAATATCCTCTATCCTATCCTATCCTGTATCCAATCCTCTATCCTATCCTATCCTCTATCCTCTATCCTATCCAATCCTCTGGCCTATCCTATCCTCTATCCCATCCTCAATCCTATCCTCTCCTCTATCCTATCCTATCCAATCCCCTATCCTATCCTCAATCCTATCCTTTCCTGTATCCTATCCTATCCTCTATCCTCTATCCTATCCAATCCTCTGTCCTATCCTAACCTCTATCCTATCCTATCGTGTATCCTATCCTCTATCCTATCAAATCCCCTATCCTATCCTCTGTCCTATCCTATCCTCTATCCTATCCTATCCTCTATCCTATCTTATCCTCTATCCTATCCTATCGTCTATCATATCCTCTATCCTATCCTATCCTGTATCCAATCCTATCCTCAATCCTATCCTTTCCTGTATCCTATCCTATCCTGTATCCTCTATCCTATCCAATCCTCTATCCTATCGTATGCTCTACCCTATCATATCCTCTATCCTATCCTATCCTCTATCCTATCCTATCCTCTATCCTATCCTATCCTCCAGCCTATCCTATCTTCTACCCTATCCTATCCTCTTTCCTATCAAATCCCCTATCCTATCCTCTATCCTATCCTATCCTATCCTATCCTCCGTCCTATCCTATCTTCTATTCTATCCTATCCTCTATCCTATCCTTTCCTCTATCCTATCCTATCCTCTATCCTATCCTATCCACTACCCTATGAAATCCCATATCCTATCCTCTGTCCTATCCCATCCTCTATCCTATCCTATCCTCTATCCTATCCTATCCTCTATCCTATCCTATCCTCTATCCTATCCTCTATTCTATCCTATACTGTATCCTATCCTATCCACTATCCTATCCTATCCTCTATCCTATTATATCCTTTATCCTATCCTCTATCCAATCCTATCCTCTATAATATCGTACACTCTATCCTATATTATCGTCTATCCGATCCTATTCTCTATCCTATCCTCTATCCTATCCTCTATCCTACCCTATCCTCTATCCTATCCTATCTTCTATCCTATCCTATCCGCTATCCTATCAAATCCCCTATCCTATCCTCTATCCTATCCTATCCTCTATCCTATCCTATCCTCTATCCTATCCTATCTTCTATCCTATCCTATCCTCTATCCTATCCTTTCCTCTATCCTATCCTATCCTCTACCCTATCCTATCGTCTATCCTATCCTATCCTCTATCCTATCCTATCCTCTATCCTATCCAATCCTCTATCCCATCCTATCATCTATCCTCAATCCTATCCTTTCCTGTATCCTATCCATTCCTGTATCCTGTCCATTCCTCTATCCTATCCTGTCCTCTATCCTATCCTATCCTCTATCCCATCCTATCCTCTATCCTATCCTCTATCCTATCCTATCCTCTATCCTATCCTATCCTCTATCCTATCCTATCTTCTATCCTATCCTATCCTCAATCCTATCCTTTCCTGTATCCTATCCTATCCTCTATCCTCTATCCTATCCAATCCTCTGTCCTATCCTATCCTCTATCCTATCCTATCGTGTATCCTATCCTCTATCCTATCAAATCCCCTATCCTATCCTCTGTCCTATCCTATCCTCTATCCTATCCTATCCTCTATCCTATCCTATTCTCTGTCCTATCCTATCCTCTATCCTATCCTATCGTGTATCCTATCCTCTATCCTATCAAATCCCCTATCCTATCCTCTGTCCTATCCTATCCTCTATCCTATCCTATCCTCTATCCTATCCTATCCTCTATCCTATCCTATCTTCTATCCTATCCTATCCTCTATCCTATCAAATCCTCTATCCTATCCTCTGTCCTATCCTATCCTCTATCCTATCCTATCCTCTATCCTATCCTATCCTCTATCCTATCCTATCTTCTATCCTATCCTATCCTCTTTCCTATCAAATCCCCTATCCTATCCTCTATCCTATCCTACCCTATCCTATCCTCTATCCTATCCTATCTTCTATCCTATCCTATCCTCTATCCTATCCTATCTTCTATCCTATCCTATCCTCTATCCTATCAAATCCCCTATCCTATCCTCTATCCTATCCTATCCTATCCTATCCTCTATCCTATCCTATCTTCTATCCTATCCTATACTCTATCCTATCCTATCGTCTATCCTATCCTATCCTCTATCCTATCCTATCATCTATCCTATCCTATCCTCTATCCTCTCCTATCTTCTATCCTATCCTATCCTCTATCCTATCAAATCCCCTATCCTATCCTCTATCCTATCCTATCCTATCCTATCCTCTATCCTATCCTATCCTATCCTATCCTCTATCCTATCCTATCCTATCCTATCCTCTATCCTATCCTATCTTCTATCCTATCCTATCCTCTATCCTATCCTATCGTCTATCCTATCCTATCCTCTATCCAATCCTATCCTCAATCCTATCCTTTCCTGTATCCTATCCTATCCTCTATCCTCTATCCTATCCAATCCTCTGTCCTATCCTATCATCTATCCTATCCTATCGTGTATCCTATCCTCTATCGTATCCTATCCTCTATCCTATCAAATCCCCTATCCTATCCTCTGTCCTATCCTATCCTCTATCCTATCCTATCCTCTATCCTATCCTATCCTCTATCCTAGCCTATCCTCTATCCTATCCAATCCAATCCCCTATCCTATCCCCTATCCAATCCTATCCTCAATCCTATCCTTTCCTGTATCCTATCCTATCCTCTATCCTCTATCCTATCCAATCCTCTGTCCTATCCTATCCTCTATCCTATCCTATCCTCAATCCTATCCTATCCTCTATCCTATCCTATCGTCTATCCTATCCTATCCTATCCTCTATCCTATCAAATCTTCTATCCTATCCTCTATCCTATCCTATCTTCTATCCTATCCTATCCTCTATCCTATCAAATCCCCTATCCTATCCTCTATCCTATCCTATCGTCTATCCTATCCTCTATCCAATCCTATCCTCTATCCTATTCTATCCTCTATCCTATCAAATCCTCTATCCTATCCTATCCTCTATCCTATCCTATCGTCTATCCTATCCTATCCTCTATCCTATCCTATCCTCTATCCTATCCTATCCTCTATCCTATCCAATCCTCTATCCTATCCTATCCTATCCTATCCTCTATCCTATCCTCTCATCTATCCTATCCTATCGTCTATCCTATCCTATCCTCTATCCTATCCTATCCTCTATCCTATCCTATCCTCTATCCTATCCAATCCTCTATCCTATCCTGTCCTCAATCCTATCCTATCCTCTATAATATCCTATCGTCTATCCTATCCTATCCTATCTTCTATCCTATCCTATCCTCTATCCTATCCTTTCCTCTATCCTATCCTATCCTCTATCCTATCCTATCGTCTATCCTATCCTATCCTCTATCCTATCCTATCCTCTATCCTATCCTATCCTCTATCCTATCCAATCCTCTATCCTATCCTGTCCTCAATCCTATCCTATCCTCTATAATATCCTATCGTCTATCCTATCCTATTCTATCCTCTATCCTATCAAATCCCCTATCCTATCAAATCTTCTATCCTATCCTCTATCCTATCCTATCTTCTACCCTATCCTATCCTCTATCCTATCAAATCCCCTATCCTATCCTCTATCCTATCCTATCGTCTATCCTATCCTCTATCCAATCCTATCCTCTATCCTATTCTATCCTCTATCCTATCAAATCCTCTATCCTATCCTCTCCTCTATCCTATCCAATCTTCTATCCTGTCCTATCCTCTATCCTATCCTATCCTCTATCCTATCCTATCGTCAATCCTGTCCTATCCTCTATCCTATCCTATCCTCTATCCTATCCTCTATCCTAGCCTATCCCCTATCCTATCCAATCCAATCCCCTATCCTATCCTCTATCCAATCCTATCCTCAATCCTATCCTTTCCTGTATCCTATCCTATCCTCTATCCTCTATCCTATCAAATCCTCTATCCTATCCTCTCATCTATCCTATCCAATCCTCTATCCTATCCTATCCTCTATCCTATCCTATCCTCTATCCTATCCTATCGTCAATCCTGTCCTATCATCTATCCTATCCTATCCTCTATCCTATCCACTATCCTAGCCTATCCTCTATCCTATCCAATCCAATCCCCTATCCTATCCTCTATCCAGTCCTATCCTCAATCCTATCCTTTCCTGTATCCTATCCTATCCTCTATCCTCTATCCTATCCCATCCTCTGTCCTATCCTATCCTCTATCCTATCCTATCGTGTATCCTATCCTCTATCCTATCAAATCCCCTATCCTATCCTCTGTCCAATCCTATCCTCTATCCTATCCTATCCTCTATCCTATCCTATCCTATCCTATCCTATCCTCTATCCTATCCTATCCTCTATCCTATCCTATCGTGTATCCTATCCTCTATCCTATCAAATCCCCTATCCTATCCTCTGTCCAATCCTATCCTCTATCCTATCCTATCCTCTATCCTATCCTATCCTATCCTATCCTATCCTCTATCCTATCCTATCTTCTATCCTATCCTATCCTCTATCCTATCCTATCGTCTATCCTATCCTATCCTCTATCCTATCCTATCCTCTATCCTATCCTATCATCTATCCTATCCTATCCTCTATCCTATCCTATCCTCTATCCTATCCTATCTTCTATCCTATCCTATCCTCTATCCTATCCTTTCCTGTATCCTATCCTATCCACTATCCTGTATCCTATCCTATCCACTATCCTGTATCCTATCCAATCCTCTATCCTATCCTATCCTCTATCCAATCCTCTGTCGTATCCTATCCTCTATCCTATCCTTTCCTCTATCCTATCCTATCCTCTATCCTACCCTATCCTCTATCCTATCCTATCCTCTATACTATCCTATCCTATCCTATCCTATCCTCTATCCTATCCTATCTTCTATCCTATCCTATCCTCTATCCTATCCTTTCCTCTATCCTATCCTATCCTCTATCCTATCCTATCCTCTATCCTATCCTATCGTCTATCCTATCCTATCCTCTATCCTATCCTATCGTCTATCCTATCCTCTATCCAATCCTATCCTCTATCCTATTCTATCCTCTATCCTATCAAATCCTCTATCCTATCCTCTCCTCTATCCTATCCAATCCTCAATCCTGTCCTATCCTCTATCCTATCCTCTATCCTAGCCTATCCCCAATCCTATCCAATCCAATCCCCCTATCCTATCCTCTATCCAATCCTATCCTCAATCCTATCCTTTCCTGTATCCTATCCTATCCTCTATCCTCTATCCTATCAAATCCTCTATCCTATCCTCTCATCTATCCTATCCAATCCTCTATCCTATCCTATCCTCTATCCTATCCTATCCTCTATCCTATCCTATCGTCAATCCTGTCCTATCCTCTATCCTATCCTATCCCCTATTCTATCCTCTATCCTATCAAATCCTCTATCCTATCCTCTCCTCTATCCTATCCAATCCTCTATCCTGTCCTATCCTCTATCCTATCCTATCCTCTATCCTATCCTATCGTCAATCCTGTCCTATCCTCTATCCTATCCTATCCTCTATCCTAGCCTATCCCCTATCCTATCCAATCCAATCCCCTATCCTATCCTCTATCCAATCCTATCCCCAATCCTATCCTTTCCTGTATCCTATCCTATCCTCTATCCTCTATCCTATCAAATCCTCTATCCTATCCTCTCATCTATCCTATCCAATCCTCTATCCTATCCTATCCTCTATCCTATCCTATCCTCTATCCTATCCTATCGTCAATCCTGTCCTATCATCTATCCTATCCTATCCTCTATCCTATCCTCTATCCTAGCCTATCCTCTATCCTATCCAATCCAATCCCCTATCCTATCCTCTATCCAGTCCTATCCTCAATCCTATCCTTTCCTGTATCCTATCCTATCCTCTATCCTCTATCCTATCCAATCCTCTGTCCTATCCTATCCTCTATCCTATCCTATCGTGTATCCTATCCTATCCTCAATCCTATCCTATCCTCTATAATATCCTATCGTCTATCCTATCCTATTCTATCCTCTATCCTATCAAATCCCCTATCCTATCAAATCTTCTATCCTATCCTCTATCCTATCCTATCTTCTACCCTATCCTATCCTCTATCCTATCAAATCCCCTATCCTATCCTCTATCCTATCCTATCGTCTATCCTATCCTCTATCCAATCCTATCCTCTATCCTATCAAATCCTCTATCCTATCCTCTCCTCTATCCTATCCAATCTTCTATCCTGTCCTATCCTCTATCCTATCCTATCCTCTATCCTATCCTATCGTCAATCCTGTCCTATCCTCTATCCTATCCTATCCTCTATCCTATCCTCTATCCAAGCCTATCCCCTATCCTATCCAATCCAATCCCCTATCCTATCCTCTATCCAATCCTATCCTCAATCCTATCCTTTCCTGTATCCTATCCTATCCTCTATCCTCTATCCTATCAAATCCTCTATCCTATCCTCTCATCTATCCTATCCAATCCTCTATCCTATCCTATCCTCTATCCTATCCTATCCTCTATCCTATCCTATCGTCAATCCTGTCCTATCATCTATCCTATCCTATCCTCTATCCTCTATCCTATCCCATCCTCTGTCCTATCCTATCCTCTATCCTATCCTATCGTGTATCCTATCCTCTATCCTATCAAATCCCCTATCCTATCCTCTGTCCAATCCTATCCTCTATCCTATCCTATCCTCTATCCTATCCTATCCTATCCTATCCTATCCTCTATCCTATCCTATCTTCTATCCTATCCTATCCTCTATCCTATCCTATCGTCTATCCTATCCTATCCCCTATCCTATCCTATCCTCTATCCTATCCTATCATCTATCCTATCCTATCCTCTATCCTATCCTATCCTCTATCCTATCCTATCTTCTATCCTATCCTATCCTCTATCCTATCCTTTCCTGTATCCTATCCTATCCACTATCCTGTATCCTATCCAATCCTCTATCCTATCCTATCCTCTATCCAATCCTCTGTCGTATCCTATCCTCTATCCTATCCTTTCCTCTATCCTATCCTATCCTCTATCCTACCCTATCCTCTATCCTATCCTATCTTCTATCCTATCCTATCCTCTATCCTATCAAATCCCCTATCCTATCCTCTAACCTATCCTATCGTCTATCCTATCCTCTATCCAATCCTATCCTCTATCCTATTCTATCCTCTATCCTATCAAATCCTCTATCCTATCCTCTCCTCTATCCTATCCAATCTTCTATCCTGTCCTATCCTCTATCCTATCCAATCCAATCCCCTATCCTATCCTCTATCCAATCCTATCCTCTATCCTATCCTTTCCTGTATCCTACCCTATCCTCTATCCTCTATACTATCAAATCCTCTATCCTATCCTATCCTCTATCCTATCCTATCCTCTATCCTATCCTATCTTCTATCCTATCCTATCCTCTATCCTATCCTTTCCTGTATCCTATCCTATCCACTATCCTGTATCCTATCCAATCCTCTGTCCTATCCTATCCTCTATCCTATCCTATCCTCTATCCTATCCTATCCTCTATCCTATCCTATCCTCTATCCTATCCTATCCTCTATCCTATCCTATCGTCAATCCTGTCCTATATTCTATCCTATCCTATCCTCTATCCTATCCTCTATCCTAGCCTATCCTCTATCCTATCCAATCCAATCCCCTATCCTATCCTCTATCCAATCCTATCCTCAATCCTATCCTATCCTCTATCCTCTATCCTATCCAATCCTCTGTCCTATCCTATCCTCTATCCTATCCTATCGTGTATCCTATCCTCTATCCTATCAAATCCCCTATCCTATCCTCTGTCCAATCCTATCCTCTATCCTATCCTATCCTCTATCCTATCCTATCCTCTGTCCAATCCTATCCTCTATCCTATCCTATCGTGTATCCTATCCTCTATCCTATCAAATCCCCTATCCTATCCTCTGTCCTATCCTATCCTCTATCCTATCCTATCATCTATCCTATCCTATCCTCTATCCTATCCTATCTTCTATCCTATCCTATCCTCTATCCTATCAAATCCCCTATCCTATCCTCTGTCCTATCCTATCCTCTATCCTATCCTATCGTCAATCCTGTACTATCCTCTATCCTATCCTATCCTCTATCCTATCCTCTATCCTAGCCTATCCTCTATCCTATCCAATCCAATCCCCTATCCTATCCTCTATCCAATCCTATCCTCAATCCTATCCTTTCCTGTATCCTATCCTATCCTCTATCCTCTATCCTATCCAATCCTCTGTCCTATCCAATCCTCTATCCTATCCTATCGTGTATCCTATCCTCTATCCTATCCTATCCTCTATCCTATCCTATCGTCTATCCTATCCTATCCTCTATCCTATCCTATCCTCTATCCTATCCTATCCTCTATCCTATCCAATCCTCTATCCTATCCTATCCTCAATCCTATCCTATCCTCTATCCTATCCTATCGTCTATCCTATCCTATTCTATCCTCTATCCTATCAAATCCCCTATCCTATCAAATCTTCTATCCTATCCTCTATCCTATCCTATCTTCTATCCTATCCTATCCTCTATCCTATCAAATCCCCTATCCTATCCTCTATCCTATCCTATCGTCTATCCTATCCTCTATCCAATCCTATCCTCTATCCTATTCTATCCTCTATCCTATCAAATCCTCTATCCTATCCTCTCCTCTATCCTATCCAATCCTCTATCCTGTCCTATCCTCTATCCTATCCTATCCTCTATCCTATCCTATCGTCAATCCTGTCCTATCCTCTATCCTATCCTATCCTCTATCCTATCCTCTATCCTAGCCTATCCCCTATCCTATCCAATCCAATCCCCTATCCTATACTCTATCCAATCCTATCCTCTATCCTATTCTATCCTCTATCCTATCAAATCCTCTATCCTATCCTCTCATCTATCCTATCCAATCCTCTATCCTATCCTATCCTCTATCCTATCCTATCGTCAATCCTGTCCTATCCTCTATCCTATCCTATCCTCTATCCTATCCTATCCTCTATCCTATCCTCTATCCTAGCCTATCCTCTATCCTATCCAATCCAATCCCCTATCCTATCCTCTATCCAGTCCTATCCTCAATCCTATCCTTTCCTGTATCCTTTCCTATCCTCTATCCTCTACCCTATCCAATCCTCTGTCCTATCCTATCCTCTATCCTATCCTATCGTGTATCCTATCCTCTATCCTATCAAATCCCCTATCCTATCCTCTGTCCAATCCTATCCTCTATCCTATCCTATCCTCTATCCTATCCTATCCTATCCTATCCTATCCTATCCTCTATCCTATCCTATCTTCTATCCTATCCTATCCTCTATCCTATCCTATCGTCTATCCTATCCTATCCTCTATCCTATCCTATCCTCTATCCAATCCTATCCTCTATCCTATTCTATCCTCTATCCTATCAAATCCTCTATCCTATCCTCTCCTCTATCCTATCCAATCCTCTATCCTGTCCTATCCTCTATCCTATCCTATCCTCTATCCTATCCTATCGTCAATCCTGTCCTATCCTCTATCCTATCCTATCCTCTATCCTATCCTCTATCCTAGCCTATCCCCTATCCTATCCAATCCAATCCCCTATCCTATCCTCTATCCAATCCTATCCTCAATCCTATCCTTTCCTGTATCCTATCCTATCCTCTATCCTCTATCCTATCAAATCCTCTATCCTATCCTCTCATCTATCCTATCCAATCCTCTATCCTATCCTATCCTCTATCCTATCCTATCGTCAATCCTGTCCTATCCTCTATCCTATCCTATCCTCTATCCTATCCTCTATCCTAGCCTATCCCCTATCCTATCCAATCCAATCCCCTATCCTATCCTCTATCCAATCCTATCCTCTATCCTATTCTATCCTCTATCCTATCAAATCCTCTATCCTATCCTCTCATCTATCCTATCCAATCCTCTATCCTATCCTATCCTCTATCCTATCCTATCCTCTATCCTATCCTATCGTCAATCCTGTCCTATCCTCTATCCTATCCTATCCTCTATCCTATCCTATCCTCTATCCTATCCTCTATCCTTGCCTATCCTCTATCCTATCCAATCCAATCCCCTATCCTATCCTCTATCCAGTCCTATCCTCAATCCTATCCTTTCCTGTATCCTTTCCTATCCTCTATCCTCTATCCTATCCAATCCTCTGTCCTATCCTATCCTCTATCCTATCCTATCGTGTATCCTATCCTCTATCCTATCAAATCCCCTATCCTATCCTCTGTCCAATCCTATCCTCTATCCTATCCTATCCTCTATCCTATCCTATCCTATCCTATCCTATCCTCTATCCTATCCTATCTTCTATCCTATCCTATCCTCTATCCTATCCTATCGTCTATCCTATCCTATCCTCTATCCTATCCTATCCTCTATCCAATCCTATCCTCTATCCTATTCTATCCTCTATCCTATCAAATCCTCTATCCTATCCTCTCCTCTATCCTATCCAATCCTCTATCCTGTCCTATCCTCTATCCTATCCTATCCTCTATCCTATCCTATCGTCAATCCTGTCCTATCCTCTATCCTATCCTATCCTCTATCCTATCCTCTATCCTAGCCTATCCCCTATCCTATCCAATCCAATCCCCTATCCTATCCTCTATCCAATCCTATCCTCAATCCTATCCTTTCCTGTATACTATCCTATCCTCTATCCTCTATCCTATCAAATCCTCTATCCTATCCTCTCATCTATCCTATCCAATCCTCTATCCTATCCTATCCTCTATCCTATCCTATCCTCTATCCTATCCTATCGTCAATCCTGTCCTATCATCTATCCTATCCTATCCTCTATCCTATCCTCTATCCTAGCCTATCCTCTATCCTATCCATTCCAATCCCCTATCCTATCCTCTATCCAGTCCTATCCTCAATCCTATCCTTTCCTGTATCCAATCCTATCCTCTATCCTCTATCCTATCCAATCCTCTGTCCTATCCTATCCTCTATCCTATCCTATCGTGTATCCTATCCTCTATCCTATCAAATCCCCTATCCTATCCTCTGTCCAATCCTATCCTCTATCCTATCCTATCCTCTATCCTATCCTATCCTATCCTATCCTATCCTCTATCCTATCCTATCTTCAATCCTATCCTATCCTCTATCCTATCCTATCCTCTATCCTATCCTATCCTCTATCCTATCCTATTCTCTATCCTATCCTATCGTCAATCCTGTCCTATCCTCTATCCTATCCTATCCTCTATCCTATCCTCTATCCTAGCCTATCCTCTATCCTATCCAATCCAATCCCCTATCCTATCCTCTATCCAGTCCTATCCTCAATCCTATCCTTTCCTGTATCCTATCCTATCCTCTATCCTCTATCCTATACAATCCTCTGTCCTATCCTATCCTCTATCCTATCCTATCGTGTATCCTATCCTCTATCCTATCAAATCCCCTATCCTATCCTCTGTCCAATCCTATCCTCTATCCTATCCTATCCTCTATCCTATCATATCCTCTATCCTATAATATCCTCTATCCTATCCTATCCTCTATCCAATCCTCTGTCGTATCCTATCCTCTATCCTATCCTTTCCACTATCCTATCCTATCCTCTATCCTACCCTATCCTCTATCCTATCCTACCCTCTATACTATCCTATCCTATCCTATCCTATCCTCTATCCTATCCTATCTTCTATCCTATCCTATCCTCTATCCTATCAAATCCCCTATCCTATCATCTATCCTATCCTATCCTCTATCCTATCCTATCCTCTATCCTATCCTATCCTCTATCCTATCCTATCTTCTATCCTATCCTATCCTCTATCCTATCCTTTCCTGTATCCTATCCTATCCACTATCCTGTATCCTATCCAATCCTCTGTCCTATCCTATCCTCTATCCTATCATATCCTCTATCCTATCAAATCCTCTATCCTATCCTCTCATCTATCCTATCCAATCCTCTATCCTATCCTATCCTCTATCCTATCCTATCCTCTATCCTATCCTATCCTCTATCCTATCCTATCGTCAATCCTGTCCTATCCTCTATCCTACCCTATCCTCTATCCTATCCTCTATCCTAGCCTATTCTCTATCCTATCCAATCCAATCCCCTATCCTATCCTCTATCCAATCCTATCCTCAATCCTATCCTTTCCTGTATCCTATCCTATCCTCTATCCTCTATCCTATCCAATCCTCTGTCCTATCCTATCCTCTATCCTATCCTATCGTGTATCCTATACTCTATCCTATCAAATCCCCTATCCTATCCTCTGTCCAATCCTATCCTCTATCCTATCCTATCCTCTATCCTATCCTATCCTCTGTCCTATCCTATCCTCTATCCTATCCTATCGTGTATCCTATCCTCTATCCTATCAAATCCCCTATCCTATCCTCTGTCCTATCCTATCCTCTATCCTATCCTATCATCTATCCTATCCTATCCTCTATCCTATCCTATCTTCTATCCTATCCTATCCTCTATCCTATCAAATCCCCTATCCTATCCTCTGTCCTATCCTATCCTCTATCCTATCCTATCGTCAATCCTGTACTATCCTCTATCCTATCCTATCCTCTATCCTATCCTCTATCCTAGCCTATCCTCTATCCTATCCAATCCAATCCCCTATCCTATCCTCTATCCAATCCTATCCTCAATCCTATCCTTTCCTGTATCCTATCCTATCCTCTATCCTCTATCCTATCCAATCCTCTGTCCTATCCTATCCTCTATCCTATCCTATCGTGTATCCTATCCTCTATCCTATCCTATCCTCTATCCTATCCTATCCTCTATCCTATCCTATCCTCTATCCTATCCAATCCTCTATCCTATCCTATCCTCAATCCTATCCTATCCTCTATCCTATCCTATCGTCTATCCTATCCTATTCTATCCTCTATCCTATCAAATCCCCTATCCTATCAAATCTTCTATCCTATCCTCTATCCTATCCTATCTTCTATCCTATCCTATCCTCTATCCTATCAAATCCCCTATCCTATCCTCTATCCTATCCTATCGTCTATCCTATCCTCTATCCAATCCTATCCTCTATCCTATTCTATCCTCTATCCTATCAGATCCTCTATCCTATCCTCTCCTCTATCCTATCCAATCCTCTATCCTGTCCTATCCTCTATCCTATCCTATCCTCTATCCTATCCTATCGTCAATCCTGTCCTATCCTCTATCCTATCCTATCCTCTATCCTATCCTCTATCCTAGCCTATCCCCTACCCTATCCAATCCAATCCCCTATCCTATCCTCTATCCAATCCTATCCTCTATCCTATTCTATCCTCTATCCTATCAAATCCTCTATCCTCTATCCTATCAAATCCTCTATCCTATCCTCTCATCTATCCTATCCAATCCTCTATCCTATCCTATCCTCTATCCTATCCTATCCTCTATCCTATCCTATCGTCAATCCTGTCCTATCATCTATCCTATCCTATTCTCTATCCTATCCTCTATCCTAGCCTATCCTCTATCCTATCCATTCCAATCCCCTATCCTATCCTCTATCCAGTCCTATCCTCAATCCTATCCTTTCCTGTATCCTATCCTATCCTCTATCCTCTATCCTATCCAATCCTCTGTCCTATCCTATCCTCTATCCTATCCTATCGTGTATCCTATCCTCTATCCTATCAAATCCCCTATCCTATCCTCTGTCAAATCCTATCCTCTATCCTATCCTATCCTCTATCCTATCCTATCCTATCCTATCCTATCCTCTATCCTATCCTATCTTCTATCCTATCCTATCCTCTATCCTATCCTATCCTCTATCCTATCCTATCCTCTATCCTATCCTATCCTCTATCCTATCCTATCCTCTATCCTATCCTATCCTCTATCCTATCCTATCCTCTATCCTATCCTATCTTCTATCCTATCCTATCCTCTATCCTATCCTTTCCTGTATCCTATCCTATCCACTATCCTGTATCCTATCCTATCCACTATCCTGTATCCTATCCAATCCTCTATCCTATCCTATCCTCTATCCAATCCTCTGTCGTATCCTATCCTCTATCCTATCCTTTCCTCTATCCTATCCTATCCTCTATCCTACCCTATCCTCTATCCTATCCTATCCTCTATACTATCCTATCCTATCCTATCCTATCCTCTATCCTATCCTATCTTCTATCCTATCCTATCCTCTATCCTATCCTTTCCTCTATCCTATCCTATCCTCTATCCTATCCTATCGTCTATCCTATCCTCTATCCTAGCCTATCCCCTATCCTATCCAATCCAATCCCCTATCCTATCCTCTATCCAATCCTATCCTCTATCCTATTCTATCCTCTATCCTATCAAATCCTCTATCCTATCCTCTCATCTATCCTATCCAATCCTCTATCCTATCCTATCCTCTATCCTAGCCTATCCTCTATCCTATCCAATCCAATCCCCTATCCTATCCTCTATCCAGTCCTATCCTCAATCCTATCCTTTCCTGTATCCTTTCCTATCCTCTATCCTCTATCCTATCCAATCCTCTGTCCTATCCTATCCTCTATCCTATCCTATCGTGTATCCTATCCTCTATCCTATCAAATCCCCTATCCTATCCTCTGTCCAATCCTATCCTCTATCCTATCCTATCCTCTATCCTATCCTATCCTATCCTATCCTATCCTCTATCCTATCCTATCTTCTATCCTATCCTATCCTCTATCCTATCCTATCGTCTATCCTATCCTATCCTCTATCCTATCCTATCCTCTATCCAATCCTATCCTCTATCCTATTCTATCCTCTATCCTATCAAATCCTCTATCCTATCCTCTCCTCTATCCTATCCAATCCTCTATCCTGTCCTATCCTCTATCCTATCCTATCCTCTATCCTATCCTATCGTCAATCCTGTCCTATCCTCTATCCTATCCTATCCTCTATCCTATCCTCTATCCTAGCCTATCCCCTATCCTATCCAATCCAATCCCCTATCCTATCCTCTATCCAATCCTATCCTCAATCCTATCCTTTCCTGTATCCTATCCTATCCTCTATCCTCTATCCTATCAAATCCTCTATCCTATCCTCTCATCTATCCTATCCAATCCTCTATCCTATCCTATCCTCTATCCTATCCTATCCTCTATCCTATCCTATCGTCAATCCTGTCCTATCATCTATCCTATCCTATCCTCTATCCTATCCTCTATCCTAGCCTATCCTCTATCCTATCCATTCCAATCCCCTATCCTATCCTCTATCCAGTCCTATCCTCAATCCTATCCTTTCCTGTATCCTATCCTATCCTCTATCCTCTATCCTATCCAATCCTCTGTCCTATCCTATCCTCTATCCTATCCTATCGTGTATCCTATCCTCTATCCTATCAAATCCCCTATCCTATCCTCTGTCCAATCCTATCCTCTATCCTATCCTATCCTCTATCCTATCCTATCCTATCCTATCCTATCCTCTATCCTATCCTATCTTCTATCCTATCCTATCCTCTATCCTATCCTATCCTCTATCCTATCCTATCCTCTATCCTATCCTATCCTCTATCCTATCCTATCCTCTATCCTATCCTATCCTCTATCCTATCCTATCTTCTATCCTATCGTATCCTCTATCCTATCCTTTCCTGTATCCTATCCTATCCACTATCCTGTATCCTATCCTATCCACTATCCTGTATCCTATCCAATCCTCTATCCTATCCTATCCTCTATCCAATCCTCTGTCGTATCCTATCCTCTATTCTATCCTTTCCTCTATCCTATCCTATCCTCTATCCTACCCTATCCTCTATCCTATCCTATCCTCTATACTATCCTATCCTATCCTATCCACTATCCTGTATCCTATCCAATCCTCTATCCTATCCTATCCTCTATCCTATCCTATCCACTATCCTATCCAATCCTCTATCCTATCCTATCCTCAATCCTATCCTATCCTCTATAATATCCTATCGTCTATCCTATCCTATTCTATCCTCTATCCTATCAAATCCCCTATCCTATCAAATCTTCTATCCTATCCTCTATCCTATCCTATCTTCTATCCTATTCTATCCTCTATCCTATCAAATCCTCTATCCTATCCTCTCCTCTATCCTATCCAATCTTCTATCCTGTCCTATCCTCTATCCTATCCTATCCTCTATCCTATCCTATCGTCAATCCTGTCCTATCCTCTATCCTATCCTATCCTCTATCCTATCCTCTATCCTAGCCTATCCCCTATCCTATCCAATCCAATCCCCTATCCTATCCTCTATCCAATCCTATCCTCAATCCTATCCTTTCCTGTATCCTATCCTATCCTCTATCCTCTATCCTATCAAATCCTCTATCCTATCCTCTCATCTATCCTATCCAATCCTCTATCCTATCCTATCCTCTATCCTATCCTATCCTCTATCCTATCCTATCGTCAATCCTGTCCTATCATCTATCCTATCCTATCCTCTATCCTATCCTCTATCCTAGCCTATCCTCTATCCTATCCAATCCAATCCCCTATCCTATCCTCTACCCAGTCCTATCCTCAATCCTATCCTTTCCTGTATCCTATCCTATCCTCTATCCTCTATCCTATCCAATCCTCTGTCCTATCCTATCCTCTATCCTATCCTATCGTGTATCCTATCCTCTATCCTATCAAATCCCCTATCCTATCCTCTGTCCAATCCTATCCTCTATCCTATCCTATCCTCTATCCTATCCTATCCTATCCTATCCTATCTTCTATCCTATCCTATCCTCTATCCTATCCTATCGTCTATCCTATCCTATCCTCTATCCTATCCTATCCTCTATCCTATCCTATCCTCTATCCTATCCTATCCTCTATCCTATCCTATCCTCTATCCTATCCTATCTTCTATCCTATCCTATCCTCTACCCTATCCTTTCCTGTATCCTATCCTATCCACTATCCTGTATCCTATCCTATCCACTATCCTGTATCCTATCCAATCCTCGATCCTATCCTATCCTCTATCCAATCCTCTGTCGTATCCTATCCTCTATCCTATCCTTTCCTCTATCCTATCCTATCCTCTATCCTACCCTATCCTCTATCCTATCCTATCCTCTATACTATCCTATCCTATCCTATCCTATCCTGTATCCTATCCTATCTTCTATCCTATCCTATCCTCTATCCTATCCTTTCCTCTATCCTATCCTATCCTCTATCCTATCCTATCGTCTATCCTATCCTATCCTCTATCCTATCCTATCCTCTATCCTATCCTATCCTCTATCCTATCCAATCCTCTATCCTATCCTATCCTCTATAATATCCTATCGTCTATCCTATCCTATTCTATCCTCTATCCTATCAAATCCCCTATCCTATCAAATCTTCTATCCTATCCTCTATCCTATCCTATCTTCTATCCTATCCTATCCTCTATCCTATCAAATCCCCTATCCTATCCTCTATCCTATCCTATCGTCTATCCTATCTTCTATCCAATCCTATCCTCTATCCTATTCTATCCTCTATCCTATCAAATCCTCTATCCTATCCTCTCCTCTATCCTATCCAATCTTCTATCCTGTCCTATCCTCTATCCTATCCTATCCTCTATCCTATCCTATCGTCAATCCTGTCCTATCCTCTATCCTATCCTATCCTCTATCCTATCCT
Organism: Halictus rubicundus; assembly: GCF_050948215.1. Taxonomy (NCBI): domain Eukaryota; kingdom Metazoa; phylum Arthropoda; class Insecta; order Hymenoptera; family Halictidae; genus Halictus; species Halictus rubicundus. The sequence goes on from NW_027488618.1 coordinate 83,284, forward strand.
CTATCCTAGCCTATCCCCTATCCTATCCAATCCAATCCCCTATCCTATCCTCTATCCAATCCTATCCTCAATCCTATCCTTTCCTGTATCCTATCCTATCCTCTATCCTCTATCCTATCAAATCCTCTATCCTATCCTCTCATCTATCCTATCCAATCCTCTATCCTATCCTATCCTCTATCCTATCCTATTCCCTATCCTATCCCATCGTCAATCCTGTCCTATCCTCTATCCTATCCTATCCTCTATCCTATCCTCTATCCTATCCAATCCAATCCCCTATCCTATCCTCTATCCAGTCCTATCCTCAATCCTATCCTTTCCTGTATCCTATCCTATCCTCTATCCTCTATCCTATCCAATCCTCTGTCCTATCCTATCCTCTATCCTATCCTATCGTGTATCCTATCCTCTATCCTATCAAATCCCCTATCCTATCCTCTGTCCAATCCTATCCTCTATCCTATCCTATCCTCTATCCTATCCTATCCTATCCTATCCTATCCTCTATCCTATCCTATCTTCTATCCTATCCTATCCTCTATCCTATCCTATCGTCTATCCTATCCTATCCTCTATCCTATCCTATCCTCTATCCTATCATATCCTCTATCCTATAATATCCTCTATCCTATCCTATCCTCTATCCAATCCTCTGTCGTATCCTATCCTCTATCCTATCCTTTCCACTATCCTATCCTATCCTCTATCCTACCCTATCCTCTATCCTATCCTACCCTCAATACTATCCTATCCTATCCTATCCTATCCTCTATCCTATCCTATCCTCTATCCTATCAAATCCCCTATCCTATCCTGTATCCTATCCTATCCTCTATCCTATCCTATCCTCTATCCTATCCTATCCTCTATCCTATCCTATCCTCTATCCTATCCTATCTTCTATCCTATCCTATCCTCTATCCTATCCTTTCCTGTATCCTATCCTATCCACTATCCTGTATCCTATCCAATCCTCTGTCCTATCCTATCCTCTATCCTATCATATCCTCTATCCTATCAAATCCTCTATCCTATCCTCTCATCTATCCTATCCAATCCTCTATCCTATCCTATTCTCTATCCTATCCTATCCTCTATCCTATCCTATCCTCTATCCTATCCTATCGTCAATCCTGTCCTATCCTCTATCCTATCCTATCCTCTATCCTATCCTCTATCCTATCCTCTATCCTAGCCTATCCTCTATCCTATCCAATCCAATCCCCTATCCTATCCTCTATCCAATCCTATCCTCAATCCTATCCTTTCCTGTATCCTATCCTATCCTCTATCCTCTATCCTATCAAATCCTCTATCCTATGCTCTCATCTATCCTATCCAATCCTCTATCCTATCCTATCCTCTATCCTATCCTATCCTCTATCCTATCCTATCGTCAATCCTGTCCTATCCTCTATCCTATCCTATCCTCTATCCTATCCTATCCTCTATCCTATCCTCTATCCTAGCCTATCCTCTATCCTATCCAATCCAATCCCCTATCCTATCCTCTATCCAGTCCTATCCTCAATCCTATCCTTTCCTGTATCCTATCCTATCCTCTATCCTCTATCCTATCCAATCCTCTGTCCTATCCTATCCTCTATCCTATCCTATCGTGTATCCTATCCTCTATCCTATCAAATCCCCTATCCTATCCTCTGTCCAATCCTATCCTCTATCCTATCCTATCCTCTATCCTATCCTATCCTATCCTATCCTCTATCCTATCCTATCTTCTATCCTATCCTATCCTCTATCCTATCCTATCGTCTATCCTATCCTATCCTCTATCCTATCCTATCCTCTATCCTATCCTATCCTCTATCCTATCCTATCCTCTATCCTATCCTATCCTCTATCCTATCCTATCGTCTATCCTATCCTATCCTCTATCCTATCCTATCCTCCATCCTATCCTATCCTCTATCCTATCCTATCCTCTATCCTATCCTATCTTCTATCCTATCCTATCCTCTATCCTATCAAATCACCTATCCTATCCTCTATCCTATCCTATCCTCTATCCTATCCTATCCTCTATCCTATCCTATCCTCTATCCTATGATATCCTCTATCCTATCCTATTCTCTATCCTATCCTATCTTCTATCCTATCCTATCCTCTATCCTATCCTTTCCTGTATCCTATCCTATCCACTATCCTGTATCCAAATCCAATCCTCTGTCCTATCCTATCCTCTATCCTATCCTATTCTCTACCCTATCATATCGTCTATCCTATAATACCCTGTATCCTATCCTATCCTCTATCCAATCCTCTGTCGTATCCTATCCTCTATCCTATCCTGTCCTCTATCCTATCCTATCCTCTATCCTACCCTATCCTCTATCCTATCCTATCCTCTATACTATCCAATCCTCTATCCTATCCTATCCTCAATCCTATCCTATCCTCTATCCTATCCTATCGTCTATCCTATCCTATCCTATCCTCTATCCTATCAAATCCCCTATCCTATCAAATCCTCTATCCTATCCTCTATACTATCCAATCCTCTATCCTATCCTATCCTCTATCCTATCCTATCCTCTATCCTATCCTATCGTCTATCCTATCCTCTATCCTATCCTTTCCTCTATCCTATCCTATCCTCTATCCTATCCTATCGTCTATCCTATCCTATCCTCTACCCTACCCTATCCTCTATCCTATCCTATCTTCTATCCTATCCTATCGTCTATCCTATCCTATCCTCTATCCTATCCTATCCTCTACCCTACCCTATCCTCTATCCTATCCTATCTTCTATCCTATCCTATCCGCTATCCTATCAAATCCCCTATCCTATCCTCTATCCTATCCTATCCTCTATCCTATCCTATCCTCTATCCTATCCTATCCTCTATCCTATCCTATCCTCTATCCTATCCTTTCCTCTATCCTATCCTATCCTCTATCCTATCCTATCGTCTATCCTATCCTATCCTCTATCCTATCCTATCCTCTATCCTATCCAATCCTCTATCCCATCCTACCATCTATCCTCAATCCTATCCTTTCCTGTATCCTATCCATTCCTGTATCCTATCCATTCCTCTATCCAATCCTGTCCTCTATCCTATCCTATCCTCTATCCCATCCCATCCTCTATCCTATCCTCTATCCTATCCTTCTCCCTATCCTATCCTATCTTCTATCCTATCCTATCCTCTATCCTATCAAATCCCCTATCCTATCCTCTATCCTATCCTAGCGTCTATCCTGTCCTCTATCCAATCCTATCCTCTATCCTATTCTATCCTCTATCCTATCAAATCATCTATCCTATCCTCTCCTCTATCCTATCCAATCCTCTATCCTGTCCTATCCTCTATCCTATCCTATCCTCTATCCTATCCTATCGTCAATCCTGTTCTATCCTCTATCCTATCCTATCCTCTATCCTATCCTACCCTCTATCCTATCCTATCCTCTATCCTATCCTATCCTGAATCCTATCCTTTCCTGTATCCTATCCTATCCTCTATCCTCTATCCTATCCTATCCTCTATCCTATCCAATCCTCTATCCTATCCTATCCTCAATCCTATCCTATCCTCTATCCTATCCTATCGTCTATCCTATCCTATTCTATCCTCTATCCTATCAAATCCCCTATCCTATCCTATCCTCTATACTATCGAATCCTCTATCCTATCCTATCCTCAATCCTATCCTATCCTCTATCCTATCCTATCGTCTATCCTATCCTATCCTATCCTCTATCCTATCAAATCCCCTATCCTATCAAATCCTCTATCCTATCCTCTATACTATCCAATCCTCTATCCTATCCTATCCTCTATCCTATCCTATCCTCTATCCTATCCTATCGTCTATCCTATCCTCTATCCTATCCTTTCCTCTATCCTATCCTATCCTCTATCCTATCCTATCGTCTATCCTATCCTATCCTCTACCCTACCCTATCCTCTATCCTATCCTATCTTCTATCCTATCCTATCGTCTATCCTATCCTATCCTCTATCCTATCCTATCCTCTACCCTACCCTATCCTCTATCCTATCCTATCTTCTATCCTATCCTATCCGCTATCCTATCAAATCCCCTATCCTATCCTCTATCCTATCCTATCCTCTATCCTATCCTATCCTCTATCCTATCCTATCCTCTATCCTATCCTATCCTCTATCCTATCCTTTCCTCTATCCTATCCTATCCTCTATCCTATCCTATCGTCTATCCTATCCTATCCTCTATCCTATCCTATCCTCTATCCTATCCAATCCTCTATCCCATCCTACCATCTATCCTCAATCCTATCCTTTCCTGTATCCTATCCATTCCTGTATCCTATCCATTCCTCTATCCAATCCTGTCCTCTATCCTATCCTATCCTCTATCCCATCCCATCCTCTATCCTATCCTCTATCCTATCCTTCTCCCTATCCTATCCTATCTTCTATCCTATCCTATCCTCTATCCTATCAAATCCCCTATCCTATCCTCTATCCTATCCTAGCGTCTATCCTGTCCTCTATCCAATCCTATCCTCTATCCTATTCTATCCTCTATCCTATCAAATCATCTATCCTATCCTCTCCTCTATCCTATCCAATCCTCTATCCTGTCCTATCCTCTATCCTATCCTATCCTCTATCCTATCCTATCGTCAATCCTGTTCTATCCTCTATCCTATCCTATCCTCTATCCTATCCTACCCTCTATCCTATCCTATCCTCTATCCTATCCTATCCTGAATCCTATCCTTTCCTGTATCCTATCCTATCCTCTATCCTCTATCCTATCCTATCCTCTATCCTATCCAATCCTCTATCCTATCCTATCCTCAATCCTATCCTATCCTCTATCCTATCCTATCGTCTATCCTATCCTATTCTATCCTCTATCCTATCAAATCCCCTATCCTATCAAATCCTCTATCCTATCCTCTATCCTATCCTATCTTCTATCCTATCCTATCCTCTATCCTATCAAATCCCCTATCCTATCCTCTATCCTATCCTATCGTCTATCCTATCCTCTATCCAATCCTATCCTCGATCCTATTCTATCCTCTATCCTATCAAATCCTCTATCCTATCCTCTCCTCTATCCTATCCAATCCTCTATTCTGTCCTATCCTCTATCCTATCCTATCCTCTATCCTATCCTATCGTCAATCCTGTCCTATCCTCTATCCTATCCTATCCTCTATCCTCTATCCTATCAAATCCTCTATCCTATCCTCTCATCTATCATATCCAATCCTCTATCCTATCCTATCCTCTATCCTATCCTATCCTCTATCCTATCCTCTATCCTAGCCTTTCCTCTATCCTATCCAATCCAATCCCCTATCCTATCCTCTATCCAATCCTATCCTCAATCCTATCCTTTCCTGTATCCTATCCTATCCTCTATCCTCTATCCTATCCAATCCTCAGTCCTATCCTATCCTCTATCCTATCCTATCGTGTATCCTATCCTCTATCCTATCAAATCCCCTATCGTATCCTCTGTCCTATCCTATCCTCTATCCTATCCTATCCTCTATCCTATCCTATCCTCTGTCCTATCCTATCCTCTATCCTATCCTATCGTGTATCCTATCCTCTATCCTATCAAATCCCCTATCCTATCATCTGTCCTATCCTATCCTCTATCCTATCCTATCCTCTATCCTATCCTATCTTCTATCCTATCCTATCCTCTATCCTATCAAATCCACTATCCTATCCTCTATCCTATCCTATCGTGTATCCTATCCTCTATCCTATCCTATCCTCTATCCTATCCTATCCTATCCTCTATCCTATCCTATCCTCTATCCGATCCTCTATTCTATCCTATCCTCTATCCTATCCTATCCTCTATCCTATCCTATCCTCTATCCTATCAAATCCCCTATCCTATCCTCTATCCTATCCTATCCTGTATCCTATCCTATCCTCTATCCTCTATCGTATCCAATCCTCTATCCTATCCTATCCTCTATTCTATCCTCTATCCTATCCTATCCTCTATAATATCGTACACTCTATCCTATAATATCGTCTATCCGATCCTATTCTCTATCCTATCCTTTCCTGTATCATATCCTATCCTCTATCCTCTATCCTATCCAATCCTGTGTCCTATCCTATCCTCTATCCTATCATATCCTCTATCCTATAATATCCTCTATCCTATCCTATCCTGTATCCAATCCTCTATCCTATCCTATCCTCTATCCTATCCTATCCTCTATCCTATCCTATCTTCTATCCTATCCTTTCCTCTATCCTATCCTATCGTCTATCCTATCCTATCCTCTATCCTATCCTATCCTCTATCCTATCCTATCCTCTATCCTATCAAATCCCCTATCCTATCCTCTGTCCTATCCTATCCTCTATCCTATCCTATCCTCTATCCTATCCTATCCTCTATCGTATACTATCCTCTATCCTATCCTATCCTGTATCCTATCCTATCCTCTATCCTATCCTATCATCTATCCTATCCTATCCTCTATCCTATCCTGTATCCTATCCTATCCTCTATCCTATCTTCTATCCTATCCTATCCTCTATCCTATCCTATCGTCTATCCTATCCTATCTTCTATCCTATCCTATCCTCTATCCTATCCTGTATCCTATCCTATCCTCTATCCTATCTTCTATCCTATCCTATCCTCTATCCTATCCTATCGTCTATCCTATCCTATCTTCTATCCTATCCTATCCTCTATCCTATGAAATCCCCCATCCTATCCTCTGTACTATCCTATCCTCTATCCTATCCTATCCTCTATCCTATCCTATCCTATCCTCTATCCTATCCTATCCTCTATCCTATCCTATCGTCTATCCTATCCTCTATCCTATCCTATCCTCTATCCTATCCTATCTCCTATTCTATCCTATCCTCTATCCTATCCTATCCACTATCCTATCCTATCCACTATCCTATCCTATCCTCTATCCTATCAAATCCCCTATCCTATCCTCTATCCTTTCCTATCCTCTATCCAATCCAATCCCCTATCCTATCCTCGATCCAATCCTATCCTCAATCCTATCCTTTCCTGTATCCTATCCTATCCTCTATCCTCTATCCTATCCTATCCTCTATCCTATCCTATCCTCTATCCTTTCCTATCCTCTATCCTAGCCTATCCTCTATCCTATCCTATCCAATCCCCTATCCTATCCTCTATCCAATCCTATCCTCAATCCTATCCTTTCCTGTATCCTATCCTATCCTCTACCCTATGAAATCCCCTATCCTATCCTCTGTCCTATCCTATCCTCTATCCTATCCTATCCTGCATCCAATCCTATCCTCAATCCTATCCTTTCCTGTATCCTATCCTATCCTCTATACTCTATCCTATGCAATCCCCTATCCTATCCTATCCTCTATCCTATCATCTCCTCTACCCTATCATATCCCCTATCCTATCCTATCCTCTATCCTATCATATCCTCTATCCTATAATATCCTCTATCCTATCCTATCCTGTATCCAATCCTCTATCCTATGCTATCCTCTATCCTATCCTATCCTCTATCCTATCCTATCGTCTATCCTGTCCTATCCTCTATCCTATCCTATCCTCTATCCTATCCTATCTTCTATCCTATCCTATCCTCTATCCTATCAAATCCTCTATCCTATCCTCTATCCTATCCTATCCTATCCTATCCTATTCTCTATCCTATCCTATCTTCTATCCTATCCTATCCTCTATCCTATCCTATCGTCTATCCTATCCTATCCTCTATCCTATCCTATCCTCTATCCTATCCTATCGTGTATCCTATCCTCTATCCTATCCTATCCTGTATCCTATCCTATCCTCTATCCTCTATCGTATCCAATCCTCTATCCTATCCTATCCTCTATTCTATCCTCTATCCTATCCTATCCTCTATAATATCGTACACTCTATCCTATAATATCGTCTATCCGATCCTAGTCTCTATCCTATCCTTTCCTGTATCCTATCCTATCCTCTATCCTCTATCCTATCCAATCCTGTGTCCTATCCTATCCTCTATCCTATCATATCCTCTATCCTATAATATACTCTATCCTATCCTATCCTGTATCCAATCCTCTATCCTATCCTATCCTCTATCCTATCCTATCCTCTATCCTATCCTATCGTCTATCCTACCCTATCCTCTATCCTATCCTATGCTCTATCCAATCCTATCCTCTATCCTATCCTATCTTCTATCCTATCCTATCCTCTATCCTATAAAATCGCCTATACTATCCTCTATCCTATCCTATCCTATCCTATCCTCTATCCTACCCTATCCTCTATCCTATCCTATCTTCTATCCTATCCTATCCTCTATCCTATCAAATCCCCTATCCTATCCTCTATGCTATCCTATCGTATAGCCTATCCTCTATCCAATCCTATCCTCTATCCTATCAAATCCACTATCCTATCCTATCGTCTATCCTATCCTATCCTCTATCCTATCCTATCCTCTATCCTATCCATTCCTCTATCCTATCCTGTCCTCTATCCTATCCTATCCTCTATCCCATCCCATCCTCTATCCTATCCTCTATCCTATCCTATCCTCTATCCTATCCTATCTTCTATCCTATCCTATCCTCTATCCTATCAAATCCCCTATCCTATCCTCTATCCTATCCTAGCGTCTATCCTGTCCTCTATCCAATCCTATCCTCTATCCTATTCTATCCTCTATCCTATCAAATCCTCTATCCTATCCTCTCCTCTATCCTATCCAATCCTCTATCCTGTCCTATCCTCTATCCTATCCTATCCTCTATCCTATCCTATCGTCAATCCTGTTCTATCCTCTATCCTATCCTATCCTCTATCCTATCCTATCCTCTATCCTATCCTATCCTCTATCCTATCCTATCCTGAATCCTATCCTTTCCTGTATCCTATCCTATCCTCTATCCTCTATCCTATCCTATCCTCTATCCTATCCAATCCTCTATCCTATCCTATCCTCAATCCTATCCTATCCTCTATCCTATCCTATCGTCTATCCTATCCTATTCTATCCTCTATCCTATCAAATCCCCTATCCTATCAAATCCTCTATCCTATCCTCTATCCTATCCTATCTTCTATCCTATCCTATCCTCTATCCTATCAAATCCCCTATCCTATCCTCTATCCTATCCTATCGTCTATCCTATCCTCTATCCAATCCTATCCTCGATCCTATTCTATCCTCTATCCTATCAAATCCTCTATCCTATCCTCTCCTCTATCCTATCCAATCCTCTATCCTGTCCTATCCTCTATCCTATCCTATCCTCTATCCTATCCTATCGTCAATCCTGTCCTATCCTCTATCCTATCCTATCCTCTATCCTATCCTCAATCCTATCCTTTCCTGTATCCTATCCTATCCTCTATCCTCTATCCTATCAAATCCTCTATCCTATCCTCTCATCTATCATATCCAATCCTCTATCCTATCCTATCCTCTATCCTATCCTATCCTCTATCCTATCCTCTATCCTAGCCTATCCTCTATCCTATCCAATCCAATCCCCTATCCTATCATCTATCCAATCCTATCCTCAATCCTATCCTTTCCTGTATCCTATCCTATCCTCTATCCTCTATCCTATCCAATCCTCAGTCCTATCCTATCCTCTATCCTATCCTATCGTGTATCCTATCCTCTATCCTATCAAATCCCCTATCGTATCCTCTGTCCTATCCTATCCTCTATCCTATCCTATCCTCTATCCTATCCTATCCTCTGTCCTATCCTATCCTCTATCCTATCCTATCGTGTATCCTATCCTCTATCCTATCAAATCCCCTATCCTATCATCTGTCCTATCCTATCCTCTATCCTATCCTATCCTCTATCCTATCCTATCTTCTATCCTATCCTATCCTCTATCCTATCAAATCCCCTATCCTATCCTCTATCCTATCCTATCGTGTATCCTATCCTCTATCCTATCCTATCCTCTATCCTATCCTATCCTATCCTCTATCCTATCCTATCCTCTATCCGATCCTCTATTCTATCCTATCCTCTATCCTATCCTATCCTCTATCCTATCCTATCCTCTATCCTATCAAATCCCCTATCCAATCCTCTATCCTATCCTATCCTGTATCCTATCCTATCCTCTATCCTCTATCGTATCCAATCCTCTATCCTATCCTATCCTCTATTCTATCCTCTATCCTATCCTATCCTCTATAATATCGTACACTCTATCCTATAATATCGTCTATCCGATCCTATTCTCTATCCTATCCTTTCCTGTATCATATCCTATCCTCTATCCTCTATCCTATCCAATCCTGTGTCCTATCCTATCCTCTATCCTATCATATCCTCTATCCTATAATATCCTCTATCCTATCCTATCCTGTATCCAATCCTCTATCCTATCCTATCCTCTATCCTATCCTATCCTCTATCCTATCCTATCTTCTATCCTATCCTTTCCTCTATCCTATCCTATCGTCTATCCTATCCTATCCTCTATCCTATCCTATCCTCTATCCTATCCTATCCTCTATCCTATCAAATCCCCTATCCTATCCTCTGTCCTATCCTATCCTCTATCCTATCCTATCCTCTATCCTATCCTATCCTCTATCGTATACTATCCTCTATCCTATCCTATCCTGTATCCTATCCTATCCTCTATCCTATCCTATCCTCTATCCTATCCTATCCTCTATCCTATCCTATCCTCTATCCTATCCTGTATCCTATCCTATCCTCTATCCTATCTTCTATCCTATCCTATCCTCTATCCTATCCTATCGTCTATCCTATCCTATCTTCTATCCTATCCTATCCTCTATCCTATCAAATCCCCCATCCTATCCTCTGTACTATCCTATCCTCTATCCTATCCTATCCTCTATCCTATCCTATCCTATCCTCTATCCTATCCTATCCTCTATCCTATCCTATCGTCTATCCTATCCTCTATCCTATCCTATCCTCTATCCTATCCTATCTCCTATTCTATCCTATCCTCTATCCTATCCTATCCACTATCCTATCCTATCCTCTATCCTATCCTATCCTCTATCCTATCAAATCCCCTATCCTATCCTCTATCCTTTCCTATCCTCTATCCAATCCAATCCCCTATCCTATCCTCGATCCAATCCTATCCTCAATCCTATCCTTTCCTGTATCCTATCCTATCCTCTATCCTCTATCGTATCCAATCCTCTATCCTATCCTATCCTCTATTCTATCCTCTATCCTATCCTATCCTCTATAATATCGTACACTCTATCCTATAATATCGTCTATCCGATCCTATTCTCTATCCTATCCTTTCCTGTATCATATCCTATCCTCTATCCTCTATCCTATCCAATCCTGTGTCCTATCCTATCCTCTATCCTATCATATCCTCTATCCTATAATATCCTCTATCCTATCCTATCCTGTATCCAATCCTCTATCCTATCCTATCTTCTATCCTATCCTTTCCTCTATCCTATCCTATCGTCTATCCTATCCTATCCTCTATCCTATCCTATCCTCTATCCTATCCTATCCTCTATCCTATCAAATCCCCTATCCTATCCTCTGTCCTATCCTATCCTCTATCCTATCCTATCCTCTATCCTATCCTATCCTCTATCGTATACTATCCTCTATCCTATCCTATCCTGTATCCTATCCTATCCTCTATCCTATCCTATCCTCTATCCTATCCTATCCTCTATCCTATCCTGTATCCTATCCTATCCTCTATCCTATCTTCTATCCTATCCTATCCTCTATCCTATCCTATCGTCTATCCTATCCTATCTTCTATCCTATCCTATCCTCTATCCTATCAAATCCCCCATCCTATCCTCTGTACTATCCTATCCTCTATCCTATCCTATCCTCTATCCTATCCTATCCTATCCTCTATCCTATCCTATCCTCTATCCTATCCTATCCTCTATCCTATCCTATCGTCTATCCTATCCTCTATCCTATCCTATCCTCTATCCTATCCTATCTCCTATTCTATCCTATCCTCTATCCTATCCTATCCACTATCCTATCCTATCCTCTATCCTATCCTATCCTCTATCCTATCAAATCCCCTATCCTATCCTCTATCCTTTCCTATCCTCTATCCAATCCAATCCCCTATCCTATCCTCGATCCAATCCTATCCTCAATCCTATCCTTTCCTGTATCCTATCGTATCCTCTATCCTCTACCCTATACAATCCTATGTCCTATCCTATCCTCTATCCTATCCTATCGTGTATCCTATCCTCTATCCTATCAAATCCCCTATCCTATCCTCTGTCCTATCCTATCCTCTATCCTATCCTATCCCCTATCCAATCCTATCCTCAATCCTATCCTTTCCTGTATCCTATCCTATCCTGTATCCTCTATCCTATCGTATCCTGTACCCTATCATATCCTCTATCCTATCCTATCCTATCCTCTATCCTATCCTATCCTCTATCCTATCCTATCCTCTATCCTTTCCTATCCTCTATCCTAGCCTATCCTCTATCCTATCCTATCCAATCCCCTATCCTATCCTCTATCCAATCCTATCCTCAATCCTATCCTTTCCTGTATCCTATCCTATCCTCTACCCTATGAAATCCCCTATCCTATCCTCTGTCCTATCCTATCCTCTATCCTATCCTATCCTGCATCCAATCCTATCCTCAATCCTATCCTTTCCTGTATCCTATCCTATCCTCTATACTCTATCCTATGCAATCCCCTATCCTATCCTATCCTCTATCCTATCATCTCCTCTACCCTATCATATCCCCTATCCTATCCTATCCTCTATCCTATCATATCCTCTATCCTATAATATCCTCTATCCTATCCTATCCTGTATCCAATCCTCTATCCTATCCTATCCTCTATCCTATCCTATCCTCTATCCTATCCTATCGTCTATCCTGTCCTATCCTCTATCCTATCCTATCCTCTATCCTATCCTATCTTCTATCCTATCCTATCCTCTATCCTATCAAATCCTCTATCCTATCCTCTATCCTATCCTATCCTATCCTATCCTATTCTCTATCCTATCCTATCTTCTATCCTATCCTATCCTCTATCCTATCCTATCGTCTATCCTATCCTATCCTCTATCCTATCCTATCCTCTATCCTATCCTATCGTGTATCCTATCCTCTATCCTATCCTATCCTGTATCCTATCCTATCCTCTATCCTCTATCGTATCCAATCCTGTATCCTATCCTATCCTCTATTCTATCCTCTATCCTATCCTATCCTCTATAATATCGTACACTCTATCCTATAATATCGTCTATCCGATCCTATTCTCTATCCTATCCTTTCCTGTATCCTATCCTATCCTCTATCCTCTATCCTATCCAATCCTGTGTCCTATCCTATCCTCTATCCTATCATATCCTCTATCCTATAATATACTCTATCCTATCCTATCCTGTATCCAATCCTCTATCCTATCCTATCCTCTATCCTATCCTATCCTCTATCCTATCCTATCGTCTATCCTACCCTATCCTCTATCCTATCCTATCCTCTATCCAATCCTATCCTCTATCCTATCCTATCTTCTATCCTATCCTATCCTCTATCCTATAAAATCGCCTATACTATCCTCTATCCTATCCTATCCTATCCTATCCTCTATCCTACCCTATCCTCTATCCTATCCTATCTTCTATCCTATCCTATCCTCTATCCTATCAAATCCCCTATCCTATCCTCTATGCTATCCTATCGTATAGCCTATCCTCTATCCAATCCTATCCTCTATCCTATCAAATCCACTATCCTATCCTATCGTCTATCCTATCCTATCCTCTATCCTATCCTATCCTCTATCCTATTCTATCCTCTATCCTATCCTATCCTCTATCCTATCCTATCGTCAATCCTGTCCTATCCTCTATCCTATCAAATCCCCTATCCTATCCTCTGTCCTATCCTATCCTCTATCCTATCCTATCCTCTATCCTATCCTATCGTCTATCCTATCCTCTATCCTATCCTATCCCCTATCCAATCCTATCCTCAATCCTATCCTTTCCTGTATTCTATCCTATCCTGTATCCTCTATCCTATCGTATCCTCTACCCTATCATATCCTCTATCCTATCCTATCCTCTATCCTATCCTATCCTCTATCCTTTCCTATCCTATATCCTTTCCTATCCTCTATCCTATCGTCTATCCTAGCCTATCCTCTATCCTATCCTATCCAATCCCCTATCCTATCCTCTATCCAATCCTATCCTCAATCCTATCCTTTCCTGTATCCTATCCTATCCTCTATCCTCTATCCTATCCTATCCTCTATCCTATCCTATCCTCTATCCTATCCTCTATCCTATCCTATCCTCTATCCTATCTTCTATCCTATCCTATCCTCTATCCTATCCTATCGTCTATTCTATCCTATCTTCTATCCTATCCTATCCTCTATCCTATCAAATCCCCTATCCTATCCTCTGTACTATCCTATCCTCTATCCTATCCTATACTCTATCCTATCCTATCCTATCCTCTATCCTACCAAACCCCCTCTCCTATCCTCTATCCTATCCTATCCTCTATCCTATCCTGTATCCTAGCCTATCCTCTATCCTGTCCAATCCAATCCCCTATCCTATCCTATATCCAATCCTATCCTCAATCCTATCCTTTCCTGTATCCTATCCTATCCTCTATCCTCTATCCTATCCAATCCTCTGTCCTATCCTATCCTCTATCCTATCCTATCGTGTATCCTATCCTCTATCCTATCAAATCCCCTATCCTATCCTCTGTCCTATCCTATCCTCTATCCTATCCTATCCCCTATCCAATCCTATCCTCAATCCTATCCTTTCCTGTATCCTATCCTATCCTGTATCCTCTATCCTATCGTATCCTCTATCCTATCCTATCCTCTATCCTATCCTATCCTCTATCCTATCCTATCTTCTATCCTATCCTATCCTCTACTCAATGAAATCCCCTATCCTATCCTCTGTCCTATCCTATCCTCTATCCTATCCTATCCTGCATCCAATCCTATCCTCAATCCTATCCTTTCCTGTATCCTATCCTATCCTGTATCCTCTATCCTATCGTATCCTGTACCCTATCATATCCTCTATCCTATCCTATCCTCTATCCTATCCTATCCTCTATCCTAACCGATCCTCTATCCTATCCTATCCTCTATCCTATCCTAACCTCTATCCTATCCTCTATCCTATCTGATCCTCTATCCTATCAAATCCCCTATCCTATCTTCTATCCTATCCTATCCTCTATCCTATCCTATCGTCTATCCTATCCTCTATCCTATCCTATACTCTATCCTATCCTATCTTCTATTCTATCCTATCCTCTATCCTATCCTATCCACTATCCTATCCTATCCTCTATCCTATCCTATCCTCTATCCTATCAAATCCCCTATCCTATCCTCTATCCTATCCTATCCTCTATCCTAGCCTCTATCCTAGCCTATCCTCTATCCTAGCCTATCCTCTATCCTATCCTATCAAATCCCCTATCCTATCTTCTATCCTATCCTATCCTCTATCCTATCCTATCGTCTATCCTATCCTCTATCCAATCCTATCCTCTATCCAATCCTATCTTCTATTCTATCCTATCCTCTATCCTATCCTATCCACTATCCTATCCTATCCTCTATCCTATCCTATCCTCTATCCTATCAAATCCCCTATCCTATCCTCTATCCTATCCTATCCTCTATCCAATCCAATCCCCTATCCTATCCTCTATCCAATCCTATCCTCTATCCTATCCTTTCCTCTATCCTATCCTATCTTCTATCCTATCCGATCCACTATCCTATCCTATCTTTTATCCTATCTGATCCTCTATCCTATCAAATCCCCTATCCTATCCTCTGTCCTATCCTATCCTCTATCCTATCCTATCCTCTATCCTATCCTATCCTCTGTCCAATCCTATCCTCTATCCTATCCTATCGTGTATCCTATCCTCTATCCTATCAAATCCCCTATCCTATCCTCTGTCCTATCCTATCCTCTATCGTATCCTATCCTCTATCCTATCCTATCCTCTATCCTATTCTATCTTCTATCCTATCCTATCCTCTATCCTATCAAATCCTCTATCCTATCCTCTATCCTATCCTATCCTATCCTATCCTCTATCCTATCCTATCTTCTATCCTATCCTATCCTCTATCCTATCCTATCGTCTATCCTATCCTATCCTCTATCCTATCCTATCCTCTATCCTATCCTATCCTCTATCCTCTCCTATCTTCTATCCTATCCTATCCTCTATCCTATCAAATCCCCTATCCTATCCTCTATCCTATCCTAACCTATCCTATCCTCTATCCTATCCTATCTTCTATCCTATCCTATCCTCTATCCTATCCTATCCTCTATCCTATCCTATCGTCTATCCTATCCTATCCTCTATCCTATCCTATCCTCTATCCTATCCTATCCTCAAGCCTATCCTTTCCTGTATCCTATCCTATCCTCTATCCTCTATCCTATCCAATCCTCTGTCCTATCCTATCTTCTATCCTATCCTATCGTGTATCCTATCCTCTATCCTATCCTATCCTCTATCCTATCCTATCCTCTATCCGATCCTCTATTCTATCCTATCCTCTATCCTATCCTATCCACTATCCTATCTTATCCTCTATCCTATCCTATCCTGTATCCTATCCTATCCTCTATCCTCTATCGTATCCAATCCTCTATCCGATCCTATCCTCTATTCTATCCTCTATCCTATCCTATCCTCTATAATATCGTACACTCTATCCTATAATATCGTCTATCCGATCCTATTCTCTATCCTATCCTTTCCTGTATCCTATCCTATCCTCTATCCTCTATCCTATCCAATCCTGTGTCCTATCCTATCCTCTATCCTATCATATCCTCTATCCTATAATATACTCTATCCTATCCTATCCTGTATCCAATCCTCTATCCTATCCTATCCTATATCCTATCCTATCCTCTATCCTATCCTATCCTCTATCCTATCCTATCTTCTATCCTATCCTATCCTCTATCCTATCAAATCCCCTATCCTATCCGCTATGCTATCCTATCGTATAGCCTATCCTCTATCCAATCCTATCCTCTATCCTATCAAATCCTCTATCCTATCCTATCGTCTATCCTATCCTATCCTCTATCCTATCCTATCCTCTATCCTATCCTATCCTCTATCCTATCCTATCTTCTATCCTATCCTATCCTCTATCCTATCAAATCCCCTATCCTATCCTCTATCCTATCCTATCGTATAGCCTATCCTCTATCCAATCCTATCCTCTATCCTATCAAATCCTCTATCCTATCCTCTCCTCTATCCTATCCAATCCTCTATCCTATCCTATCCTCTATCCTATCCTATCCTCTATCCTATCCTATCGTCAATCCTGTCCTATCCTCTATCCTATCCTTTCCTGTATCCTATCCTCTATCCTAGCCTATCCTCTATCCTATCCAATCCAATCCCCTATCCTATCCTCTATACAATCCTATCCCCAATCCTATCCTTTCCTGTATCCTATCCTATCCTCTATCCTCTACCCTATCCAATCCTCTGTCCTATAATATCCTCTATCCTATCCTGTCGTGTATCCTATCCTCTATCCTATCAAATCCCCTATCCTATCCTCTGTCCTATCCTATCCTCTATCCTATCCTATCCTCTATCCTATCCTATCCTCTATCCTATCCTATTGTCTATCCTATCCTCTATCCTATCCTATCCCCTATCCAATCCTATCCTCAAACCTATCCTTTCCTGTATCCTATCCTATCCTGTATCCTCTATCCTATCGTATCCTCTACCCTATCATATCCTCTATCCTATCCTATCCTCTATCCTATCCTATCCTCTATCCTTTCCTATCCTCTATCCTTTCCTATCCTCTATCCTATCCTTTATCCTATCGTCTATCCTAGCCTATCCTCTATCCTATCCTATCCAATCCCCTATCCTATCCTCTATCCAATCCTATCCTCAATCCTATCCTTTCCTGTATCCTATCCTATCCTCTATCCTCTATCCTATCCTATCCTCTATCCTATCCTATCCTCTATCCTATCCTCTATCCTATCCTATCCTCTATCCTATCTTCTATCCTATCCTATCCTTTATCCTATCAAATCCCCTATCCTATCCTCTGTACTATCCTATCCTATACTCTATCCTATCCTATCCTATCCTCTATCCTATCAAACCCCCTCTCCTATCCTCTATCCTATCCTATCCTCTATCCTATCCTGTATCCTAGCCTATCCTCTATCCTGTCCAATCCAATCCCCTATCCTATCCTATATCCAATCCTATCCTCAATCCTATCCTTTCCTGTATCCTATCCTATTCTCTATCCTCTATCCTATCCAATCCTCTGTCCTATCCTATCCTCTATCCTATCCTATCGTGTATCCTATCCTCTATCCTATCAAATCCCCTATCCTATCCTCTGTCCTATCCTATCCTCTATCCTATCCTGTCCCCTATCCAATCCTATCCTCAATCCTATCCTTTCCTGTATCCTATCCTATCCTGTATCCTCTATCCTATCGTATCCTCTATCCTATCCTATCCTGCATCCAATCCTATCCTCAATCCTATCATTTCCTGTATCCTATCCTATCCTCTATACTCTATCCTATGCAATCCTCTATCCTATCCTATCCTCTATCCTATCATATCCTCTACCCTATCATATCCCCTATCGTATCCTATCCTCTATCCTATCCTATCCTCTATCCTCTATCCTATCCAATCCTATGTCCTATCCTATCCTCTATCCTATCATATCCTCTATCCTATAATATCCTTTATCCTATCCTATCCTCTATCCTATCCTTTCCTCTATCCTATCCTATCTTCTATCCTATCCGATCCAATATCCTATCCTATCTTCTATCCTATCTGATCCTCTATCCTATCAAATCCCCTATCCTATCTTCTATCCTATCCTATCCTCTATCCTATCCTATCGTCTATCCTATCCTCTATCCTATCCTATCCTCTATCCTATCCTATCCTCTATCCTATCCTATCTTCTATCCTATCCTATCCTCTACCCTATGAAATCCCCTATCCTATCCTCTGTCCTATCCTATCCTCTATCCTATCCTATCCTGCATCCAATCCTATCCTCGATCCTATCATTTCCTGTATCCTATCCTATCCTCTATACTCTATCCTATGCAATCCTCTATCCTATCCTATCCTCTATCCTATCATATCCTCTACCCTATCATATCCCCTATCCTATCCTATCCTCTATCCTATCCTATCCTCTATCCTCTATCCTATCCAATCCTCTGTCCTATCCTATCCTCTATCCTATCATATCCTCTATCCTATAATATCCTCTATCATATCCATTCCTCTATCCAATCCTATATCCTATCCTATCCTCTATCCTATCCTATCCAATCCCTTATCCTATCCTCTATCCAATCCTATCCTCAATCCTATCCTATCCTCTATCCTATCCTATCTTCTATCCTATCCTATCCTCCACCCTATGAAATCCCATATCCTATCCTCTGTCCTATCCTATCCTCTATCCTATCCTATCCTCTATCCTATCCTATCCTCTATCCTATCAAATCCCCTATCCTATCCTCTGTCCTATCCTATCCTCTATCCTATCCTATCCCCTATCCAATCCTATCCTTTCCTGTATCCTATCCTATCCTGTATCCTCTATCCTATCGTATCCTGTACCCTATCATATCCTCTATCCTATCCTATCCTCTATCCTATTCTATCCTCTATCCTATCCGATCCTCTATCCTATCCTATCCTCTATCCTATCCTAACCTCTATCCTATCCTCTATCCTATCTGATCCTCTATCCTATCAAATCCCCTATCCTATCTTCTATCCTATCCTATCCTCTATCCTATCCTATCGTCTATCCTATCCTCTATCCTATCCTATCCTCTATCCTATCCTATCTTCTATTCTATCCTATCCTCTATCCTATCCTATCCACTATCCTATCCTATCCTCTATCCTATCCTATCCTCTATCCTATCAAATCCCCTATCCTATCCTCTATCCTATCCTATCCTCTATCCTATCCTCTATCCTAGCCTATCCTCTATCCTATCCAATCCAATCCCCTATCCTATCCTATCCTCAATCCTATCCTTTCCTGTATCCTATCCTATCCTCTATCCTCTATCCTATCCAATCCTCTGTCCTATCCTATCCTCTAACCTATCCTATCGTGTATCCTATCCTCTATCCTATCAAATCCCCTATCCTATCCTCTGTCCTATCCTATCCTCTATCCTATCCTATCCCCTATCCAATCCTATCCTCAATCCTATCCTTTCCTGTATCCTACCCTATCCTGTATCCTCTATCCTATCGTATCCTGTACCCTATCATATCCTCTATCCTATCCTATCCTCTATCCCATCCTATCCTCTATCCTATCCTATCCTCTATCCTTTCCTATCCTCTATCCTAGCCTATCCTCTATCCTATCCTATCCAATCCCCTATCCTATCCTCTATCCAATCCTATCCTCAATCCTATCCTTTCCTGTATCCTATCCTATCCTCTATACTCTATCCTATGCAATCTGCTATCCTATCCTATCCTCTATCCTATCATCTCCTCTACCCTATCATATCCCCTATCCTATCCTATCCTCTATCCTATCATATCCTCTATCCTATAATATCCTCTATCCTATCCTATCCTGTATCCAATCCTCTATCCTATCCTATCCTCTATCCTATCCTATCCTCTATCCTATCCTATCGTCTATCCTGTCCTATCTTCTGTCCTATCCTATCCTCTGTCCTATCCTATCCTCTATCCTATCCTATCCTCTTTCCAATCCTATCCTCAATCCTATCCTTTCCTGTATCCTATCCTATCCTGTATCCTCTATCCTATCCAATCCTCTATCCTATCCTATCCTCTATCCTATCCTTTCCTCTATCCTATCCTATCTTCTATCCTATCCGATCCACTATCCTATCCTATCTTCTATCCTATCTGATCCTCTATCCTATCAAATCCCCTATCCTATCTTCTATCCTATCCTATCCTCTATCCTATCCTATCGTCTATCCTATCCTCTATCCTATCCTATCCTCTATCCTATCCTATCCTCTATCCTATCCTATCTTCTATCCTATCCTATCCTCTACCCTATGAAATCCCCTATCCTGTCCTCTGTCCTATCCTATCCTCTATCCTATCCTATCCTGTATCCAATCCTATCCTCAATCCTATCATTTCCTGTATCCTATCCTATCCTCTATACTCTATCCTATGCAATCCTCTATCCTATCCTATCCTCTATCCTATCATATCCTCTACCCTATCATATCCCCTATCCTATCCTATCCTCTATCCTATCCTATCCTCTATCCTCTATCCTATCCAATCCTCTGTCCTATCCTATCCTCTATCCTATCATATCCTCTATCCTATAATATCCTCTATCATATCCTATCCTCTATCCAATCCTATATCCTATCCTATCCTCTATCCTATCCTATCCAATCCCTTATCCTATCCTCTATCCAATCATATCCTCAATCCTATCCTATCCTCTATCCTATCCTATCTTCTATCCTATCCTATCCTCCACCCTATGAAATCCCATATCCTATCCTCTGTCCTATCCTATCCTCTATCCTATCCTATCCTCTATCCTATCCTATCCTCTATCCTATACTATCCTCTATCCTATCCTCTATTCTATCCTATCCTCTATCTTATCCTATCCACTATCCTATCCTATCCTCTATCCTATCCTATCCTCTATCCTATCCTATCCTCTATCCTATCCTATCGTCTATCCTATCCTATCCTCTATCCTATCCTATCCTCTATCCTATCCTATCCTCTATCCTATCCTATCTTCCATCCTATCCTATCCTATCCTCTATCCTATCCTATCCTCTATCCTATCCTATCTTCCATCCTATCCTATCCTATCCTCTATCCTATCAAATCCCCTATCCTATGAAATCCTCTATCCCATCCTCTATCCTATCCTATCCTCTATCCTATCCTATCTTCTATCCTATCCTATCCTCTATCGTATCAAATCCCCTATCCTATCCTCTATCCTACCCTATCCTATCCTATCCTCTATCCTATCCTAACTTCTATCCTATCCTATCCTCTATCCTATCCTTACCCTCTATCCTATCCTATCCTCTATCCTATCCTATCCTCTGTCCTATCCTATCCTCTATCCTATCCTATCCTCTATCCTATCCTATCCTCTATCCTATCCTATCCTCTATCCTATCCTCTATTCTATCCTATCCTCTATCCTATCCTATCCACTATCCTATCCTATCCTCTATCCTATCCTATCCTCTATCCTATCAAATCCCCTATCCTATCCTCTATCCTATCCTATCCTGTATCCTATCCTATCCTCTATCCTCTATCGTATCCAATCTTCTATCCTATCCTATCCTCTATTCTATCCTCTATCCTATCCTATCCTCTATAATATCGTACACTCTATCCTATAATATCGTCTAACCGATCCCATTCTCTATCCTATCCTCTATCCTATCCTATCGTCTATCCTATCCTATCCTCTATCCTATCCTATCCTCTATCCTATCAAATCGCCTATACTATCCTCTATCTTATCCTATCCTATCCTATCCTCTATCCTATCCTATCTTCTATCCTATCCTATCCTCTATCCTATCCTATCCTCTATCCTATCCTATCCTCTATCCTATCCTATCTTCTATCCTATCCTATCCTCTATCCTATCAAATCCCCTATCCTATCCTCTATGCTATCCTATCGTATAGCCTATCCTCTATCCAATCCTATCCTCTATCCTATCAAATCCTCTATCCTATCCTATCGTCTATCCTATCCTATCCTCTATCCTATCCTATCCTCTATCCTATCCTATCCTCTATCCTATCCTATCTTCTATCCTATCCTATCCTCTATCCTATCAAATCCCCTATCCTATCCTCTATCCTATCCTATCGTATAGCCTATCCTCTATCCAATCCTATCCTCTATCCTATCAAATCCTCTATCCTATCCTCTCCTCTATCCTATCCAATCCTCTACCCTATCCTATCCTCTATCCTATCCTATCCTCTATCCTATCCTATCGTCAATCCTGTCCTATCCTCTATCCTATCCTTTCCTGTATCCTATCCTCTATCCTAGCCTATCCTCTATCCTATCCAATCCAATCCCCTATCCTATCCTCTATCCAATCCTATCCCCAATCCTATCCTTTCCTGTATCCTATCCTATCCTCTATCCTCTATCCTATCCTATCGTCTATCCTATCCTATCCTCTATCCTATCCTATCCTCCATCCTATCCTATCCTCTATTCTATCCTATCCTCTATCCTATCCTATCTTCTATCCTATCCTATCCTCTATCCTATCAAATCCCCTATCCTATCCTCTATCCTATCCTATCCTCTATCCTATCCTATCCTCTATCCTATCCTATCTTCTATCCTATCCTATCCTCTATCCTATCCTATCGTCTATCCTATGCTATCCTCTATCCTATTATATCCTCTATCCTGTCCTATCCTCTATCCTATCCTATCTTCCATCCTATCCTTTCCTCTATCCTATCCTCTCTTCTATCCTATCCGATCCACTATCCTATCCTATCTTCTATCCTATCCTATCCTCTATCCTATCAAATCCCCTATCCTATCCTCTATCCTATCCTATCGTATAGCCTATCCTCTATCCAATCCTATCCTCTATCCTATCAAATCCTCTATCCTATCCTCTCCTCTATCCTATCGAATCCTCTACCCTATCCTATCCTCTATCCTATCCTATCCTCTATCCTATCCTATCGTCAATCCTGTCCTATCCTCTATCCTATCCTTTCCTGTATCCTATCCTCTATCCTAGCCTATCCTCTATCCTATCCAATCCAATCCCCTATCCTATCCTCTATCCAATCCTATCCCCAATCCTATCCTTTCCTGTATCCTATCCTATCCTCTATCCTCTATCCTATCCTATCGTCTATCCTATCCTATCCTCTATCCTATCCTATCCTCCATCCTATCCTATCCTCTATTCTATCCTATCCTCTATCCTATCCTATCTTCTATCCTATCCTATCCTCTATCCTATCAAATCCCCTATCCTATCCTCTATCCTATCCTATCCTCTATCCTATCCTATCCTCTATCCTATCCTATCTTCTATCCTATCCTATCCTCTATCCTATCCTATCGTCTATCCTATGCTATCCTCTATCCTATCCTATCCTCTATCCTGTCCTATCCTCTATCCTATCCTATCTTCCATCCTATCCTTTCCTCTATCCTATCCTCTTTTCTATCCTATCCGATCCACTATCCTATCCTATCTTCTATCCTATCTGATCCTCTATCCTATCAAATCCCCTATCCTATCTTCTATCCTATCCTATCCTCTATCCTATCCTATCGTCTATCCTATCCTATCCTCTATCCTATCCTATCGTCCATTCTATCCTATCCTCTATCCTATCCTATCCACTATCCTATCCTATCCTCTATCCTATCCTATCTTCTATCCTATCAAATCCCCTATCCTATCCTCTATCCTATCCTATCCTCTATCCTATCCTCTATCCTAGCCTATCCTCTATCCTATCCAATCCAATCCCCTATCCTATCCTCTATCCAATCCTATCCCCAATCCTATACTTTCCTGTATCCTATCCTATCCTCTATCCTCTATCCTATCCAATCCTCTGTCGTATCCTATCCTCTATCCTATCCTATCGTGTATCGTATCCTCTATCCTATCAAATCCCCTATCCTATCCTCTGTCCTATCCTATCCTCTATCCTATCCTATCCCCTATCCAATCCTATCCTCAATCCTATCCTTTCCTGTATCCTATCCTATCCTCTATCCTCTATCCTATCCAATCCTCTGTCCTATCCTATCCTCTATCCTATCCTATCGTGTATCGTATCCTCTATCCTATCAAATCCCCTATCCTATCCTCTGTCCTATCCTATCCTCTATCCTATCCTATCCCCTATCCAATCCTATCCTCAATCCTATCCTATCGTCTATCCTATCCTCTATACTCTATCCTATGCAATCCTCTGTCCTATCATATCCTCTACCCTATCATATCCCCTATCCTATCCAATCCTCTATCCTATCCTATCCTCTATCCTCTATCCTATCCAATCCTCTGTCCTATCGTATCCTGTATCCTATCATATCCTCTATCCTATCCTATCCTCTATCCTATCCTATCCTCATTCCTATCCTATCCTCTATCCTATCATATCCTCTATCCTATAATATCCTCTATCCTATCCTATCCTGTATCCAATCCTCTATCCTATCCTATCCTCTATCCTATCCTATCCTCTATCCTATCCTATCGTCTATCCTGTCCTATCCTCTGTCCTATCCTATCCTCTATCCTATCCTATCCTCTTTCCTATCCTATCCTCAATCCTATCCTTTCCTGTATCCTATCCTATCCTGTATCCTCTATCCTACCGTATCCTCTACCCTATCCTATCCTCTATCATATCCTATCCTCTATCCTTTAATATCCTCTATCCTATCCTCTATCCTAGCCTATCCTCTATCCTATCCTATCCAATCCCCTATCCTATCCTCTATCCGATCCTATCCACTATACTATCCTATCGTCTATCCTATCCTCTATCCTATCCTATCCTATCGTCTATCCTATCCTATCCGCTATCCTATCCTATCCTCTATCCTAGCCTATCCTCTATCCTATCCTATCCAATCCCCTATCCTATCCTCTATCCTATCCTATCCACTATCCTATCCTATCGTCTATCCTATCCTCTATCCTATCCTAACCTCTATCCTATCCTATCGTCTATCCTATCCTATCCTATCCTCTATCCTATCCTCTCTTCTATCCTATCCTATCCTCTATCCTGTCAAATCCCCTATCCTATCCTCTATCCTATCCTATCGTCTATCCTATCCTCTATCCTATCCTATCCCCTATCCAATCCTATCCTCAATCCTATCCTTTCCTGTATCCTATCCTATCCTGTATCCTCTATCCTATCGTTTCCTCTACCCTATCCTATCCTCTATCCTATCCTATCCTCTATCCTATCAAATCCCCTATCCTATCCTCTGTCCTATCCTATCCTCTGTCCTATCCTATCCTCTATCCTATCCTATCCTCTATCCTTTCCTATCCTCTATCCTATCCTATCCTCTATCCTATCCTATCCTCTATCCTATCCTCTATTCTATCCTATCCTCTATCCTATCCTATCCACTATCCTATCCTATCCTCTATCCTATCCTATCCTCTATCCTATCAAATCCCCTATCCTATCCTCTATCCTATCCTATCCTGTATCCTATCCTATCCTCTATCCTCTATCGTATCCAATCCTCTATCCTATCCTATCCTCTATTCTATCCTCTATCCTATCCTATCCTCTATAATATCGTACACTCTATCCTATAATATCGTCTATCCGATCCTATTCTCTATCCTATCCTCTATCCTATCCTCTATCCTATCCTCTATCCTATCCTATTCTCTATCCTATCCTATCCTCTATCCTATCCTATCTTCTATCCTATCCTATCCTCTATCCTATCCTATCGTCTATCCTATCCTATCCTCTATCCTATCCTATCCTCTATCCTATCCTATCCTCCATGCCATCCTATCCTCTATCCTATCAAATCCCCTATCCTATCAAATCCTCTATCCTATCCTCTATCCTATCCTATCCTCTATCCTATCGTATCCTCTATCCTATCCTATCCTATCCTCTATCGTATCAAATCCCCTATCCTATCCTCTATCCTATCCTATCCTATCTGTTAGACGCGTTCAAACGGTCTATTCCTATGGCGAGCACCGAGAACACCCCCCTCTCCTTTCGTCGTCTCGGAACGAGCAGACACCGCGAAGCGAGCTCCCGTGTATGAAGGTGGTGGGGCGTCTATCAAGCATGTAAATAGGCCTCCCGAAAAATTCGAATAAGTTCCGTTGTAACATCCTCTGCGAGTACACGCGAATATTTTGCTAACGTTCCAGTAGCTTTGTAATCGGTCGGCTTTGTCTCCCCTGCGAGATAACCACGGGTTCTGTAAAGCATCTCTCCTCTGCGAGAATAATTATAGATCAAGTTAGTGCAATAAAGACAGTTTGTGAACCGCAGAAACCCGGTTGACGCCAGTGCAGCTTCCTAGTTGTAGTTCGACTCCGTACGTCTCCTTTCCACTCTCTGCACGCGATCCAGTGCATTGTCCTTTTCGCGGACTCTTAATTCAAACCAGGGTCGGTGAAACAGTTTTTGGTCCTTCGAGCCGGATCTCAGAGAGACAGTTCGTACGGGTTCAGTTTAACGGCGACAATCAAACCGTCATTTTCAAACGCGGGTGTCGAGTGTCGTGACATTCAAGCCGCAAACAATTCAAAATGAATACAAGTGCCATGGAGACCTTCGAGGCGGTCCTTGAGCGACAAACGCAAGCGTTCGCTCAGCTGACAAAAATACTGTCGAACACCAAGAAAAGAGGGGTCGACAATTTTACGGTGGAGTACCTGGACGCCAGATTAACGATGTACCAGGAGACCTGGACGCAGATCACCTCCTTCAACGGGTACCTACAGGCGTACCGAAAGGCGGACAAGACGAAGCAGGACCTTCCCTACTTCAAGGCCAACACCATGGACAGGATGGAGGACGCGTACCTCGAAGGCTGGTCTTACCTACGGGAGCAGCTGACGCATCTACGCCCCCCTATCACACCCCCTGCGGCGAATTCTTCGATGGCGTTCCCAGTACCGACGGTAACTCGTCCGGCGCACGTACAATTACCGCGAATCGAACTCCCGAAATTCGACGGCGATTATACTCGTTGGAAATCCTTCGAATCGCGATTCAATTCCGCGGTAATCGTGAACGGGACTCTCACGGATGCGGAAAGACTGCAGTACCTGCTTAGGGCATTGTCGGGCGAACCACTCGAAGCGATACAGCACCTCGATGTATCTGACGCGAACTTCCAGATCGGTTGGAACCGTCTCAAGGAGATTTACGATAATGAACGAGTCATCGTACATACGTTGATGCAAAAGCTTTATTCGTTAAAAACGATCAAATTGTCTCAACTCGACTCACTGAATCAGTTCGCGATTCATTATCGCAACACCCTCGAGGCGTTATATCATTTAGGTAGAGGCACAAAGGAGGATCACCTTGTCCATTTCGTTTCGAGCAAGTTCGACCGCGAATTAGAAACGGAGTGGAATAAAACTCTCGGCGATGCGCGATCCTACCCGAAGTACGATACTCTGGAAAAGTTCATCCTCGAACAAACCGCGGCAGTCAAAATGTCGAGTCAACCGGCGCCGTCGCTTCAAACCTCTTCGGGCCCTTCGAAAACTTTGCGGCAAAAAACGAGCGCGCACATTATCGAAGAAAGTAGGGACTCCACTACCTGCTTCCTTTGTAAAGAAGCGCACGTACCCCGCGACTGCAGCATGTTTCGTAGCCTCTCTCCACTCGCTCGATTCGAAACATTAAAAAACCAGCGTGTGTGCATCAATTGTCTAGGCGCAAATCACACCGTCTCGAATTGCCCCAGCACAAATGTCTGTAGACAGTGTGGGGAAAAACATCACACGATGTTGCACCGCGGAGAAACCAGGGCCCCCAGCAGACCCAAAACGGTCAATTATCGAAAACCGGCAGCTTCGCTCCAGCCGCCGCGGTCAAACGCGTCTGTCCCTGCGCGGACCCTGACAACGCCCCTATCGGCCGAAGCCTCTGCGCAGCCCTCAAGTTCGGGAGGGGTAGGTAGCAACGTCGCGACACATTTCGCCGAAGCCAGCCCGAATGGCACAAGGACTGTCCTACTAGCTACCGCAATGGTCAAGGTCTTCGCGCCTAACGGCCAGTCACGATTAGCCCGCGCGCTGTTAGATCAGGGGTCCCAGTCCTCGTTCGTGTCCAACAATCTGGTACAACAGCTGCGTATGCAAAAGGTCCGATCACCGATTTCCGTGACCGGTCTCGGCGGCGAGCAAACAAGCAATATAAATTACAGCGTGCATCTTCGGATAGGCTCGTCCAAACAGGCGTCCCCCGCACTGTCGACTCGCGCGTTCATTGTGCGCAACATAACGCAGTACGTTCCGCCTCCAGTCCAGGTAGAAAACTATAGTGCCCTGTCCGATCTCGCGCTCGCGGATCCCACGCCCGCATCACAGCAACGGATCGAATTGCTCCTAGGCGCGGACATCTTCGCGCAAATTCTCCGACCTGGCGTTCGACGCACCAGTGACCAAGGACCGATCGCGCAAAACACGGTTCTCGGTTGGATCTTGTCCGGATGCCTCAATACAAGGAATTCTCCTCGCCTCGCGGTCACCGCGCATCTCGGAGTCACCATTGATCCGTTGGAACGCGCGTTAGCTCGTTTTTGGGAGACAGAAGCAGTCCCCGAAGCGCGTGCTCTCACTCCCTTGGAGATAGAATGCGAACGGCACTTCGACACTACCTATTCGCGCGACGACGACGGACGATTCATTGTGCGGTTGCCGTTTCTTAAATCGGTCCCCGAGGACTTCCTCGGAGACTCGCTCCGAGGAGCCACCGCGTCCCTTGAACGTCTGAATCGGAAGCTACGCGGCAACGATGCGGTCAAACGCGAGTATAGCGAATTCATACGCGAGTATGAGTCGCTCGGTCACATGACCCGTCTCGATAACGTCGACCGTTCGAGGAATTACATTCCCCATCGTGCCGTTATACGCGAGGGAAGCTTGACCACCAAGCTACGAGTCGTTTTCAACGCGTCGAGCCACACGTCAAGCGGGTACTCCTTAAACGACATCCTCCACACTGGCCCGAAATTGCAGCTCGAAATTACGCGAATACTGCTCGCGTGGCGACTCCACAAATACGTATTTGTAGCGGACATCGAGAAAATGTTTCGGCAGATCCTTGTCCACCCACAAGATCGCAAATACCAGTGCATCTTGTGGAAAAACGAGTCTAGCGGCAGTCTCGAATCGTTCGAGCTAAATACCATTACGTATGGAACCGCCTGCGCCCCGTACCTCTCGATGCGCGTGATCCAAGAGGTAAACACGTTGGAAGGTTCGGAATACCCCCTCGCGGCCCCGATTCTCCGCAGCAGTGTTTACGTCGACGACGTGTTCATGGGCGCGCCGGACAAACAGCTGCTCGAGCAGACTAGAATACAGGTCTGTCAGCTGTTATCTCGAGGTGGATTCAACCTGCGAAAATGGGCGGGCAATGACGCAGAATGCCTGCGAAATATTCCCGAATCGACACACTCGCACGCGGTGGACCTGCGAATATTCCAGGATTCGGAACTCAAAGTTCTCGGTGTAAGGTGGATGCCCTCGGACGACGCGTTCTACTTTAACCTGCAAAAATTCGCGGTCAGGCAGGAGAAAATGAGCAAGCGCGAATTGCTCTCGGAGATCGCGACGCTATTCGACCCTCTGGGATGGTTGTCGCCAATAATCATTCGAGCAAAGATACTGATGCAGCAGCAATGGCTCGAGAAAATCAGCTGGGATGACTGCGTGTCGGACAACACCCGCGAATCCTGGAACACCTTCTGCAAGGATTGGCGGGCGTTAAACGCAATGAGGATTCCGCGATGGATTCAGTACGCCCCTGACTCACTCGAAATCCAATTGCATGGATTCAGCGACGCATCTCGCGCAGCCTTTTCGTGCGCTATTTACGCCCGCGTGACGTCTCTCACCGGCGAAACGCACACAACGCTGCTCACAGCCAAATCGCGAGTAGCCCCGATAAAAACGGTCTCCATCCCTATCTTAGAGTTGAATGGAGCCGTCATGTTGACCGAGCTGGCCGCTCACGTGACCCACTCGATCGGGATACCGGTAAGTCGGACAGTTTGCTGGACGGACTCCACGATTGTCCTCGCATGGTTGCGGAAACATCCCGCTGCTTGGAAGACTGCAGTGGCCAACAGGACGTCCAAAATCCACACCACGCTGCCGAATGCCGCCTGGAAACACGTGCCGACGCACTGCAATCCGGCGGATTTAAATTCGCGCGGCGTGAACGCCGAAACGCTGCTGTCATCGACGTTGTGGATCGAGGGACCGGCCTGGTTGAAGAGGGACGAAGAGGATTGGCCCGTTCAGCAGACCTACGAAACGGAGGAAGGGAGATGTAAGACCGCCGTCCATAGCACAACAAAAATAGAGGACTGGGATGTTCTGTCTCGCTTCTCCAGCTGGCAACGCCTGATCCGCGTATTCGGTCACGTGCGGCGATTTATAAACACGGTGCGAAAACAAACAAGCACCGCGTTCCCCTCGTTCCTGACCGCCCCTGAGCTATGCGACGCGGAAAGAACAATACTGCGAAGCATCCAACGCAGTTCGTTCGCAGCTGATATCTCCGCGCTCGTCCAGGGAAAACCGTTGCCCAATCGCTCGTCACTCTTGCCGCTCAACCCCTTCATAGACCAATACGGAGTCGTACGCGTAGGTGGGAGGCTCAGAAACTCCTTTTTGCCCTGGGAAACGAAGCATCCCGCGATATTGCCGAGACATTACGTTTCCGACCTCATCATTCGGGAATCGCATCTTCTCTCCCTGCACGGCGGAACACAAATAACGACATACACGACTCGCCAAAAATATTGGATACTAGGGTTGCGTAATTCGGTCCGCCGCGTGATCCATCGATGCGTCAAATGCACGCGTTGGCGGGCGGAAACCGCCACGCAGGTAATGCAAGACCTCGGGACGTCACGTTGCCGTCCGTCCCGTCCATTTACTCACATTGGAGTAGACTACGCCGGTCCATACCAGGTTAGGGACGCACCAGGGCGCGGAAAACGGACGTATAAAAAGTACATTGCAGTATTAATCTGCTTTGCTACTCACGCGATCCATCTAGAGTTGGCTGATGATGGTTCCACGGCTGCTTTTCTCGCCGCCTTCGATCGCTTCACGTCCAGACGCGGTGTTCCTCTGACGATCACCAGCGACAATGGGACGAATTTCGTAGGCGCGTCCAACGAACTCGCTCGACACTTCGTCGAGATAACGAACGCAGACGAATTGAAAAGCCGATGCTCCACTCTCCGAATTCAATGGAAGTTCTATCCCCCGGGTGCCCCTCACCACGGAGGAATGCAGGAAGCCGCGGTCAGGTCGACTAAGCATCACCTTCGTCGAATCATGGGGTCGTTCGCGCCAACGTCGGAAGAGATGTACACTCTACTCTGCAAGGTGGAGGCCACCTTAAACTCGCGCCCGATCACGCGGGTACGAGACGACCCGGAGTGTCTGGAAATTCTCACGCCAGGACACTTCTTAACCGGTAGTCCACTGGATGCACGTCCGATTCCTCCAGTGAGTGACGCGCCGACATCGCACTTATCACGATGGCAGCAAATACAAAAGTTCCACGAACTGCTCTGGCGAGTATGGTCCCGCGAGTACCTGCAGGAACTGCAGTCGCGGTACAAATGGCAGGCCGCTCAAAAGGAGATAACAGAAGGAGCCGTAGTCCTTTTGGACAACCCCCTCCTACCTCCTAATAAATGGGAATTAGGGAGGGTAACAAAAACGTTTCCAGGTAGCGACGGGCACGTACGAGTGGTGGAGGTCAAGACCGCGACCTCAAAGTACAAACGACCCATCACCCGTATCTGCCGGTTACCGGTCAACAATTGACACGGTACCCCCGAACAGGCGCTACGTAACCGATCGCGCGTAACGCCAGCACCAAGCGAGCGACGTCACGACCTATGTGACGTAACATTCGCGGCCGGTCGTCGGCCCGGGTGTCAGTCGCGAAATTGTAAATAGTTAGAATGTAAGGTGTGCGTGTGTGTGTGTGGCTGTGGGGAGCTCGCCGAGACAAACAAGGTTTACTCTGGTCCTGTTGCGCGATCGCGCAAGGCGGGCGGTTTGTTAGACGCGTTCAAACGGTCTATTCCTATGGCGAGCACCGAGAACACCCCCCTCCCCTTTCGTCGTCACGGAACGAGCAGACACCGCGAAGCGAGCTCCCGTGTATGAAGGTGGTGGGGCGTCTATCAAGCATGTAAATAGGCCTCCCGAAAAATTCGAATAAGTTCCGTTGTAACATCCTCTGCGAGTACACGCGAATATTTTGCTAACGTTCCAGTAGCTTTGTAATCGGTCGGCTTTGTCTCCCCTGCGAGATAACCACGGGTTCTGTAAAGCATCTCTCCTCTGCGAGAATAATTATAGATCAAGTTAGTGCAATAAAGACAGTTTGTGAACCGCAGAAACCCGGTTGACGCCAGTGCAGCTTCCTAGTTGTAGTTCGACTCCGTACGTCTCCTTTCCACTCTCTGCACGCGATCCAGTGCATTGTCCTTTTCGCGGTATCTTAATTCAAACCAGGGTCGGTGAAACACTATCCTATCCTCTATCCTATCCTCTATCCTATCCTATCCTCTATCCTATCCTATCCCCTATCCTATCCTATCCTCTATAATATCGTACACTCTATCCTATAATATCGTCTATCCGATCCTATTCTCTATCCTATCCTCTATCCTATCCTCTATCCTATCCTCTATCCTATCCTATTCTCTATCCTATCCTATCCTCTATCCTATCCTATCCTATCCTCTATCGTATCAAATCCCATATCCTATCCTCTATCCTATCCTATCCTATCCTATCCTCTATCCTATCCTATCCTATCCTATCCTCTATCCTATCCTATCTTCTATCCTATCCTATCCTCTATCCTATCCATTCCACTATCCTATCCTATCCTCTATCCTATCCATTCCACTATCCTATCCTATCCTCTATCCTATCCTATCGTCTATCCTATCCTATCCTCTATCCTATCCTATCATCTATCCTCAATCCTATCCTTTCCTGTATCCTATCCAAACATCTATCCTATCCTATCCTCTATCCTATCCTGTCCTCTATCCTATCCTATCCTCTATCCTATCCTCTATCCTAGCCTATCCTCTATCCTATCCTATCCAATCCTATCTTCTATCATATCCTATCCTCTATCCTATCCTTTCCTCTATCCTATCCTATCCTCTATCCTATCCTATCGTCTATCCTATCCTATCCTCTATCCTATCCTATCCTCTATCCTATCCTATCCTCTATCCTATCCTATCTTCTATCCTATCCTATCCTCTATCCTATCAAATCCCCTATCCTATCCTCTATCCTATCCTATCGTCTATCCTATCCTCTACCCAATCCTATCCTCAATCCTATCCTATCCTCTATCCTATCAAAGCCTCTATCCTATCCTATCCTCTATCCTATCCAATCCTCTATCCTATCCTATCCTCTATCCTATCCTATCCTCTATCCTATCCTATCCTCTATCCTATCCTATCGTCAATCCTGTCCTATCCTCTACCCTATCCTGTCCTCTATCCTATCCTTTATCCTAGCCTATACTCTATCCTATCCAATCCAATCCCCTATCCTATCCTCTATCCAATCCTATCCTCAATCCTATCCTTTCCTGTATCCTTTCCTATCCTCTATCCTCTATCCTATCCAATCCTCTGTCCTATCGTATCCTCTATCCTATCCTATCGTGTATCCTATTCTCTATCCTATCAAATCCCCTATCCTATCCTCTGTCCTATCCTATCCTCTATCCTATCCTATCTTCTATCCTATCCTATCCAATCCCCTATCCTATCCTCTATCCAATCCTATCCTCAATCCTATCCTTTCCTGTATCCTATCCTATCCTCTATCCTCTATCCTATCCAATCCTCTGTCCTATCCTATCCTCTATCCTATCAAATCCCCTATCCTATCCTCTGTCCTATCCTATCCCCTATCCTATCCTATCCTCTATAATATCGTACACTCTATCCTATAATATCGTCTATCCGATCCTATTCTCTATCCTATCCTCTATCCTATCCTCTATCCTATCCTCTATCCTATCCTATTCTCTATCCTTTCCTATCCTCTATCCTATCCTATCTTCTATCCTATCCTATCCTCTATCCTATCCTATCGTCTATCCTATCCTATCCTCTATCCTATCCTATCCTCTATCCTATCCTATCCTCTATGCCATCCTATCCTCTATCCTATCCTATCTTCCATCCTATCCTATCCTCTATCCTATCAAATCCCCTATCCTATCAAATCCTCTATCCTATCGTCTATCCTATCCTATCCTCTATCCTATCCTATCCTATCCTCTATCGTATCAAATCCCATATCCTATCCTCTATCCTATCCTATCCTATCCTATCCTCTATCCTATCCTTTCCACTATCCTATCCTATCCTCTATCCTATCCTATCGTCTATCCTATCCTATCCTCTATCCTATCCTATCATCTATCCTCAATCCTATCCTTTCCTGTATAATATCCAAACATCTATCCTATCCTATCCTCTATCCTATCCTGTCCTCTATCCTATCCTTTCCTCTATCCTATCCTATCCTCTATCCTATCCTATCGTCTATCCTATCCTATCGTCTATCCTATCCAATCCTCTTTCCTATCCTATCATCTATCCTCAATCCTATCCTTTCCTGTATCCTATCCATTCCTCTATCCTATCCTGTCCTCTAACCTATCCTATCCTCTATCCCATCCTATCCTCTATCCTATCCTCTATCCTATCCTATCCTCTATCCTATCATATCTTCTATCCTATCCGATCCTCTATCCTATCCTATCCGATCCTCTATCCTATCCTCTATCCTATCCTATCCTCTATCCTATCCTATCCTCTATCCTATCCTATCATCTATCCTCAATCCTATCCTTTCCTGTATCCTATCAATTCCTCTATCCTATCCTGTCCTCTATCCTATCCTATCCTCTATCCCATCCTATCCTCTATCCTATCCTCTATCCTATCCTATCTTCTATCCTATCCTATCTTCTATCCTATCGTATCCTCTATCCTATCCTATCGTCTATCCTATTCTCTATCCTATCCTATCCTCTATCCTATCAAATCCCCTATCCTATCCTCTATCCTATCCTATCCTCTATCCAATCCTCTATCCTATCCTATCCTCTATCCTATCCTATCGTCTATCCTGTATTATCCTCTATCCTATCCTATCCTCTATCCTATAATCTATCCTAGCCTATCCTCTATCCTATCCTATCCTCTATCCTATCCTATCCTCTATCCTATCCTATCCTCTATCCTATCCTATCCTCTATCCTATCCTATCCTCTATCCTATCCTATCCTCTATCCTATCCTATCCTCTATCCTATCCTATCCTCTATCCTATCCTATCCTCTATCCTATCCTATCCTCTATCCTATCCTATCCTCTATCCTATCCTATCCTCTATCCTATCCTATCCTCTATCCTATCCTATCCTCTATCCTATCCTATCCTCTATCCTATCCTATCTTCTATCCTATCCTATCCTCTATCCTATCAAATCCCCTATCCTATTCTCTATCCTATCCTATCCTGTTTCCTATCCAATCCTCTATCCTATCCTATCCTCTATCCTATCCTATTATCTATCATCAATCCTATCCTTTCCTGTATCCTATCCAATCCTCTATCCTATCCTATCCTCTATCCTATCCTATCCTATCCTCTATCCTATCCTATCCTATCCTCTATCCTATCCTATCCTCTATCCTATCCTATCGTCTATCCTATCCTCTATCCTATCCTATCCTCTATCCTATCCTATCCTCTATCCTATCCTATCCTCTATCCTATCCTATCCTCTATCCTATCCTATCCTCTATCCTATCCTATCCTCTATCCTATCCTATCCTCTATCCTATCCTGTCCTCTATCCTATCCTATCCTCTATCCTATCCCATCCTCTATCCTATCCTATCCTCTATCATATCCTATCCTCTATCCTATCCTCTATTCTATCCTAACCTCTATCCTATCCTATCCACTATCCTATCCTATCCTCTATCCTATCCTATCTTCTATCCTATCCTATCTTCTATCCTATCCTATCCTCTATCCTATCCTATCGTCTATCCTATCCTATCCTCTACCCTATCCTCTATCCTATCCTATCCTCTATCCTATCCTATCCCTTATGCCATCCTATCCTCTATCCTATCCTATCTTCCATCCTATCCTATCCTCTATCCTATCAAATCCCCTATCCTATCAAATCCTCTATCCTATCCTCTATCCTATCCTATCCTCTATCCTATCCTATCCTATCCTCTATCGTATCAAATCCCATATCCTATCCTATCCTATCCTCTATCCTATCCTATCTTCTATCCTATCCTATCCTCTATCCTATCCTTTTCCACTATCCTACCCTATCCTCTATCCTATCCTATCGTCTATCCTATCCTATCCTCTATCCTATCCTATCCGCTATCCTATCCTATCCTCTATCGTATCCTCTCTTCTATCCTATCCTATCCTCTATCCTATCAAATCCCCTATCCTATCCTCTATCCTATCCTATCCTGTATCCTATCCAATTTTCTATCCTATCCTATCATCTATCCTCAATCCTATCCTTTCCTGTATCCTATCCAAACATCTATCCTATCCTATCCTCTATCCTATCCTGTCCTCTATCCTATCCTATCCTCTATCCTATCCTCTATCCTAACCTATCCTCTATCTTATCCTATCCAATCCCCTATCCTATGCTCTATCCTATCCTACCCTCTATGATATCGTATACTCTGTCATATCCTATCCTCTATCCTATCCTATCCTCTATCCTATCCTATCCTCTATGCCATCCTATCCTCTATCCTATCCTATCTTCCATCCTATCCTATCCTCTATCCTATCAAATCCCCTATCCTATCAAATCCTCTATCCTATCCTCTATCCTATCCTCTATCCTATCCTATCCTCTATCCTATCCTATCCTCTGTCCTATCCTATCCTCTATCCTATCCTATCCTCTATCCTATCCTATCCTCTATCCTATCCTATCCTCTATCCTATCCTATCCTCCACCCTATGAAATCCCATATCCTATCATCTGTCCTATCCTATTCTCTATCCTATCCTATCCTCTACCCTATCCTATCCTCTATCCTATCCTATCCTCTATCCTATCCTCTATTCTATCCTAACCTCTATCCTATCCTATCCACTATCCTATCCTATCCTCTATCCTATCCTATCTTCTATCCTATCCTATCCTCTATCCTATCCTATCGTCTATCCTATCCTATCCTCTATCCTATCCTATCCGCTATCCTATCCTATCCTCTATCGTATCCTCTCTTCTATCCTATCCTATCCTCTATCCTATCAAATCCCCTATCCTATCCTCTATCCTATCCTATCCTGTATCCTATCCAATTTTCTATCCTATCCTATCATCTATCCTCAATCCTATCCTTTCCTGTATCCTATCCAAACATCTATCCTATCCTATCCTCTATCCTATCCTGTCCTCTATCCTATCCTATCCTCTATCCTATCCTCTATCCTAGCCTATCCTCTATCCTATCCTATCCAATCCTATCTTCTATCTTATCCTTTCCTCTATCCTATCCTTTCCTCTATCCTATCCTATCTTCTATCCTATCCTATCGTCTATCCTATCCTATCCTCTATCCTATCCTATCCTCTATCCTATCCTATCCTCTATCCTCTATCCTATCCTATCTTCTATCCTATCCAATCCTCTATCCTATCCTATCCTCTATCCTATCCTATCCTCTATCCTATCCTATCGTCAATCCTGTCCTATCCTCTATCCTATCCTATCCTCTATCCTATCCATTATCCTAGCCTATCCTCTATCCTATCCAATCCAATCCCCTATCCTATCCTCTATCCAATCCTATCCTCAATCCTATCCTTTCCTGTATCCTATCCTATCCTCTATCCTCTATCCTATGCAATCCTCTGTCCTATCCTATCCTCTATCCTATTTTATCGTGTATCCTATTCTCTATCCTATCAAATCCCCTATCCTATCCTCTGTCCTATCCTATCCTATATCCTATCCTATCCTCTATCCTATCCTATCCTCTATCCTTTCCTATCCTCTATCCTATCCTCTATCCTAGCCTATCCTCTATCCTATCCTATCCAATCCTATCTTCTATCATATCCTATCCTCTATCCTATCCTTTCCTCTATCCTATCCTATCGTCAATCCTGTCCTATCCTCTATCCTATCCTATCCTCTATCCTATCCTATCCTCTATCCTATCCTTTATCCTAGCCTATCCTCTATCCTATCCAATCCAATCCCCTATCCTATCCTCTATCCAATCCTATCCTCAATCCTATCCTTTCCTGTATCCTAGCCTATCCTCTATCCTCTATCCTATCCAATCCTCTGTCCTATCCTATCCTCTATCCTATCCTATCGTGTATCCTATCCTCTATCCTATCCTATCCTCTATCCTATCAAATTCCCTATCCTATCCTCTGTCCTATCCTATCCTCTATCCTATCCTATCCTCTATCCTATCCTATCCTCTATCCTATCCTATCCTCTATCCTATCCTATCCTCTATCCTATCCTATCCTCTATCCTATCCTATCTTCTATCCTATCCTATCCTCCACCCTATGAAATCCCATATCCTATCATCTGTCCTATCCTATCCTCTATCCAATCCTATCCTCTATCCTATCCTATCCTCTATCCTATCCTATCCTCTATCCTATCCTCTATTCTATCCTAACCTCTATCCTATCCTATCCACTATCCTATCCTATCCTCTATCCTATCCTATCTTCTATCCTATCCTATCCTCTATCCTATCCTATCGTCTATCCTATCCTATCCTCTATCCTATCCTATCCTCTATCCTATCCTATCCTGTATGCCATCCTATCCTCTATCCTATCCTATCTTCCATCCTATCCTATCCTCTATCCTATCAAATCCCCTATCCTATCCTCTGTCCTATCCTATCCTCTATCCTATCCTATCCTCTATCCTATCCTATCCTCTATCCTATCCTATCCTATCCTCTATCGTATCAAATCCCCTATCCTATCCTCTATCCAATCCTCTATCCTATCCTATCCTCTATCCTATCCTATCGTCTATCCTGTATTATCCTCTATCCTATCCTATCCTCTATCCTATCCTCTATCCTAGCCTATCCTCTATCCTATCCTATCCAATCCCCTATCCTATCCTCTATCCAATCCTATCCTCAATCCTATCCTTTCCTGTATCCTATCCTATCCTCTATCCTCTATCCTATCCAATCCTCTGTCCTATCCTATCCTCTATCCTATCAAATCCCCTATCCTATCCTCTGTCCTATCCTATCCTCTATCCTATCCTATCCTCTGTCCTATCCTATCCTCTATCCTATCAAATCCCCTATCCTATCCTCTGTCCTATCCTATCCTCTAATCCTATCCTATGCTCTATCCTATCCTATCGTCTATCCTATCCTCTATCCTATCCTCTCCTGTATCCTATCCTATCCTCTATCCTATCCTATCCTCTATCCTATCGCATCCTCTATCCTATCCTATCGTCTATCCTATCCTCTATCCTATCCTATCCTCTATCCTATCAAATCCCCTATCCTATCCTCTATCCTATCCTATCCTCTATCCTATCCTATCCTCTATCCAATGCTCTATCCTATCCTATCCTCTATCCTATTCTATCGTCTATCCTGTATTATCCGCTATCCTATCCTATCCTCTATCCTATCCTCTATCCTAGCCTATCCTCTATCCTATCCTATCCAATCCACTATCCTATCCTCTATCCAATACTATCCTCAATCCTATCCTTTCCTGTATCCTATCCTATCCTCTATCCTCTATCCTATCCAATCCTCTGTCCTATCCTATCCTCTATCCTATCAAATCCCCTATCCTATCCTCTGTCCTATCCTATCCTCTATCCTATCCTATCCTCTGTCCTATCCTATCCTCTATCCTATCAAATCCCCTATCCTATCCTCTGTCCTATCCTATCCTCTAATCCTATCCTATCCTCTATCCTATCCTATCGTCTATCCTATCCTCTATCCTATCCTATCCTCTATCCTATCCTATCCTCTATCCTATCGCATCCTCTATCCTATCCTATCGTCTATCCTATCCTCTATCCTATCCTATCCTCTATCCTATCAAATCCCCTATCCTATCCTCTATCCTATCCTATCCTCTATCCAATCCTCTATCCTATCCTATCCTCTATCCTATCCTATCGTCTATCCTGTATTATCCTCTATCCTATCCTATCCCCTATCCTATCCTATCCTCTGTCCTATCCTATCCTCTAATCCTATCCTATCCTCTATCCTATCCTATCGTCTATCCTATCCTCTATCCTATCCTCTCCTGTATCCTATCCTATCCTCTATCCTATCCTATCCTCTATCCTATCGCATCCTCTATCCTATCCTATCGTCTATCCTATCCTCTGTCCTATCCTATCCTCTAATCCTATCCTATCCTCTATCCTATCCTATCGTCTATCCTATACTATCCCCTATCCTATCCTATCCTCTGTCCTATCCTATCCTCTAATCCTATCCTGTCCTCTATCCTATCCTATCGTCTATCCTATCCTCTATCCTATCCTCTCCTGTATCCTATCCTATCCTCCATCCTATCAAATCCCCTATCCTATCCTCTGTCCTATCCTATCCTCTATCCTATCCTATCCTCTGTCCTATCCTATCCTCTATCCAATCAAATCCCCTATCCTATCCTCTGTCCTATCCTATCCTCTAATCCTATCCTATCCTCTATCCTATCCTATCGTCTATCCTATCCTCTATCCTATCCTATCCCCTATCTAATCCTATCCTCAATCCTATCCTTTCCTGTATCCTATCCTATCCTGTATCCTCTACCCTATCATATCCTCTATCCTATTCTATCCTCTATCCTATCCTATCGTCTTTCCTATCCTCTATCCTATCCTATAGTCTATCCTATCCTCTATCCTATCCTATCCTCTATCCTATCCTATCCTCTATCCTATCCTATCCTATATCCTATCCTATCCTATCCTATCCTCTATCCTATCCTATCGTCAATCCTGTCCTATCCTCTATCCTATCCTATCCTCTATCCAATCCTTTATCCTAGCCTATCCTCTATCCTATCCAATCCAATCCCCTATCCTATCCTCCATCCAATCCTATCCTCAATCCTATCCTATCGTCTATCCTGTATTATCCTCTATCCTATCCTATCCTCTATCCTATCCTCTATCCTAGCCTATCCTCTATCCTATACTATCCAATCCCCTATCCTATCCTCTATCCAATACTATCCTCAATCCTATCCTTTCCTGTATCCTATCCTATCCTCTATCCTCTATCCTATCCAATCCTCTGTCCTATCCTATCCTCTATCCTATCAAATCCCCTATACTATCCTCTGTCCTATCCTATCCTCTAATCCTATCCTATCCTCTATCCTATCCTATCGTCTATCCTATCCTCTATCCTATCCTATCCCCTATCCAATCCTATCCTCAATCCTATCCTTTCCTGTATCGTATCCTATCCTGTATCCTCTACCCTATCATATCCTCTATCCTATTCTATCCTCTATCCTATCCTATCGTCTATCCTATCCTCTATCCTATCCTATCGTCTATCCTATCCTCTATCCTATCCTATCCTCTATCCTATCCTATCCTCTATCCTATCCTCTCCTGTATCCTATCCTATCCTCTATCCTATCCTATCCTCTATCCTATCCTATCCTCTATCCTATCCTATCCTCTATCCTATCCTATCCTATCCTCTATCCTATCCTATCGTCAATCCTGTCCTATCCTCTATCCTATCCTATCCTCTATCCTATCCTTTATCCTAGCCTATCCTCTATCCTATCCAATCCAATCCCCTATCCTATCCTCTATCCAATCCTATCCTCAATCCTATCCTTTCCTGTATCCTATCCTATCCTCTATCCTCTATCCTATCCAATTCTCTATCCTATCCTATCCTCTATCCTATCCTATCCTCTATCCTATCCTATCCTATATCCTATCCTATCCTATCCTATCCTCTATCCTATCCTATCGTCAATCCTGTCCTATCCTCTATCCTATCCTATCCTCTATCCAATCCTTTATCCTAGCCTATCCTCTATCCTATCCAATCCAATCCCCTATCCTATCCTCCATCCAATCCTATCCTCAATCCTATCCTATCGTCTATCCTGTATTATCCTCTATCCTATCCTATCCTCTATCCTATCCTCTATCCTAGCCTATCCTCTATCCTATACTATCCAATCCCCTATCCTATCCTCTATCCAATACTATCCTCAATCCTATCCTTTCCTGTATCCTATCCTATCCTCTATCCTATCCTATCCTATCCTATCCTCTATCCTATCCTTTCCACTATCCTATCCTATCCTCTATCCTATCCTATCGTCTATCCTATCCTATCCTCTATCCTATCCTATCGTCTATCCTATCCTCTATCCTATCCTATCCCCTATCCAATCCTATCCTCAATCCTATCCTTTCCTGTATCGTATCCTATCCTGTATCCTCTACCCTATCATATCCTCTATCCTATTCTATCCTCTATCCTATCCTATCGTC
The DNA here is from genome assembly GCF_050948215.1 of Halictus rubicundus. NCBI lineage: Eukaryota > Metazoa > Arthropoda > Insecta > Hymenoptera > Halictidae > Halictus > Halictus rubicundus. The sequence goes on from NW_027488618.1 coordinate 126,807, forward strand.
TATCCTATCCTCTATCCTATCCTATCGTCTATCCTATCCTCTATCCTATCCTATCCTCTATCCTATCCTATCCTCTATCCTATCCTCTCCTGTATCCTATCCTATCCTCTATCCTATCCTATCCTCTATCCTATCCTATCCTCTATCCTATCCTATCCTCTATCCTATCCTATCCTATCCTCTATCCTATCCTATCGTCAATCCTGTCCTATCCTCTATCCTATCCTATCCTCTATCCTATCCTTTATCCTAGCCTATCCTCTATCCTATCCAATCCAATCCCCTATCCTATCCTCTATCCAATCCTATCCTCAATCCTATCCTTTCCTGTATCCTATCCTATCCTCTATCCTCTATCCTATCCAATTCTCTGTCCTATCCTATCCTCTATCATATCCTATCGTGTATCCTATCCTCTATCCTATCAAATCCCCTATTCTATCCTCTATCCTATCAAATCCTCTATCCTATCCTCTCCTCTATCCTATCCAATCCTCTATCCTATCCTATCCTCTATCCTATCCTATCCTCTATCCTATCCTATCGTCAATCCTGTCCTATCCTCTACCCTATCCTGTCCTCTATCCTATCCTTTATCCTATCCTATCCTCTATCCTATCCTATCGTCTATCCTATCCTATCCTCTATCCTATCCTATCCGCTATCCTATCCTATCCTCTATCGTATCCTCTCTTCTATCCTATCCTATCCTCTATCCTATCAAATCCCCTATCCTATCCTCTATCCTATCCTATCCTGTATCCTATCCAATTTTCTATCCTATCCTATCATCTATCCTCAATCCTCTCCTTTCCTGTATCCTATCCAAACATCTATCCTATCCTATCCTCTATCCTATCCTGTCCTCTATCCTATCCTATCCTCTATCCTATCCTCTATCCTAGCCTATCCTCTATCCTATCCTATCCAATCCTATCTTCTATCTTATCCTTTCCTCTATCCTATCCTTTCCTCTATCCTATCCTATCTTCTATCCTATCCTATCGTCTATCCTATCCTATCCTCTATCCTATCCTATCCTCTATCCTATCCTATCCTCTATCCTATCCTATCTTCTATCCTATCCATCCTCTATCCTATCCTATCCTCTATCCTATCCTATCCTCTATCCTATCCTATCGTCAATCCTGTCCTATCCTCTATCCTATCCTATCCTCTATCCTATCCATTATCCTAGCCTATCCTCTATCCTATCCAATCCAATCCCCTATCCTATCCTCTATCCAATCCTATCCTCAATCCTATCCTTTCCTGTATCCTATCCTATCCTCTATCCTCTATCCTATGCAATCCTCTGTCCTATCCTATCCTCTATCCTATTTTATCGTGTATCCTATTCTCTATCCTATCAAATCCCCTATCCTATCCTCTGTCCTATCCTATCCTATATCCTATCCTATCCTCTATCCTATCCTATCCTCTATCCTTTCCTATCCTCTATCCTATCCTCTATCCTAGCCTATCCTCTATCCTATCCTATCCAATCCTATCTTCTATCATATCCTATCCTCTATCCTATCCTTTCCTCTATCCTATCCTATCGTCAATCCTGTCCTATCCTCTATCCTATCCTATCCTCTATCCTATCCTTTATCCTAGCCTATCCTCTATCCTATCCAATCCAATCCCCTATCCTATCCTCTATCCAATCCTATCCTCAATCCTATCCTTTCCTGTATCCTAGCCTATCCTCTATCCTCTATCCTATCCAATCCTCTGTCCTATCCTATCCTCTATCCTATCCTATCGTGTATCCTATCCTCTATCCTATCCTATCCTCTATCCTATCAAATTCCCTATCCTATCCTCTGTCCTATCCTATCCTCTATCCTATCCTATCCTCTATCCTATCCTATCCTCTATCCTATCCTATCCTCTATCCTATCCTATCCTCTATCCTATCCTATCTTCTATCCTATCCTATCCTCCACCCTATGAAATCCCATATCCTATCATCTGTCCTATCCTATCCTCTATCCTATCCTATCCTCTATCCTATCCTATCCTCTATCCTATCCTATCCTCTATCCTATCCTCTATTCTATCCTAAACTCTATCCTATCCTATCCACTATCCTATCCTATCCTCTATCCTATCCTATCTTCTATCCTATCCTATCCTCTATCCTATCCTATCGTCTATCCTATCCTATCCTCTATCCTATCCTATCCTCTATCCTATCCTATCCTCTATGCCATCCTATCCTCTATCCTATCCTATCTTCCATCCTATCCTATCCTCTATCCTATCAAATCCCCTATCCTATCCTCTGTCCTATCCTATCCTCTATCCTATCCTATCCTCTATCCTATCCTATCCTCTATCCTATCCTATCCTATCCTCTATCGTATCAAATCCCCTATCCTATCCTCTATCCTATCCTATCCTCTATCCTATCCTATCCTCTATCCTATCCTATCCTCTATCCTATCCTATCCTCTATCCTATCCTATCTTCTATCCTATCGTATCCTCTATCCTATCCTATCGTCTATCCTATCCTCTATCCTATCCTATCCTCTATCCTATCAAATCCCCTATCCTATCCTCTATCCAATCCTCTATCCTATCCTATCCTCTATCCTATCCTATCGTCTATCCTGTATTATCCTCTATCCTATCCTATCTTCCATCCTATCCTATCCTCTATCCTATCAAATCCCCTATCCTATCCTCTGTCCTATCCTATCCTCTATCCTATCCTATCCTCTATCCTATCCTATCCTCTATCCTATCCTATCTTCTATCCTATCGTATCCTCTATCCTATCCTATCGTCTATCCTATCCTCTATCCTATCCTATCATCTATCCTATCAAATCCCCTATCCTATCCTCTATCCAATCCTCTATCCTATCCTATCCTCTATCCTATCCTATCGTCTATCCTGTATTATCCTCTATCCTATCCTATCCTCTATCCTATCCTCTATCCTAGCCTATCCTCTATCCTATCCTATCCAATCCCCTATCCTATCCTCTATCCAATCCTATCCTCAATCCTATCCTTTCCTGTATCCTATCCTATCCTCTATCCTCTATCCTATCCAATCCTCTGTCCTATCCTATCCTCTATCCTATCAAATCCCCTATCCTATCCTCTGTCCTATCCTATCCTCTATCCTATCCTATCCTCTGTCCTATCCTATCCTCTAATCCTATCCTATGCTCTATCCTATCCTATCGTCTATCCTATCCTCTATCCTATCTTCTCCTGTATCCTATCCTATCCTCTATCCTATCCTATCCTCTATCCTATCGCATCCTCTATCCTATCCTATCGTCTATCCTATCCTCTATCCTATCGCATCCTCTATCCTATCCTATCGTCTATCCTATCCTCTATCCTATCCTTTCCTCTATCCTATCAAATCCCCTATCCTATCCTCTATCCTATCCTATCCTCTATCCAATGCTCTATCCTATCCTATCCTCTATCCTATTCTATCGTCTATCCTGTATTATCCTCTATCCTATCCTATCCTCTATCCTATCCTCTATCCTAGCCTATCCTCTATCCTATCCTATCCAATCCACTATCCTATCCTCTATCCAATACTATCCTCAATCCTATCCTTTCCTGTATCCTATCCTATCCTCTATCCTCTATCCTATCCAATCCTCTGTCCTATCCTATCCTCTATCCTATCAAATCCCCTATCCTATCCTCTGTCCTATCCTATCCTCTATCCTATCCTATCCTCTGTCCTATCCTATCCTCTATCCTATCAAATCCCCTATCCTATCCTCTGTCCTATCCTATCCTCTAATCCTATCCTATCCTCTATCCTATCCTATCGTCTATCCTATCCTCTATCCTATCCTATCCTCTATCCTATCGCATCCTCTATCCTATCCTATCGTCTATCCTATCCTCTATCCTATCCTATCCTCTATCCTATCAAATCCCCTATCCTATCCTCTATCCTATCCTATCCTCTATCCAATCCTCTATCCTATCCTATCCTCTATCCTATCCTATCGTCTATCCTGTATTATCCTCTATCCTATCCTATCCCCTATCCTATCCTATCCTCTGTCCTATCCTATCCTCTAATCCTATCCTATCCTCTATCCTATCCTATCGTCTATCCTATCCTCTATCCTATCCTCTCCTGTATCCTATCCTATCCTCTATCCTATCCTATCCTCTATCCTATCGCATCCTCTATCCTATCCTATCGTCTATCCTATCCTCTGTCCTATCCTATCCTCTAATCCTATCCTATCCTCTATCCTATCCTATCGTCTATCCTATCCTCTATCCTATCCTATCCCCTATCCTATCCTATCCTCTGTCCTATCCTATCCTCTAATCCTATCCTGTCCTCTATCCTATCCTATCGTCTATCCTATCCTCTATCCTATCCTCTCCTGTATCCTATCCTATCCTCTATCCTATCAAATCCCCTATCCTATCCTCTGTCCTATCCTATCCTCTATCCTATCCTATCCTCTGTCCTATCCTATCCTCTATCCTATCAAATCCCCTATCCTATCCTCTGTCCTATCCTATCCTCTAATCCTATCCTATCCTCTATCCTATCCTATCGTCTATCCTATCCTCTATCCTATCCTATCCCCTATCCAATCCTATCCTCAATCCTATCCTTTCCTGTATCCTATCCTATCCTGTATCCTCTACCCTATCATATCCTCTATCCTATTCTATCCTCTATCCTATCCTATCGTCTATCCTATCCTCTATCCTATCCTATAGTCTATCCTATCCTCTATCCTATCCTATCCTCTATCCTATCCTATCCTCTATCCTATCCTATCCTATATCCTATCCTATCCTATCCTATCCTCTATCCTATCCTATCGTCAATCCTGTCCTATCCTCTATCCTATCCTATCCTCTATCCAATCCTTTATCCTAGCCTATCCTCTATCCTATCCAATCCAATCCCCTATCCTATCCTCCATCCAATCCTATCCTCAATCCTATCCTATCGTCTATCCTGTATTATCCTCTATCCTATCCTATCCTCTATCCTATCCTCTATCCTAGCCTATCCTCTATCCTATACTATCCAATCCCCTATCCTATCCTCTATCCAATACTATCCTCAATCCTATCCTTTCCTGTATCCTATCCTATCCTCTATCCTCTATCCTATCCAATCCTCTGTCCTATCCTATCCTCTATCCTATCAAATCCCCTATACTATCCTCTGTCCTATCCTATCCTCTAATCCTATCCTATCCTCTATCCTATCCTATCGTCTATCCTATCCTCTATCCTATCCTATCCCCTATCCAATCCTATCCTCAATCCTATCCTTTCCTGTATCGTATCCTATCCTGTATCCTCTACCCTATCATATCCTCTATCCTATTCTATCCTCTATCCTATCCTATCGTCTATCCTATCCTCTATCCTATCCTATCGTCTATCCTATCCTCTATCCTATCCTATCCTCTATCCTATCCTATCCTCTATCCTATCCTCTCCTGTATCCTATCCTATCCTCTATCCTATCCTATCCTCTATCCTATCCTATCCTCTATCCTATCCTCTCCTGTATCCTATCCTATCCTCTATCCTATCCTATCCTCTATCCTATCCTATCCTCTATCCTATCCTATCCTATCCTCTATCCTATCCTATCGTCAATCCTGTCCTATCCTCTATCCTATCCTCTCCTCTATCCTATCCAATCCTCTATCCTATCCTATCCTCTATCCTATCCTATCCTCTATCCTATCCTATCGTCAATCCTGTCCTATCCTCTACCCTATCCTGTCCTCTATCCTATCCTTTATCCTAGCCTATCCTCTATCCTATCCAATCCAATCCCCTATCCTATCCTCTATCCAATCCTATCCTCAATCCTATCCTTTCCTGTATCCTTTCCTATCCTCTATCCTCTATCCTATCCAATCCTCTGTCCTATCCTATCCTCTATCCTATCCTATCGTGTATCCTATTCTCTATCCTATCAAATCCCCTATCCTATCCTCTGTCCTATCCTATCCTCTATCCTATCCTATCCTCTATCCTATCCTATCCAATCCCCTATCCTATCCTCTATCCAATCCTATCCTCAATCCTATCCTTTCCTGTATCCTATCCTATCCTCTATCCTCTATCCTATCCAATCCTCTGTCCTATCCTATCCTCTATCCTATCAAATCCCCTATCCTATCCTCTGTCCTATCCTATCCCCTATCCTATCCTATCCTCTATAATATCGTACACTCTATCCTATAATATCGTCTATCCGATCCTATTCTTTATCCTATCCTCTATCCTATCCTCTATCCTATCCTATTCTCTATCCTTTCCTATCCTCTATCCTATCCTATCTTCTATCCTATCCTATCCTCTATCCTATCCTATCGTCTATCCTATCCTATCCTCTATCCTATCCTATCCTATCCTCTATCGTATCAAATCCCATATCCTATCCTCTATCCTATCCTATCCTATCCTATCCTCTATCCTATCCTATCCTATCCTATCCTCTATCCTATCCTATCTTCTATCCTATCCTATCCTCTATCCTATCCTTTCCACTATCCTATCCTATCCTCTATCCTATCCTATCGTCTATCCTATCCTATCCTCTATCCTATCCTATCATCTATCCTCAATCCTATCCTTTCCTGTATAATATCCAAACATCTATCCTATCCTATCCTCTATCCTATCCTATCCTCTATCCTATCCAATCCTCTATCCTATCCTATCATCTATCCTCAATCCTATCCTTTCCTGTATCCTATCCATTCCTCTATCCTATCCTGTCCTCTATCCTATCCTATCCTCTATCCCATCCTATCCTCTATCCTATCCTCTATCCTATCCTATCCTCTATCCTATCATATCTTCTATCCTATCCGATCCTCTATCCTATCCTCTATCCTATCCTATCCGATCCTCTATCCTATCCTCTATCCTATCCTATCCTCTATCCTATCCTATCATCTATCCTCAATCCTATCCTTTCCTGTATCCTATCAATTCCTCTATCCTATCCTGTCCTCTATCCTATCCTATCCTCTATCCCATCCTATCCTCTATCCTATCCTCTATCCTATCCTATCCTCTATCCTATCCTATCTTCTATCCTATCGTATCCTCTATCCTATCCTATCGTCTATCCTATTCTCTATCCTATCCTATCCTCTATCCTATCAAATCCCCTATCCTATCCTCTATCCTATCCTATCCTCTATCCAATCCTCTATCCTATCCTATCCTCTATCATATCCTATCGTCTATCCTGTATTATCCTCTATCCTATCCTATCCTCTATCCTATCCTCTATCCTAGCCTATCCTCTATCCTATCCTATCCTCTATCCTATCCTATCCTCTATCCTATCCTATCCTCTATCCTATCCTATCCTCTATCCTATCCTATCCTCTATCCTATCCTATCCTCTATCCTATCCTATCCTCTATCCTATCCTATCGTCTATCCTATCGTCTATCCTCTCCTCTATCCTATCCTCTATCCTATCCTATCCTATATCCTATCCTATCCTCTATCCTATCCTATCTTCTATCCTATCCTATCCTCTATCCTATCAAATCCCCTATCCTATTCTCTATCCTATCCTATCCTGTTTCCTATCCAATCCTCTATCCTATCCTATTATCTATCCTATCCTATTATCTATCATCAATCCTATCCTTTCCTGTATCCTATCCAATCCTCTATCCTATCCTATCCTCTATCCTATCCTATCCTATCCTCTATCCTATCCTATCCTATCCTCTATCCTATCCTATCGTCTATCCTATCCTCTATCCTATCCTATCCTCTATCCTATCCTATCCTCTATCCTATCCTATCCTCTATCCTATCCTATCCTCTATCCTATCCTATCCTCTATCCTATCCTATCCTCTATCCTATCCTATCCTCTATCCTATCCTGTCCTCTATCCTATCCTATCCTCTATCCTATCCCATCCTCTATCCTATCCTATCCTCTATCATATCCTATCCTCTATCCTATCCTCTATTCTATCCTAACCTCTATCCTATCCTATCCACTATCCTATCCTATCCTCTATCCTATCCTATCTTCTATCCTATCCTATCCTATCCTCTATCGTATCAAATCCCCTATCCTATCCTATCCTATCCTCTATCCTATCCTATCTTCTATCCTATCCTATCCTCTATCCTATCCTTTTCCACTATCCTACCCTATCCTCTATCCTATCCTATCGTCTATCCTATCCTATCCTCTATCCTATCCTATCCGCTATCCTATCCTATCCTCTATCGTATCCTCTCTTCTATCCTATCCTATCCTCTATCCTATCAAATCCCCTATCCTATCCTCTATCCTATCCTATCCTGTATCCTATCCAATTTTCTATCCTATCCTATCATCTATCCTCAATCCTATCCTTTCCTGTATCCTATCCAAACATCTATCCTATCCTATCCTCTATCCTATCCTGTCCTCTATCCTATCCTATCCTCTATCCTATCCTCTATCCTAGCTTATCCTCTATCCTATCCTATCCAATCCTATCTTCTATCTTATCCTTTCCTCTATCCTATCCTTTCCTCTATCCTTTCCTATCTTCTATCCTATCCTATCGTCTATCCTATCCTATCCTCTATCCTATCCTATCCTCTATCCTATCCTATCCTCTATCCTATCCTATCTTCTATCCTATCCAATCCTCTATCCTATCCTATCCTCTATCCTATCCTATCCTCTATCCTATCCTATCGTCAATCCTGTCCTATCCTCTATCCTATCCTATCCTCTATCCTATCCATTATCCTAGCCTATCCTATATCCTATCCAATCCAATCCCCTATCCTATCCTCTATCCAATCCTATCCTCAATCCTATCCTTTCCTGTATCCTATCCTATCCTCTATCCTCTATCCTATCCAATCCTCTGTCCTATCCTATCCTCTATCCTATTTTATCGTGTATCCTATTCTCTATCCTATCAAATCCCCTATCCTATCCTCTGTCCTATCCTATCCTATATCCTATCCTATCCTCTATCCTATCCTATCCTCTATCCTTTCCTATCCTCTATCCTATCCTCTATCCTAGCCTATCCTCTATCCTATCCTATCCAATCCTATCTTCTATCATATCCTATCCTCTATCCTATCCTTTCCTCTATCCTATCCTATCGTCAATCCTGTCCTATCCTCTATCCTATCCTATCCTCTATCCTATCCTTTATCCTAGCCTATCCTCTATCCTATCCAATCCAATCCCCTATCCTATCCTCTATCCAATCCTATCCTCAATCCTATCCTTTCCTGTATCCTAGCCTATCCTCTATCCTCTATCCTATCCAATCCTCTGTCCTATCCTATCCTCTATCCTATCCTATCGTGTATCCTATCCTCTATCCTATCCTATCCTCTATCCTATCAAATTCCCTATCCTATCCTCTGTCCTATCCTATCCTCTATCCTATCCTATCCTCTATCCTATCCTATCCTCTATCCTATCCTATCCTCTATCCTATCCTATCCTCTATCCTATCCTATCCTCTATCCTATCCTATCTTCTATCCTATCCTATCCTCCACCCTATGAAATCCCATATCCTATCATCTGTCCTATCCTATCCTCTATCCTATCCTATCCTCTAACCTATCCTATCCTCTATCCTATCCTATCCTCTATCCTATCCTATCCTCTATCCTATCCTATCCTCTATCCTATCCTCTATTCTATCCTAACCTCTATCCTATCCTATCCACTATCCTATCCTATCCTCTATCCTATCCTATCTTCTATCCTATCCTATCCTCTATCCTATCCTATCCTCTATCCTATCCTATCCTCTATCCTATCCTATCCTCTATCCTATCCTATCCTCTATCCTATCCTATCCTCTATCCTATCCTATCCTCTATCCTATCGTATCCTCTATCCTATCCTATCCTCTATCCTATCCTCTATCCTATCCTATCCTCTATCCTATCCTATCCTCTATCCTATCAAATCCCCTATCGTGTCCTCCATCATATCCTATCCTCTATCCTATCCTATTCTCTATCCTATCCTATCCTCTATCCTATCAAATCCCCTATCCTATCCTCTGTCCTTTCCTATCCTCTATCCTATCCTATCCTCTATCATATCCTATCCTCTATCCTATCCTATCCTCTATCCTATCCTATCCTCTATCCTATCCTATCCTCTATCCTATCCTATCCTCTATCCTATCCTATCCTCTATCCTATCCTATCCTCTATCCTATCCTATCCTCTATCCTATCCTATCCTCTATCCTATCCTATCCTCTATCCTATCCAATCCTCTATCCTATCCTATCCTCTATCCTATCCTATCCTATCCTCTATCCTATCCTATCCTCTATCCTATCCTATCGTCTATCCTATCCTCTATCCTATCCTATCCTCTATCCTATCCTATCCTCTATCCTATCCTTTCCTGTATCCTATCCAAACATCTATCCTATCCTATCCTCTATCCTATCCTGTCCTCTATCCTATCCTATCCTCTATCCTATCCTCTATCCTAGCCTATCCTCTATCCTATCCTCTCCAATCCTATCTTCTATCTTATCCTTTCCTCTATCCTATCCTTTCCTCTATCCTATCCTATCTTCTATCCTATCCTATCGTCTATCCTATCCTATCCTCTATCCTATCCTATCCTCTATCCTATCCTATCCTCTATCCTATCCTATCTTCTATCCTATCCAATCCTCTATCCTATCCTATCCTCTATCCTATCCTATCATCTATCCTATCCTATCGTCAATCCTGTCCTATCCTCTATCCTATCCTATCCTCTATCCTATCCATTATCCTAGCCTATCCTATATCCTATCCAATCCAATCCCCTATCCTATCCTCTATCCAATCCTATCCTCAATCCTATCCTTTCCTGTATCCTATCCTATCCTCTATCCTCTATCCTATCCAATCCTCTGTCCTATCCTATCCTCTATCCTATTTTATCGTGTATCCTATTCTCTATCCTATCAAATCCCCTATCCTATCCTCTGTCCTATCCTATCCTATATCCTATCCTATCCTCTATCCTATCCTATCCTCTATCCTTTCCTATCCTCTATCCTATCCTCTATCCTAGCCTATCCTCTATCCTATCCTATCCAATCCTATCTTCTATCATATCCTATCCTCTATCCTATCCTTTCCTCTATCCTATCCTATCGTCAATCCTGTCCTATCCTCTATCCTATCCTATCCTCTATCCTATCCTTTATCCTAGCCTATCCTCTATCCTATCCAATCCAATCCCCTATCCTATCCTCTATCCAATCCTATCCTCAATCCTATCCTTTCCTGTATCCTAGCCTATCCTCTATCCTCTATCCTATCCAATCCTCTGTCCTATCCTATCCTCTATCCTATCCTATCGTGTATCCTATCCTCTATCCTATCCTATCCTCTATCCTATCAAATTCCCTATCCTATCCTCTGTCCTATCCTATCCTCTATCCTATCCTATCCTCTATCCTATCCTATCCTCTATCCTATCCTATCCTCTATCCTATCCTATCCTCTATCCTATCCTATCCTCTATCCTATCCTATCTTCTATCCTATCCTATCCTCCACCCTATGAAATCCCATATCCTATCATATGTCCTATCCTATCCTCTATCCTATCCTATCCTCTAACCTATCCTATCCTCTATCCTATCCTATCCTCTATCCTATCCTATCCTCTATCCTATCCTATCCTCTATCCTATCCTCTATTCTATCCTAACCTCTATCCTATCCTATCCACTATCCTATCCTATCCTCTATCCTATCCTATCTTCTATCCTATCCTATCCTCTATCCTATCCTATCGTCTATCCTATCCTATCCTCTATCCTATCCTATCCTCTATCCTATCCTATCCTCTATGCCATCCTATCCTCTATCCTATCCTATCTTCCATCCTATCCTATCCTCTATCCTATCAAATCTCCTATCCTATCCTCTGTCCTATCCTATCCTCTATCCTATCCTATCCTCTATCCTATCCTATCCTCTATCCTATCCTATCCTATCCTCTATCGTATCAAATCCTCTATCGTATCAAATCCCCTATCCTATCCTATCCTCTATCCTATCCTATCCTCTATCCTATCCTATCCTCTATCCTATCCTATCCTCTATCCTATCCTATCCTCTATCTTATCCTATCCTCTATCCTATCCTATCCTCTATCCTATCCTATCCTCTATCCTATCCTATCCTCTATCCTATCCTAACCTCTATCCTATCCTATCCTCTATCCTATCCTATCCTCTATCCTATCCTATCCTCTATCCTATCCTATCCTCTATCCTATCCTATCCTCTATCCTATCCTATCCTCTATCCTATCCTATCCTCTATCCTATCCTATCCTCTATCCTATCCTATCCTCTATCCTATCAAATCCCCTATCGTGTCCTCCATCATATCCTATCCTCTATCCTATCCTATTCTCTATCCTATCCTATCCTCTATCCTATCAAATCCCCTATCCTATCCTCTGTCCTTTCCTATCCTCTATCCTATCCTATCCTCTATCATATCCTATCCTCTATCCTATCCTATCCTCTATCCTATCCCATCCTCTATCCTATCCTATCCTCTATCATATCCTATCCTCTATCCTATCCTCTATTCTATCCTAACCTCTATCCTATCCTATCCACTATCCTATCCTATCCTCTATCCTATCCTATCTTCTATCCTATCCTATCCTATCCTCTATCGTATCAAATCCCCTATCCTATCCTATCCTATCCTCTATCCTATCCTATCTTCTATCCTATCCTATCCTCTATCCTATCCTTTTCCACTATCCTACCCTATCCTCTATCCTATCCTATCGTCTATCCTATCCTATCCTCTATCCTATCCTATCCGCTATCCTATCCTATCCTCTATCGTATCCTCTCTTCTATCCTATCCTATCCTCTATCCTATCAAATCCCCTATCCTATCCTCTATCCTATCCTATCCTGTATCCTATCCAATTTTCTATCCTATCCTATCATCTATCCTCAATCCTATCCTTTCCTGTATCCTATCCAAACATCTATCCTATCCTATCCTCTATCCTATCCTGTCCTCTATCCTATCCTATCCTCTATCCTATCCTCTATCCTAGCTTATCCTCTATCCTATCCTATCCAATCCTATCTTCTATCTTATCCTTTCCTCTATCCTATCCTTTCCTCTATCCTTTCCTATCTTCTATCCTATCCTATCGTCTATCCTATCCTATCCTCTATCCTATCCTATCCTCTATCCTATCCTATCCTCTATCCTATCCTATCTTCTATCCTATCCAATCCTCTATCCTATCCTATCCTCTATCCTATCCTATCCTCTATCCTATCCTATCGTCAATCCTGTCCTATCCTCTATCCTATCCTATCCTCTATCCTATCCATTATCCTAGCCTATCCTATATCCTATCCAATCCAATCCCCTATCCTATCCTCTATCCAATCCTATCCTCAATCCTATCCTTTCCTGTATCCTATCCTATCCTCTATCCTCTATCCTATCCAATCCTCTGTCCTATCCTATCCTCTATCCTATTTTATCGTGTATCCTATTCTCTATCCTATCAAATCCCCTATCCTATCCTCTGTCCTATCCTATCCTATATCCTATCCTATCCTCTATCCTATCCTATCCTCTATCCTTTCCTATCCTCTATCCTATCCTCTATCCTAGCCTATCCTCTATCCTATCCTATCCAATCCTATCTTCTATCATATCCTATCCTCTATCCTATCCTTTCCTCTATCCTATCCTATCGTCAATCCTGTCCTATCCTCTATCCTATCCTATCCTCTATCCTATCCTTTATCCTAGCCTATCCTCTATCCTATCCAATCCAATCCCCTATCCTATCCTCTATCCAATCCTATCCTCAATCCTATCCTTTCCTGTATCCTAGCCTATCCTCTATCCTCTATCCTATCCAATCCTCTGTCCTATCCTATCCTCTATCCTATCCTATCGTGTATCCTATCCTCTATCCTATCCTATCCTCTATCCTATCAAATTCCCTATCCTATCCTCTGTCCTATCCTATCCTCTATCCTATCCTATCCTCTATCCTATCCTATCCTCTATCCTATCCTATCCTCTATCCTATCCTATCCTCTATCCTATCCTATCCTCTATCCTATCCTATCTTCTATCCTATCCTATCCTCCACCCTATGAAATCCCATATCCTATCATCTGTCCTATCCTATCCTCTATCCTATCCTATCCTCTAACCTATCCTATCCTCTATCCTATCCTATCCTCTATCCTATCCTATCCTCTATCCTATCCTATCCTCTATCCTATCCTCTATTCTATCCTAACCTCTATCCTATCCTATCCACTATCCTATCCTATCCTCTATCCTATCCTATCTTCTATCCTATCCTATCCTCTATCCTATCCTATCCTCTATCCTATCCTATCCTCTATCCTATCCTATCCTCTATCCTATCCTATCCTCTATCCTATCCTATCCTCTATCCTATCGTATCCTCTATCCTATCCTATCCTCTATCCTATCCTCTATCCTATCCTATCCTCTATCCTATCCTATCCTCTATCCTATCAAATCCCCTATCGTGTCCTCCATCATATCCTATCCTCTATCCTATCCTATTCTCTATCCTATCCTATCCTCTATCCTATCAAATCCCCTATCCTATCCTCTGTCCTTTCCTATCCTCTATCCTATCCTATCCTCTATCATATCCTATCCTCTATCCTATCCTATCCTCTATCCTATCCTATCCTCTATCCTATCCTATCCTCTATCCTATCCTATCCTCTATCCTATCCTATCCTCTATCCTATCCTATCCTCTATCCTATCCTATCCTCTATCCTATCCTATCCTCTATCCTATCCTATCCTCTATCCTATCCTATCCTCTATCCTATCCTATCCTCTATCCTATCCTATCCTCTATCCTATCCTATCCTCTATCCTATCCTATCCTCTATCCTATCCTATCCTCTATCCTATCCTATCCTCTATCCTATGCTATCCTCTATCCTATCCTATCGTCTATCCTCTCCTCTATCCTATCCTATCCTCTATCCTATCCTATCTTCTACCCTATCCTATCCTCTATCCTATCAAATCCCCTATCCTATTCTCTATCCTATCCTATCCTGTTTCCTATCCAATCCTCTATCCTATCCTATCCTCTATCCTATCCTATTATCTATCATCAATCCTATCCTTTCCTGTATCCTATCCAATCCTCTATCCTATCCTATCCTCTATCCTATCCTATCCTATCCTCTATCCTATCCTATCCTCTATCCTATCCTATCGTCTATCCTATCCTCTATCCTATCCTATCCTCTATCCTATCCTATCCTCTATCCTATCCTTTCCTGTATCCTATCCAAACATCTATCCTATCCTATCCTCTATCCTATCCTGTCCTCTATCCTATCCTATCCTCTATCCTATCCTCTATCCTAGCCTATCCTCTATCCTATCCTCTCCAATCCTATCTTCTATCTTATCCTTTCCTCTATCCTATCCTTTCCTCTATCCTATCCTATCTTCTATCCTATCCTATCGTCTATCCTATCCTATCCTCTATCCTATCCTATCCTCTATCCTATCCTATCCTCTATCCTATCCTATCTTCTATCCTATCCAATCCTCTATCCTATCCTATCCTCTATCCTATCCTATCATCTATCCTATCCTATCGTCAATCCTGTCCTATCCTCTATCCTATCCTATCCTCTATCCTATCCATTATCCTAGCCTATCCTATATCCTATCCAATCCAATCCCCTATCCTATCCTCTATCCAATCCTATCCTCAATCCTATCCTTTCCTGTATCCTATCCTATCCTCTATCCTCTATCCTATCCAATCCTCTGTCCTATCCTATCCTCTATCCTATTTTATCGTGTATCCTATTCTCTATCCTATCAAATCCCCTATCCTATCCTCTGTCCTATCCTATCCTATATCCTATCCTATCCTCTATCCTATCCTATCCTCTATCCTTTCCTATCCTCTATCCTATCCTCTATCCTAGCCTATCCTCTATCCTATCCTATCCAATCCTATCTTCTATCATATCCTATCCTCTATCCTATCCTTTCCTCTATCCTATCCTATCGTCAATCCTGTCCTATCCTCTATCCTATCCTATCCTCTATCCTATCCTTTATCCTAGCCTATCCTCTATCCTATCCAATCCAATCCCCTATCCTATCCTCTATCCAATCCTATCCTCAATCCTATCCTTTCCTGTATCCTAGCCTATCCTCTATCCTCTATCCTATCCAATCCTCTGTCCTATCCTATCCTCTATCCTATCCTATCGTGTATCCTATCCTCTATCCTATCCTATCCTCTATCCTATCAAATTCCCTATCCTATCCTCTGTCCTATCCTATCCTCTATCCTATCCTATCCTCTATCCTATCCTATCCTCTATCCTATCCTATCCTCTATCCTATCCTATCCTCTATCCTATCCTATCCTCTATCCTATCCTATCTTCTATCCTATCCTATCCTCCACCCTATGAAATCCCATATCCTATCATATGTCCTATCCTATCCTCTATCCTATCCTATCCTCTAACCTATCCTATCCTCTATCCTATCCTATCCTCTATCCTATCCTATCCTCTATCCTATCCTATCCTCTATCCTATCCTCTATTCTATCCTAACCTCTATCCTATCCTATCCACTATCCTATCCTATCCTCTATCCTATCCTATCTTCTATCCTATCCTATCCTCTATCCTATCCTATCGTCTATCCTATCCTATCCTCTATCCTATCCTATCCTCTATCCTATCCTATCCTCTATGCCATCCTATCCTCTATCCTATCCTATCTTCCATCCTATCCTATCCTCTATCCTATCAAATCTCCTATCCTATCCTCTGTCCTATCCTATCCTCTATCCTATCCTATCCTCTATCCTATCCTATCCTCTATCCTATCCTATCCTATCCTCTATCGTATCAAATCCTCTATCGTATCAAATCCCCTATCCTATCCTATCCTCTATCCTATCCTATCCTCTATCCTATCCTATCCTCTATCCTATCCTATCCTCTATCCTATCCTATCCTCTATCTTATCCTATCCTCTATCCTATCCTATCCTCTATCCTATCCTATCCTCTATCCTATCCTATCCTCTATCCTATCCTAACCTCTATCCTATCCTATCCTCTATCCTATCCTATCCTCTATCCTATCCTATCCTCTATCCTATCCTATCCTCTATCCTATCCTATCCTCTATCCTATCCTATCCTCTATCCTATCCTATCCTCTATCCTATCCTATCCTCTATCCTATCAAATCCCCTATCGTGTCCTCCATCATATCCTATCCTCTATCCTATCCTATTCTCTATCCTATCCTATCCTCTATCCTATCAAATCCCCTATCCTATCCTCTGTCCTTTCCTATCCTCTATCCTATCCTATCCTCTATCATATCCTATCCTCTATCCTATCCTATCCTCTATCCTATCCTATCCTCTATCCTATCAAATTCCCTATCCTATCCTCTGTCCTATCCTATCCTCTATCCTATCCTATCCTCTATCCTATCCTATCCTCTATCCTATCCTATCCTCTATCCTATCCTATCCTCTATCCTATCCTATCCTCTATCCTATCCTATCTTCTATCCTATCCTATCCTCCACCCTATGAAATCCCATATCCTATCATCTGTCCTATCCTATCCTCTATCCTATCCTATCCTCTATCCTATCCTATCCTCTATCCTATCCTATCCTCTATCCTATCCTATCCTCTATCCTATCCTATCCTCTATCCTATCCTCTATTCTATCCTAACCTCTATCCTATCCTATCCACTATCCTATCCTATCCTCTATCCTTTCCTATCTTCTATCCTATCCTATCCTCTATCCTATCCTATCGTCTATCCTATCCTATCCTCTATCCTATCCTATCCTCTATCCTATCCTATCCTCTATGCCATCCTATCCTCTATCCTATCCTATCTTCCATCCTATCCTATCCTCTATCCTATCAAATCCCCTATCCTATCCTCTGTCCTATCCTATCCTCTATCCTATCCTATCCTCTATCCTATCCTATCCTCTATCCTATCCTATCCTATCCTCTATCGTATCAAATC
The DNA here is from genome assembly GCF_050948215.1 of Halictus rubicundus. Classification (NCBI taxonomy): domain Eukaryota; kingdom Metazoa; phylum Arthropoda; class Insecta; order Hymenoptera; family Halictidae; genus Halictus; species Halictus rubicundus. Next base: position 144,937 of record NW_027488618.1, read on the forward strand.
CCCTATCCTATCCTCTATCCTATCCTATCCTCTATCCTATCCTATCCTCTATCCTATCCTATCCTCTATCCTATCCTATCCTCTATCCTATCCTATCCTCTATCCTATCCTATCCTCTATGCCATCCTATCCTCTATCCTATCCTATCTTCCATCCTATCCTATCCTCTATCCTATCAAATCCCCTATCCTATTCTCTATCCTATCCTATCCTGTTTCCTATCCAATCCTCTATCCTATCCTATCCTCTATCCTATCCTATTATCTATCATCAATCCTATCCTTTCCTGTATCCTATCCAATCCTCTATCCTATCCTATCCTCTATCCTATCCTATCCTCTATCCTATCCTATCGTCTATCCTATCCTCTATCCTATCCTATCCTCTATCCTATCCTATCCTCTATCCTATCCTATCCTCTATCCTATCCTATCCTCTATCCTATCCTATCCTCTATCCTATCCTATCCTCTATCCTATCCTATCCTCTATCCTATCCTGTCCTCTATCCTATCCTATCCTCTATCCTATCCTCTATTCTATCTTAACCTCTATCCTATCCTATCCACTATCCTATCCTATCCTCTATCCTATCCTATCTTCTATCCTATCCTATCTTCTATCCTATCCTATAACTCTATCCTATCCTATCGTCTATCCTATCCTATCCTCTACCCTATCCTCTATCCTATCCTATCCTCTATCCTATCCTATCCCTTATGCCATCCTATCCTCTATCCTATCCTATCTTCCATCCTATCCTATCCTCTATCCTATCAAATCCCCTATCCTATCAAATCCTCTATCCTATCCTCTATCCTATCCTATCCTCTATCCTATCCTATCCTCTATCCTATCCTATCCTATCCTCTATCGTATCAAATCCCCTATCCTATCCTATCCTATCCTCTATCCTATCCTATCTTCTATCCTATCCTATCCTCTATCCTATCCTTTTCCACTATCCTACCCTATCCTCTATCCTATCCTATCGTCTATCCTATCCTATCCTCTATCCTATCCTATCCGCTATCCTATCCTATCCTCTATCGTATCCTCTCTTCTATCCTATCCTATCCTCTATCCTATCAAATCCCCTATCCTATCCTCTATCCTATCCTATCCTGTATCCTATCCAATTTTCTATCCTATCCTATCATCTATCCTCAATCCTATCCTTTCCTGTATCCTATCCAAACATCTATCCTATCCTATCCTCTATCCTATCCTGTCCTCTATCCTATCCTATCCTCTATCCTATCCTCTATCCTAGCCTATCCTCTATCCTATCCTATCCAATCCCCTATCCTATGCTCTATCCTATCCTACCCTCTATGATATCGTATACTCTGTCATATCCTATCCTCTATCCTATCCTATCCTCTATCCTATCCTATCCTCTATGCCATCCTATCCTCTATCCTATCCTATCTTCCATATTATCCTATCCTCTATCCTATCAAATCCCCTATCCTATCAAATCCTCTATCCTATCCTCTATCCTATCCTATCCTCTATCCTATCCTATCCTCTATCCTATCCTATCCTCTATCCTATCCTATCCTATCCTCTATCGTATCAAATCCCCTATCCTATCCTCTATCCTATCCTATCCTATCCTATCCTCTATCCTATCCTATCTTCTATCCTATCCTATCCTCTGTCCTATCGTTTCCACTATCCTACCCTATCCTCTATCCTATCCTATCGACTATCCTATCCTATCCTCTATCCTATCCTATCCGCTATCCTATCCTATCCTCTATCGTATCCTCTCTTCTATCCTATCCTATCCTCTATCCTATCAAATCCCCTATCCTATCCTGTACCGTATCCTATCCTGTATCCTATCCAATTTTCTGTCCTATCCTATCATCTATCCTCAATCCTATCCTTTCCTGTATCCTATCCAAACATCTATCCTATCCTATCCTCTATCCTATCCTGTCCTCTATCCTATCCTATCCTCTATCCTATCCTTTCCTCTATCCTATCCTATCCTCTATCCTATCCTATCGTCTATCCTATCCTATAGTCTATCCTATCCTATCCTCTATCCTATCCAATCCTCTATCCTATCCTATCATCTATCCTCAATCCTATCCTTTCCTGTATCCTATCCATTCCTCTATCCTATCCTGTCCTCTATCCTATCCTATCCTGTCCTCTATCCTATCCTATCCTCTATCCCATCCTATCCTCTATCCTATCCTCTATCCTATCCTATCCTCTATCCTATCCTATCTTCTATCCTATCCGATCCCCTATCCTATCCTCTATCCTATCCTATCGTCTATCCTCAATCCTATCCTTTCCTGTATCCTATCAATTCCTGTATCCTATCCTGTCCTCTATCCTATCCTATCCTCTATCCCATCCTATCCTCTATCCTATCCTATCCTCTATCCTATCCTATCTTCTATCCTATCGTATCCTCTATCCTATCCTATCGTCTATCCTATCCTCTATCCTATCCTATCCTCTATCCTATCAAATCCCCTATCCTATCCTCTGTCCTATCCTATCCTCTAATCCTATCCTATCCTCTATCCTATCCTATCGTCTATCCTATCCTCTATCCTATCCTATCCTCTATCCTATCGCATCCTCTATCCTATCCTATCGTCTATCCTATCCTCTATCCTATCCTATCCTCTATCCTATCAAATCCCCTATCCTATCCTCTATCCTATCCTATCCTCTATCCAATCCTCTATCCTATCCTATCCTCTATCCTATCCTATCGTCTATCCTGTATTATCCTCTATCCTATCCTATCCCCTATCCTATCCTATCCTCTGTCCTATCCTATCCTCTAATCCTATCCTATCCTCTATCCTATCCTATCGTCTATCCTATCCTCTATCCTATCCTCTCCTCTATCCTATCGCATCCTCTATCCTATCCTATCGTCTATCCTATCCTCTGTCCTATCCTATCCTCTAATCCTATCCTATCCTCTATCCTATCCTATCGTCTATCCTATCCTCTACCCAATCCTATCCTCTATCCTATCCTATCCTCTATCCTATCAAGTCCTCTATCCTATACTCTCCTCTATCCTATCCAATCCTCTATCCTATCCTATCCTCTATCCTATCCTATCTTCTATCCTATCCTATCCTCTATCCTATCAAATCCCCTATCCTATCCTCTATCCTATCCTATCGTCTATCCTATCCTCTACCCAATCCTATCCTCTATCCTATCCTATCCTCTATCCTATACTCTCCTCTATCCTATCCAATCCTCTATCCTATCCTATCCTCTATCCTATCCTATCCTCTATCCTATCCTTTATCCTAGCCTATCCTCTATCCTATCCAATCCAATCCCCTATCCTATCCTCTATCCAATCCTATCCTCAATCCAATCCTTGCCTGTATCCTATCCTATACTCTATCCTCTATCCTATCCAATCCTCTGTCCTATCCTATCCTCTATCCTATCCTATCCTCTATCCTATCCTATCCTCTATCCTATCCTATCGTGTATCCTATCCTATATCCTATCAAATCCCCTATCCTATCCTCTGTCCTATCCTATCCTCTATCCTATCCTATCCTCTATCCTATCCTATCCTCTATCCTATCCTATCCTCTATCCTATCCTATCCTCTATCCTATCCTATCCTCTATCCTATCCTATCCTCTATCCTATCCTATCCTCTATCCTATCCTATCCTCTATCCTATCCTATCCTCTATCCTATCCTATCCTCTATCCTATCCTATCCTCTATCCTATCCTATCCTCTATCCTATCCTATCCTCTATCCTATCCTATCCTCTATCCTATCCTATCCTCTATCCTATCCTATCCTCTATCCTATCCTATCCTCTATCCTATCCTATCCTCTATCCTATCCTATCCTCTATCCTATCCTATCCTCTATCCTATCCTATCCTCTATCCTATCCTATCCTCTATCCTATCCTATCCTCTATCCTATCCTATCGTGTATCCTATCCTCTATCCTATTCTATCCTCTATCCTATCATATCCCCTATCCTATCCTCTGTCCTATCCTATCCTCTATCCTATCCTATCCTCTATCATATCCTATCCTCTATCCAATCCTATCCTCTATCCTATCCTATCCTCTATCCTATCAAATCCTCTATCCTATCCTCTCCTCTATCCTATCCAATCCTCTATCCTAATCTATCCTCTATCCTATCCTATCCTCTATCCTATCCTATCGTCAATCCTGTCCTATCCTCTATCCTATCCTATCCTCTATCCTATCCTATCGTCTATCCTATCCTCTATCCTATCCTATCGTCTATCCTATCCTCTATCCTACCCTATCCTCTATCCTATCCTATCCTCTATCCTATCCTCTCCTGTATCCTATCCTATCCTCTATCCTATCCTATCCTCTATCATATCCTATCCTCTATCCTATCCTATCCTCTATCCTATCCTATCGTCTATCCTATCCTGTATCCTATCCTATCCATTATCCTATCAAATCCCCTATCCTATCCTATCCTCTATCCAATCCTCTATCCTATCCTATCCTCTATCCTATCCTATCGTCTATCGTGTATTATCCTCTATCCTATCCTATCCTCTATCCTATCCTCTATCCTATCCTCTATCCTATCCTCTATCCTATCCTCTATCCTAGCCTATCCTCTATCCAATCCTATCCAATCCCCTATCCTATCCTCTATCCAATCCTATCCTCTATCCTATCAAATCCTCTATCCTATCCTCTCCTCTATCCTATCCTATCCTCTATCCTATCAAATCCTCTATCCTATCCTATCCACTATCCTATCCTATCCTCTATCCTATCCTTTATCCTAGCCTATCCTCTATCCTATCCAATCCAATCCCCTATCCTATCCTCTATCCAATCCTATCCTCAATCCTATCCTTTCCTGTATCCTATCCTATCCTCTATCCTCTATCCTATCCAATCCTCTGTCCTATCCTATCCTCTATCCTATCCTATCGTGTATCCTATCCTCTATCCTATCAAATCGCCTATCCTATCCTCTATCCTATCCTATCCTCTATCCTATCCTATCCTCTATCCTATCCTATCCTCTATCCTATCCTATCCTCTATCCTATCCTATCCTCTATCCTATCCTATCGTCTATCCTATCCTCTATCCTATCCTATCCTCTATCCTATTCTATCGTCTATCCTATCCTCTATCCTATCCTATCGTCTATCCTATCCTCTATCCTATCCTATCCTCTATCCTATCCTATCCTCTATCCTATCCTATCCTCTATCCTATCCTATCCTCTATCCTATCCTATCCTCTATCCAATCCTATCCTCTATCCTATCCTATCCTCTATCCTATCCTATCGTGTATCCTATCCTCTATCCTATCCTATCCTCTATCCTATCAAATCCCCTATCCTATCCTCTGTCCTATCCTATCCTCTATCCTATCCTATCCTCTATCCTATCCTATCCTCTATCCAATCCTATCCTCTATCCTATCCTATCCTCTATCCTATCAAATCCTCTATCCTCTCCTCTCCTCTATCCTATCCAATCCTCTAACCTATCCTATCCTCTATCCTATCCTATCCTCTATCCTATCCTATCGTCAATCCTGTCCTATCCTCTATCCTATCCTCTATCCTATCCTATTCTCTATCCTATCCTATCCTCTATCCTATCAAATCCCCTATCCTATCCTCTGTCCTTTCCTATCCTCTATCCTATCCTATCCTCTATCATATCCTATCCTCTATCCTATCCTATCCTCTATCCTATCCTATCCTCTATCCTATCCTATCCTCTATCCTATCCTATCCTCTATCCTATCCTATCCTCTATCCTATCCTATCCTCTATCCTATCCTATCCTCTATCCTATCCTATCATCTATCCTCAATCCTATCCTTTCCTGTATCCTATCCATTCCTCTATCCTATCCTGTCCTCTATCCTATCCTATCCTGTCCTCTATCCTATCCTATCCTCTATCCCATCCTATCCTCTATCCTATCCTTTATCCTAGCCTATCCTCTATCCTATCCAATCCAATCCCCTATCCTATCCTCTATCCAATCCTATCCTCAATCCAATCCTTGCCTGTATCCTATCCTATACTCTATCCTCTATCCTATCCAATCCTCTGTCCTATCCTATCCTCTATCCTATCCTATCGTGTATCCTATTCTCTATCCTATCAAATCCCCTATCCTATCCTCTATCCTATCCTATCCTCTATCCTATCCTATCCTCTATCCTATCCTATCCTCGATCCTATCCTATCCTCTATCCTATCCTATCCTCTATCCTATCCTATCCTCTATCCTATCCTATCCTCTATCCTATCCTATCCTCTATCCTATCCTATCCTCTATCCTATCCTATCCTCTATCCTATCCTATCCTCTATCCTATCCTATCCTCTATCCTATCCTATCCTCTATCCTATCCTATCCTCTATCCTACCCTATCCTCTATCCTATCCTATCCTCTATCCTATCCTATCCTCTATCCTATCCTATCCTCTATCCTATCCTATCGTGTATCCTATCCTCTATCCTATTCTATCCTCTATCCTATCATATCCCCTATCCTATCCTCTGTCCTATCCTATCCTCTATCCTATCCTATCCTCTATCATATCCTATCCTCTATCCAATCCTATCCTCTATCCTATCCTATCCTCTATCCTATCAAATCCTCTATCCTATCCTCTCCTCTATCCTATCCAATCCTCTATCCTATTCTATCCTCTATCCTATCCTATCCTCTATCCTATCCTATCCTCTATCATATCCTATCCTCTATCCTATCCTATCCTCTATCCTATCCTATCGTCTATCCTATCCTGTATCCTATCCTATCCATTATCCTATCAAATCCCCTATCCTATCCTATCCTCTATCCAATCCTCTATCCTATCCTATTATCTATCCTATCAAATCCCCTATCCTATCCTCTGTCCTATCCTATCCTCTAATCCTATCCTATCCTCTATCCTATCCTATCGTCTATCCTATCCTCTATCCTATCCTATCCTCTATCCTATCGCATCCTCTATCCTATCCTATCGTCTATCCTATCCTCTATCCTATCCTATCCTCTATCCTATCAAATCCCCTATCCTATCCTCTATCCTATCCTATCCTCTATCCAATCCTCTATCCTATCCTATCCTCTATCCTATCCTATCGTCTATCCTGTATTATCCTCTATCCTATCCTATCCCCTATCCTATCCTATCCTCTGTCCTATCCTATCCTCTAATCCTATCCTATCCTCTATCCTATCCTATCGTCTATCCTATCCTCTATCCTATCCTCTCCTCTATCCTATCGCATCCTCTATCCTATCCTATCGTCTATCCTATCCTCTGTCCTATCCTATCCTCTAATCCTATCCTATCCTCTATCCTATCCTATCGTCTATCCTATCCTCTACCCAATCCTATCCTCTATCCTATCCTATCCTCTATCCTATCAAGTTCTCTATCCTATACTCTCCTCTATCCTATCCAATCCTCTATCCTATCCTATCCTCTATCCTATCCTATCTTCTATCCTATCCTATCCTCTATCCTATCAAATCCCCTATCCTATCCTCTATCCTATCCTATCGTCTATCCTATCCTCTACCCAATCCTATCCTCTATCCTATCCTATCCTCTATCCTATACTCTCCTCTATCCTATCCAATCCTCTATCCTATCCTATCCTCTATCCTATCCTATCCTCTATCCTATCCTTTATCCTAGCCTATCCTCTATCCTATCCAATCCAATCCCCTATCCTATCCTCTATCCAATCCTATCCTCAATCCAATCCTTGCCTGTATCCTATCCTATACTCTATCCTCTATCCTATCCAATCCTCTGTCCTATCCTATCCTCTATCCTATCCTATCCTCTATCCTATCCTATCCTCTATCCTATCCTATCCTCTATCCTATCCTATCCTCTATCCTATCCTATCCTCTATCCTATCCTTTATCCTAGCCTATCCTCTATCCTATCCAATCCAATCCCCTATCCTATCCTCTATCCAATCCTATCCTCAATCCAATCCTTGCCTGTATCCTATCCTATACTCTATCCTCTATCCTATCCAATCCTCTGTCCTATCCTATCCTCTATCCTATCCTATCCTCTATCCTATCCTATCCTCTATCCTATCCTATCGTGTATCCTATCCTATATCCTATCAAATCCCCTATCCTATCCTCTGTCCTATCCTATCCTCTATCCTATCCTATCCTCTATCCTATCCTATCCTCTATCCTATCCTATCCTCTATCCTATCCTATCCTCTATCCTATCCTATCCTCTATCCTATCCTATCCTCTATCCTATCCTATCCTCTATCCTATCCTATCCTCTATCCTATCCTATCCTCTATCCTATCCTATCCTCTATCCTATCCTATCCTCTATCCTATCCTATCCTCTATCCTATCCTATCCTCTATCCTATCCTATCCTCTATCCTATCCTATCCTCTATCCTATCCTATCCTCTATCCTATCCTATCCTCTATCCTATCCTATCCTCTATCCTATCCTATCCTCTATCCTATCCTATCCTCTATCCTATCCTATCGTGTATCCTATCCTCTATCCTATTCTATCCTCTATCCTATCATATCCCCTATCCTATCCTCTGTCCTATCCTATCCTCTATCCTATCCTATCCTCTATCATATCCTATCCTCTATCCAATCCTATCCTCTATCCTATCCTATCCTCTATCCTATCAAATCCTCTATCCTATCCTCTCCTCTATCCTATCCAATCCTCTATCCTAATCTATCCTCTATCCTATCCTATCCTCTATCCTATCCTATCGTCAATCCTGTCCTATCCTCTATCCTATCCTATCCTCTATCCTATCCTATCGTCTATCCTATCCTCTATCCTATCCTATCGTCTATCCTATCCTCTATCCTACCCTATCCTCTATCCTATCCTATCCTCTATCCTATCCTCTCCTGTATCCTATCCTATCCTCTATCCTATCCTATCCTCTATCATATCCTATCCTCTATCCTATCCTATCCTCTATCCTATCCTATCGTCTATCCTATCCTGTATCCTATCCTATCCATTATCCTATCAAATCCCCTATCCTATCCTATCCTCTATCCAATCCTCTATCCTATCCTATCCTCTATCCTATCCTATCGTCTATCGTGTATTATCCTCTATCCTATCCTATCCTCTATCCTATCCTCTATCCTATCCTCTATCCTATCCTCTATCCTATCCTCTATCCTAGCCTATCCTCTATCCAATCCTATCCAATCCCCTATCCTATCCTCTATCCAATCCTATCCTCTATCCTATCAAATCCTCTATCCTATCCTCTCCTCTATCCTATCCTATCCTCTATCCTATCAAATCCTCTATCCTATCCTATCCACTATCCTATCCTATCCTCTATCCTATCCTTTATCCTAGCCTATCCTCTATCCTATCCAATCCAATCCCCTATCCTATCCTCTATCCAATCCTATCCTCAATCCTATCCTTTCCTGTATCCTATCCTATCCTCTATCCTCTATCCTATCCAATCCTCTGTCCTATCCTATCCTCTATCCTATCCTAGCGTGTATCCTATCCTCTATCCTATCAAATCGCCTATCCTATCCTCTATCCTATCCTATCCTCTATCCTATCCTATCCTCTATCCTATCCTATCCTCTATCCTATCCTATCCTCTATCCTATCCTATCCTCTATCCTATCCTATCGTCTATCCTATCCTCTATCCTATCCTATCCTCTATCCTATTCTATCGTCTATCCTATCCTCTATCCTATCCTATCGTCTATCCTATCCTCTATCCTATCCTATCCTCTATCCTATCCTATCCTCTATCCTATCCTATCCTCTATCCTATCCTATCCTCTATCCTATCCTATCCTCTATCCAATCCTATCCTCTATCCTATCCTATCCTCTATCCTATCCTATCGTGTATCCTATCCTCTATCCTATCCTATCCTCTATCCTATCAAATCCCCTATCCTATCCTCTGTCCTATCCTATCCTCTATCCTATCCTATCCTCTATCCTATCCTATCCTCTATCCAATCCTATCCTCTATCCTATCCTATCCTCTATCCTATCAAATCCTCTATCCTCTCCTCTCCTCTATCCTATCCAATCCTCTAACCTATCCTATCCTCTATCCTATCCTATCCTCTATCCTATCCTATCGTCAATCCTGTCCTATCCTCTATCCTATCCTCTATCCTATCCTATTCTCTATCCTATCCTATCCTCTATCCTATCAAATCCCCTATCCTATCCTCTGTCCTTTCCTATCCTCTATCCTATCCTATCCTCTATCATATCCTATCCTCTATCCTATCCTATCCTCTATCCTATCCTATCCTCTATCCTATCCTATCCTCTATCCTATCCTATCCTCTATCCTATCCTATCCTCTATCCTATCCTATCCTCTATCCTATCCTATCCTCTATCCTATCCTATCATCTATCCTCAATCCTATCCTTTCCTGTATCCTATCCATTCCTCTATCCTATCCTGTCCTCTATCCTATCCTATCCTGTCCTCTATCCTATCCTATCCTCTATCCCATCCTATCCTCTATCCTATCCTTTATCCTAGCCTATCCTCTATCCTATCCAATCCAATCCCCTATCCTATCCTCTATCCAATCCTATCCTCAATCCAATCCTTGCCTGTATCCTATCCTATACTCTATCCTCTATCCTATCCAATCCTCTGTCCTATCCTATCCTCTATCCTATCCTATCGTGTATCCTATTCTCTATCCTATCAAATCCCCTATCCTATCCTCTATCCTATCCTATCCTCTATCCTATCCTATCCTCTATCCTATCCTATCCTCTATCCTATCCTATCCTCTATCCTATCCTATCCTCTATCCTATCCTATCCTCTATCCTATCCTATCCTCTATCCTATCCTATCCTCTATCCTATCCTATCCTCTATCCTATCCTATCCTCTATCCTATCCTATCCTCTATCCTATCCTATCCTCTATCCTATCCTATCCTCTATCCTATCCTATCCTCTATCCTATCCTATCCTCTATCCTATCCTATCCTCTATCCTATCCTATCCTCTATCCTATCCTATCCTCTATCCTACCCTATCCTCTATCCTATCCTATCCTCTATCCTATCCTATCCTCTATCCTATCCTATCCTCTATCCTATCCTATCGTGTATCCTATCCTCTATCCTATTCTATCCTCTATCCTATCATATCCCCTATCCTATCCTCTGTCCTATCCTATCCTCTATCCTATCCTATCCTCTATCATATCCTATCCTCTATCCAATCCTATCCTCTATCCTATCCTATCCTCTATCCTATCAAATCCTCTATCCTATCCTCTCCTCTATCCTATCCAATCCTCTATCCTATTCTATCCTCTATCCTATCCTATCCTCTATCCTATCCTATCCTCTATCATATCCTATCCTCTATCCTATCCTATCCTCTATCCTATCCTATCGTCTATCCTATCCTGTATCCTATCCTATCCATTATCCTATCAAATCCCCTATCCTATCCTATCCTCTATCCAATCCTCTATCCTATCCTATCCTCTATCCTATCCTATCGTCTATCGTGTATTATCCTCTATCCTATCCTATCCTCTATCCTATCCTCTATCCTATCCTCTATCCTATCCTCTATCCTATCCTCTATCCTAGCCTATCCTCTATCCAATCCTATCCAATCCCCTATCCTATCCTCTATCCAATCCTATCCTCTATCCTATCAAATCCTCTATCCTATCCTCTCCTCTATCCTATCCTATCCTCTATCCTATCAAATCCTCTATCCTATCCTATCCACTATCCTATCCTATCCTCTATCCTATCCTTTATCCTAGCCTATCCTCTATCCTATCCAATCCAATCCCCTATCCTATCCTCTATCCAATCCTATCCTCAATCCTATCCTTTCCTGTATCCTATCCTATCCTCTATCCTCTATCCTATCCAATCCTCTGTCCTATCCTATCCTCTATCCTATCCTATCGTGTATCCTATCCTCTATCCTATCAAATCGCCTATCCTATCCTCTATCCTATCCTATCCTCTATCCTATCCTATCCTCTATCCTATCCTATCCTCTATCCTATCCTATCCTCTATCCTATCCTATCGTCTATCCTATCCTCTATCCTATCCTATCCTCTATCCTATTCTATCGTCTATCCTATCCTCTATCCTATCCTATCGTCTATCCTATCCTCTATCCTATCCTATCCTCTATCCTATCCTATCCTCTATCCTATCCTATCCTCTATCCTATCCTATCCTCTATCCTATCCTATCCTCTATCCAATCCTATCCTCTATCCTATCCTATCCTCTATCCTATCCTATCGTGTATCCTATCCTCTATCCTATCCTATCCTCTATCCTATCAAATCCCCTATCCTATCCTCTGTCCTATCCTATCCTCTATCCTATCCTATCCTCTATCCTATCCTATCCTCTATCCAATCCTATCCTCTATCCTATCAAATCCCCTATCCTATCCTCTGTCCTATCCTATCCTCTATCCTATCCTATCCTCTATCCTATCCTATCCTCTATCCAATCCTATCCTCTATCCTATCCTATCCTCTATCCTATCAAATCCTCTATCCTCTCCTCTCCTCTATCCTATCCAATCCTCTAACCTATCCTATCCTCTATCCTATCCTATCCTCTATCCTATCCTATCGTCAATCCTGTCCTATCCTCTATCCTATCCTCTATCCTATCCTATTCTCTATCCTATCCTATCCTCTATCCTATCAAATCCCCTATCCTATCCTGTACCGTATCCTATCCTGTATCCTATCCAATTTTCTGTCCTATCCTATCATCTATCCTCAATCCTATCCTTTCCTGTATCCTATCCAAACATCTATCCTATCCTATCCTCTATCCTATCCTGTCCTCTATCCTATCCTATCCTCTATCCTATCCTTTCCTCTATCCTATCCTATCCTCTATCCTATCCTATCGTCTATCCTATCCTATAGTCTATCCTATCCTATCCTCTATCCTATCCAATCCTCTATCCTATCCTATCATCTATCCTCAATCCTATCCTTTCCTGTATCCTATCCATTCCTCTATCCTATCCTGTCCTCTATCCTATCCTATCCTGTCCTCTATCCTATCCTATCCTCTATCCCATCCTATCCTCTATCCTATCCTCTATCCTATCCTATCCTCTATCCTATCCTATCTTCTATCCTATCCGATCCCCTATCCTATCCTCTATCCTATCCTATCGTCTATCCTCAATCCTATCCTTTCCTGTATCCTATCAATTCCTGTATCCTATCCTGTCCTCTATCCTATCCTATCCTCTATCCCATCCTATCCTCTATCCTATCCTATCCTCTATCCTATCCTATCTTCTATCCTATCGTATCCTCTATCCTATCCTATCGTCTATCCTATCCTCTATCCTATCCTATCCTCTATCCTATCAAATCCCCTATCCTATCCTCTGTCCTATCCTATCCTCTAATCCTATCCTATCCTCTATCCTATCCTATCGTCTATCCTATCCTCTATCCTATCCTATCCTCTATCCTATCGCATCCTCTATCCTATCCTATCGTCTATCCTATCCTCTATCCTATCCTATCCTCTATCCTATCAAATCCCCTATCCTATCCTCTATCCTATCCTATCCTCTATCCAATCCTCTATCCTATCCTATCCTCTATCCTATCCTATCGTCTATCCTGTATTATCCTCTATCCTATCCTATCCCCTATCCTATCCTATCCTCTGTCCTATCCTATCCTCTAATCCTATCCTATCCTCTATCCTATCCTATCGTCTATCCTATCCTCTATCCTATCCTCTCCTCTATCCTATCGCATCCTCTATCCTATCCTATCGTCTATCCTATCCTCTGTCCTATCCTATCCTCTAATCCTATCCTATCCTCTATCCTATCCTATCGTCTATCCTATCCTCTACCCAATCCTATCCTCTATCCTATCCTATCCTCTATCCTATCAAGTCCTCTATCCTATACTCTCCTCTATCCTATCCAATCCTCTATCCTATCCTATCCTCTATCCTATCCTATCCTCTATCCTATCCTTTATCCTAGCCTATCCTCTATCCTATCCAATCCAATCCCCTATCCTATCCTCTATCCAATCCTATCCTCAATCCAATCCTTGCCTGTATCCTATCCTATACTCTATCCTCTATCCTATCCAATCCTCTGTCCTATCCTATCCTCTATCCTATCCTATCGTGTATCCTATTCTCTATCCTATCAAATCCCCTATCCTATCCTCTATCCTATCCTATCCTCTATCCTATCCTATCCTCTATCCTATCCTATCCTCTATCCTATCCTATCCTCTATCCTATCCTATCCTCTATCCTATCCTATCCTCTATCCTATCCTATCCTCTATCCTATCCTATCCTCTATCCTATCCTATCCTCTATCCTATCCTATCCTCTATCCTATCCTATCCTCTATCCTATCCTATCCTCTATCCTATCCTATCCTCTATCCTATCCTATCCTCTATCCTATCCTATCCTCTATCCTATCCTATCCTCTATCCTATCCTATCCTCTATCCTATCCTATCCTCTATCCTATCCTATCCTCTATCCTATCCTATCGTGTATCCTATCCTATATCCTATCAAATCCCCTATCCTATCCTCTGTCCTATCCTATCCTCTATCCTATCCTATCCTCTATCCTATCCTATCTTCTATCCTATCCTATCCCCTATCCTATCAAATCCCCTATCCTATCCTCTATCCTATCCTATCCTATCCTATCCTCTATCCTATCCTATCTTCTATCATATCCTATCCTCTATCCTATCCTTTCCTCTATCCTATCCTATCCTCTATCCTAACCTATCGTCTATCCTATCCTCTCCTCTATCCTATCCTATCCTCTATCCTATCCTATCCTCTATCCTATCCTATCTTCTATCCTATCCTATCCTCTATCCTATCAAATCCCCTATCCTATCCTCTATCCTATCCTATCGTCTATCCTATCCTCTACCCAATCCTATCCTCTATCCTATCCTATCCTCTATCCTATACTCTCCTCTATCCTATCCAATCCTCTATCCTATCCTATCCTCTATCCTATCCTATCCTCTATCCTATCCTTTATCCTAGCCTATCCTCTATCCTATCCAATCCAATCCCCTATCCTATCCTCTATCCAATCCTATCCTCAATCCAATCCTTGCCTGTATCCTATCCTATACTCTATCCTCTATCCTATCCAATCCTCTGTCCTATCCTATCCTCTATCCTATCCTATCGTGTATCCTATTCTCTATCCTATCAAATCCCCTATCCTATCCTCTATCCTATCCTATCCTCTATCCTATCCTATCCTCTATCCTATCCTATCCTCTATCCTATCCTATCCTCTATCCTATCCTATCCTCTATCCTATCCTATCCTCTATCCTATCCTATCCTCTATCCTATCCTATCCTCTATCCTATCCTATCCTCTATCCTATCCTATCCTCTATCCTATCCTATCCTCTATCCTATCCTATCCTCTATCCTATCCTATCCTCTATCCTATCCTATCCTCTATCCTATCCTATCCTCTATCCTATCCTATCCTCTATCCTATCCTATCCTCTATCCTATCCTATCCTCTATCCTATCCTATCCTCTATCCTATCCTATCCTCTATCCTATCCTATCCTCTATCCTATCCTATCCTCTATCCTATCCTATCCTCTATCCTATCCTATCGTGTATCCTATCCTCTATCCTATTCTATCCTCTATCCTATCATATCCCCTATCCTATCCTCTGTCCTATCCTATCCTCTATCCTATCCTATCCTCTATCATATCCTATCCTCTATCCAATCCTATCCTCTATCCTATCCTATCCTCTATCCTATCAAATCCTCTATCCTATCCTCTCCTCTATCCTATCCAATCCTCTATCCTATTCTATCCTCTATCCTATCCTATCCTCTATCCTATCCTATCGTCAATCCTGTCCTATCCTCTATCCTATCCTATCCTCTATCCTATCCTATCGTCTATCCTATCCTCTATCCTATCCTATCGTCTATCCTATCCTCTATCCTACCCTATCCTCTATCCTATCCTATCCTCTATCCTATCCTCTCCTGTATCCTATCCTATCCTCTATCCTATCCTATCCTCTATCATATCCTATCCTCTATCCTATCCTATCCTCTATCCTATCCTATCGTCTATCCTATCCTGTATCCTATCCTATCCATTATCCTATCAAATCCCCTATCCTATCCTATCCTCTATCCAATCCTCTATCCTATCCTATCCTCTATCCTATCCTATCGTCTATCGTGTATTATCCTCTATCCTATCCTATCCTCTATCCTATCCTCTATCCTATCCTCTATCCTATCCTCTATCCTATCCTCTATCCTAGCCTATCCTCTATCCAATCCTATCCAATCCCCTATCCTATCCTCTATCCAATCCTATCCTCTATCCTATCAAATCCTCTATCCTATCCTCTCCTCTATCCTATCCTATCCTCTATCCTATCAAATCCTCTATCCTATCCTATCCACTATCCTATCCTATCCTCTATCCTATCCTTTATCCTAGCCTATCCTCTATCCTATCCAATCCAATCCCCTATCCTATCCTCTATCCAATCCTATCCTCAATCCTATCCTTTCCTGTATCCTATCCTATCCTCTATCCTCTATCCTATCCAATCCTCTGTCCTATCCTATCCTCTATCCTATCCTATCGTGTATCCTATCCTCTATCCTATCAAATCGCCTATCCTATCCTCTATCCTATCCTATCCTCTATCCTATCCTATCCTCTATCCTATCCTATCCTCTATCCTATCCTATCCTCTATCCTATCCTATCGTCTATCCTATCCTCTATCCTATCCTATCCTCTATCCTATTCTATCGTCTATCCTATCCTCTATCCTATCCTATCGTCTATCCTATCCTCTATCCTATCCTATCCTCTATCCTATCCTATCCTCTATCCTATCCTATCCTCTATCCTATCCTATCCTCTATCCAATCCTATCCTCTATCCTATCCTATCCTCTATCCTATCCTATCGTGTATCCTATCCTCTATCCTATCCTATCCTCTATCCTATCAAATCCCCTATCCTATCCTCTGTCCTATCCTATCCTCTATCCTATCCTATCCTCTATCCTATCCTATCCTCTATCCAATCCTATCCTCTATCCTATCCTATCCTCTATCCTATCAAATCCTCTATCATCTCCTCTCCTCTATCCTATCCAATCCTCTAACCTATCCTATCCTCTATCCTATCCTATCCTCTATCCTATCCTATCGTCAATCCTGTCCTATCCTCTATCCTATCCTCTATCCTATCCTATTCTCTATCCTATCCTATCCTCTATCCTATCAAATCCCCTATCCTATCCTGTACCGTATCCTATCCTGTATCCTATCCAATTTTCTGTCCTATCCTATCATCTATCCTCAATCATATCCTTTCCTGTATCCTATCCAAACATCTATCCTATCCTATCCTCTATCCTATCCTGTCCTCTATCCTATCCTATCCTCTATCCTATCCTTTCCTCTATCCTATCCTATCCTCTATCCTATCCTATCGTCTATCCTATCCTATAGTCTATCCTATCCTATCCTCTATCCTATCCTCTATCCTATCCTATCCTCTATCCTATCAAATCCCCTATCCTATCCTCTGTCCTATCCTATCCTCTAATCCTATCCTATCCTCTATCCTATCCTATCGTCTATCCTATCCTCTATCCTATCCTATCCTCTATCCTATCGCATCCTCTATCCTATCCTATCGTCTATCCTATCCTCTATCCTATCCTATCCTCTATCCTATCAAATCCCCTATCCTATCCTCTATCCTATCCTATCCTCTATCCAATCCTCTATCCTATCCTATCCTCTATCCTATCCTATCGTCTATCCTGTATTATCCTCTATCCTATCCTATCCCCTATCCTATCCTATCCTCTGTCCTATCCTATCCTCTAATCCTATCCTATCCTCTATCCTATCCTATCGTCTATCCTATCCTCTATCCTATCCTCTCCTCTATCCTATCGCATCCTCTATCCTATCCTATCGTCTATCCTATCCTCTGTCCTATCCTATCCTCTAATCCTATCCTATCCTCTATCCTATCCTATCGTCTATCCTATCCTCTACCCAATCCTATCCTCTATCCTATCCTATCCTCTATCCTATCAAGTCCTCTATCCTATACTCTCCTCTATCCTATCCAATCCTCTATCCTATCCTATCCTCTATCCTATCCTATCCTCTATCCTATCCTTTATCCTAGCCTATCCTCTATCCTATCCAATCCAATCACCTATCCTATCCTCTATCCAATCCTATCCTCAATCCAATCCTTGCCTGTATCCTATCCTATACTCTATCCTCTATCCTATCCAATCCTCTGTCCTATCCTATCCTCTATCCTATCCTATCGTGTATCCTATTCTCTATCCTATCAAATCCCCTATCCTATCCTCTATCCTATCCTATCCTCTATCCTATCCTATCCTCTATCCTATCCTATCCTCTATCCTATCCTATCCTCTATCCTATCCTATCCTCTATCCTATCCTATCCTCTATCCTATCCTATCCTCTATCCTATCCTATCCTCTATCCTATCCTATCCTCTATCCTATCCTATCCTCTATCCTATCCTATCCTCTATCCTATCCTATCCTCTATCCTATCCTATCCTCTATCCTATCCTATCCTCTATCCTATCCTATCGTGTATCCTATCCTATATCCTATCAAATCCCCTATCCTATCCTCTGTCCTATCCTATCCTCTATCCTATCCTATCCTCTATCCTATCCTATCTTCTATCCTATCCTATCCCCTATCCTATCAAATCCCCTATCCTATCCTCTATCCTATCCTATCCTATCCTATCCTCTATCCTATCCTATCTTCTATCATATCCTATCCTCTATCCTATCCTTTCCTCTATCCTATCCTATCCTCTATCCTAACCTATCGTCTATCCTATCCTCTCCTCTATCCTATCCTATCCTCTATCCTATCCTATCCTCTATCCTATCCTATCTTCTATCCTATCCTATCCTCTATCCTATCAAATCCCCTATCCTATCCTCTATCCTATCCTATCGTCTATCCTATCCTCTACCCAATCCTATCCTCTATCCTATCCTATCCTCTATCCTATACTCTCCTCTATCCTATCCAATCCTCTATCCTATCCTATCCTCTATCCTATCCTATCCTCTATCCTATCCTTTATCCTAGCCTATCCTCTATCCTATCCAATCCAATCCCCTATCCTATCCTCTATCCAATCCTATCCTCAATCCAATCCTTGCCTGTATCCTATCCTATACTCTATCCTCTATCCTATCCAATCCTCTGTCCTATCCTATCCTCTATCCTATCCTATCGTGTATCCTATTCTCTATCCTATCAAATCCCCTATCCTATCCTCTATCCTATCCTATCCTCTATCCTATCCTATCCTCTATCCTATCCTATCCTCTATCCTATCCTATCCTCTATCCTATCCTATCCTCTATCCTATCCTATCCTCTATCCTATCCTATCCTCTATCCTATCCTATCCTCTATCCTATCCTATCCTCTATCCTATCCTATCCTCTATCCTATCCTATCCTCTATCCTATCCTATCCTCTATCCTATCCTATCCTCTATCCTATCCTATCCTCTATCCTATCCTATCCTCTATCCTATCCTATCCTCTATCCTATCCTATCCTCTATCCTATCCTATCCTCTATCCTATCCTATCCTCTATCCTATCCTATCCTCTATCCTATCCTATCCTCTATCCTATCCTATCCTCTATCCTATCCTATCGTGTATCCTATCCTCTATCCTATTCTATCCTCTATCCTATCATATCCCCTATCCTATCCTCTGTCCTATCCTATCCTCTATCCTATCCTATCCTCTATCATATCCTATCCTCTATCCAATCCTATCCTCTATCCTATCCTATCCTCTATCCTATCAAATCCTCTATCCTATCCTCTCCTCTATCCTATCCAATCCTCTATCCTATTCTATCCTCTATCCTATCCTATCCTCTATCCTATCCTATCGTCAATCCTGTCCTATCCTCTATCCTATCCTATCCTCTATCCTATCCTATCGTCTATCCTATCCTCTATCCTATCCTATCGTCTATCCTATCCTCTATCCTACCCTATCCTCTATCCTATCCTATCCTCTATCCTATCCTCTCCTGTATCCTATCCTATCCTCTATCCTATCCTATCCTCTATCATATCCTATCCTCTATCCTATCCTATCCTCTATCCTATCCTATCGTCTATCCTATCCTGTATCCTATCCTATCCATTATCCTATCAAATCCCCTATCCTATCCTATCCTCTATCCAATCCTCTATCCTATCCTATCCTCTATCCTATCCTATCGTCTATCGTGTATTATCCTCTATCCTATCCTATCCTCTATCCTATCCTCTATCCTATCCTCTATCCTATCCTCTATCCTATCCTCTATCCTAGCCTATCCTCTATCCAATCCTATCCAATCCCCTATCCTATCCTCTATCCAATCCTATCCTCTATCCTATCAAATCCTCTATCCTATCCTCTCCTCTATCCTATCCTATCCTCTATCCTATCAAATCCTCTATCCTATCCTATCCACTATCCTATCCTATCCTCTATCCTATCCTTTATCCTAGCCTATCCTCTATCCTATCCAATCCAATCCCCTATCCTATCCTCTATCCAATCCTATCCTCAATCCTATCCTTTCCTGTATCCTATCCTATCCTCTATCCTCTATCCTATCCAATCCTCTGTCCTATCCTATCCTCTATCCTATCCTATCGTGTATCCTATCCTCTATCCTATCAAATCGCCTATCCTATCCTCTATCCTATCCTATCCTCTATCCTATCCTATCCTCTATCCTATCCTATCCTCTATCCTATCCTATCCTCTATCCTATCCTATCGTCTATCCTATCCTCTATCCTATCCTATCCTCTATCCTATCCTATCGTCAATCCTGTCCTATCCTCTATCCTATCGTCTATCCTATCCTATTCTCTATCCTATCCTATCCTCTATCCTATCAAATCCCCTATCCTATCCTGTACCGTATCCTATCCTGTATCCTATCCAATTTTCTGTCCTATCCTATCATCTATCCTCAATCCTATCCTTTCCTGTATCCTATCCAAACATCTATCCTATCCTATCCTCTATCCTATCCTGTCCTCTATCCTATCCTATCCTCTATCCTATCCTTTCCTCTATCCTATCCTATCCTCTATCCTATCCTATCGTCTATCCTATCCTATAGTCTATCCTATCCTATCCTCTATCCTATCCAATCCTCTATCCTATCCTATCATCTATCCTCAATCCTATCCTTTCCTGTATCCTATCCATTCCTCTATCCTATCCTGTCCTCTATCCTATCCTATCCTGTCCTCTATCCTATCCTATCCTCTATCCCATCCTATCCTCTATCCTATCCTCTATCCTATCCTATCCTCTATCCTATCCTATCTTCTATCCTATCCGATCCCCTATCCTATCCTCTATCCTATCCTATCGTCTATCCTCAATCCTATCCTTTCCTGTATCCTATCAATTCCTGTATCCTATCCTGTCCTCTATCCTATCCTATCCTCTATCCCATCCTATCCTCTATCCTATCCTATCCTCTATCCTATCCTATCTTCTATCCTATCGTATCCTCTATCCTATCCTATCGTCTATCCTATCCTCTATCCTATCCTATCCTCTATCCTATCAAATCCCCTATCCTATCCTCTGTCCTATCCTATCCTCTAATCCTATCCTATCCTCTATCCTATCCTATCGTCTATCCTATCCTCTATCCTATCCTATCCTCTATCCTATCGCATCCTCTATCCTATCCTATCGTCTATCCTATCCTCTATCCTATCCTATCCTCTATCCTATCAAATCCCCTATCCTATCCTCTATCCTATCCTATCCTCTATCCAATCCTCTATCCTATCCTATCCTCTATCCTATCCTATCGTCTATCCTGTATTATCCTCTATCCTATCCTATCCCCTATCCTATCCTATCCTCTGTCCTATCCTATCCTCTAATCCTATCCTATCCTCTATCCTATCCTATCGTCTATCCTATCCTCTATCCTATCCTCTCCTCTATCCTATCGCATCCTCTATCCTATCCTATCGTCTATCCTATCCTCTGTCCTATCCTATCCTCTAATCCTATCCTATCCTCTATCCTATCCTATCGTCTATCCTATCCTCTACCCAATCCTATCCTCTATCCTATCCTATCCTCTATCCTATCAAGTCCTCTATCCTATACTCTCCTCTATCCTATCCAATCCTCTATCCTATCCTATCCTCTATCCTATCCTATCCTCTATCCTATCCTTTATCCTAGCCTATCCTCTATCCTATCCAATCCAATCCCCTATCCTATCCTCTATCCAATCCTATCCTCAATCCAATCCTTGCCTGTATCCTATCCTATACTCTATCCTCTATCCTATCCAATCCTCTGTCCTATCCTATCCTCTATCCTATCCTATCGTGTATCCTATTCTCTATCCTATCAAATCCCCTATCCTATCCTCTATCCTATCCTATCCTCTATCCTATCCTATCCTCTATCCTATCCTATCCTCTATCCTATCCTATCCTCTATCCTATCCTATCCTCTATCCTATCCTATCCTCTATCCTATCCTATCCCCTATCCTATCCTATCCTCTATCCTATCCTATCCTCTATCCTATCCTATCCTCTATCCTATCCTATCCTCTATCCTATCCTATCCTCTATCCTATCCTATCCTCTATCCTATCCTATCCTCTATCCTATCCTATCGTGTATCCTATCCTATATCCTATCAAATCCCCTATCCTATCCTCTGTCCTATCCTATCCTCTATCCTATCCTATCCTCTATCCTATCCTATCTTCTATCCTATCCTATCCCCTATCCTATCAAATCCCCTATCCTATCCTCTATCCTATCCTATCCTATCCTATCCTCTATCCTATCCTATCTTCTATCATATCCTATCCTCTATCCTATCCTTTCCTCTATCCTATCCTATCCTCTATCCTAACCTATCGTCTATCCTATCCTCTCCTCTATCCTATCCTATCCTCTATCCTATCCTATCCTCTATCCTATCCTATCTTCTATCCTATCCTATCCTCTATCCTATCAAATCCCCTATCCTATCCTCTATCCTATCCTATCGTCTATCCTATCCTCTACCCAATCCTATCCTCTATCCTATCCTATCCTCTATCCTATACTCTCCTCTATCCTATCCAATCCTCTATCCTATCCTATCCTCTATCCTATCCTATCCTCTATCCTATCCTTTATCCTAGCCTATCCTCTATCCTATCCAATCCAATCCCCTATCCTATCCTCTATCCAATCCTATCCTCAATCCAATCCTTGCCTGTATCCTATCCTATACTCTATCCTCTATCCTATCCAATCCTCTGTCCTATCCTATCCTCTATCCTATCCTATCGTGTATCCTATTCTCTATCCTATCAAATCCCCTATCCTATCCTCTATCCTATCCTATCCTCTATCCTATCCTATCCTCTATCCTATCCTATCCTCTATCCTATCCTATCCTCTATCCTATCCTATCCTCTATCCTATCCTATCCTCTATCCTATCCTATCCTCTATCCTATCCTATCCTCTATCCTATCCTATCCTCTATCCTATCCTATCCTCTATCCTATCCTATCCTCTATCCTATCCTATCCTCTATCCTATCCTATCCTCTATCCTATCCTATCCTCTATCCTATCCTATCCTCTATCCTATCCTATCCTCTATCCTATCCTATCCTCTATCCTATCCTATCCTCTATCCTATCCTATCCTCTATCCTATCCTATCCTCTATCCTATCCTATCCTCTATCCTATCCTATCCTCTATCCTATCCTATCGTGTATCCTATCCTCTATCCTATTCTATCCTCTATCCTATCATATCCCCTATCCTATCCTCTGTCCTATCCTATCCTCTATCCTATCCTATCCTCTATCATATCCTATCCTCTATCCAATCCTATCCTCTATCCTATCCTATCCTCTATCCTATCAAATCCTCTATCCTATCCTCTCCTCTATCCTATCCAATCCTCTATCCTATTCTATCCTCTATCCTATCCTATCCTCTATCCTATCCTATCGTCAATCCTGTCCTATCCTCTATCCTATCCTATCCTCTATCCTATCCTATCGTCTATCCTATCCTCTATCCTATCCTATCGTCTATCCTATCCTCTATCCTACCCTATCCTCTATCCTATCCTATCCTCTATCCTATCCTCTCCTGTATCCTATCCTATCCTCTATCCTATCCTATCCTCTATCATATCCTATCCTCTATCCTATCCTATCCTCTATCCTATCCTATCGTCTATCCTATCCTGTATCCTATCCTATCCATTATCCTATCAAATCCCCTATCCTATCCTATCCTCTATCCAATCCTCTATCCTATCCTATCCTCTATCCTATCCTATCGTCTATCGTGTATTATCCTCTATCCTATCCTATCCTCTATCCTATCCTCTATCCTATCCTCTATCCTATCCTCTATCCTATCCTCTATCCTAGCCTATCCTCTATCCAATCCTATCCAATCCCCTATCCTATCCTCTATCCAATCCTATCCTCTATCCTATCAAATCCTCTATCCTATCAAATCCTCTATCCTATCCTATCCTCTATCCTATCAAATCCTCTATCCTATCCTATCCACTATCCTATCCTATCCTCTATCCTATCCTTTATCCTAGCCTATCCTCTATCCTATCCAATCCAATCCCCTATCCTATCCTCTATCCAATCCTATCCTCAATCCTATCCTTTCCTGTATCCTATCCTATCCTCTATCCTCTATCCTATCCAATCCTCTGTCCTATCCTATCCTCTATCCTATCCTATCGTGTATCCTATCCTCTATCCTATCAAATCGCCTATCCTATCCTCTATCCTATCCTATCCTCTATCCTATCCTATCCTCTATCCTATCCTATCCTCTATCCTATCCTATCGTCTATCCTATCCTCTATCCTATCCTATCCTCTATCCTATTCTATCGTCTATCCTATCCTCTATCCTATCCTATCGTCTATCCTATCCTCTATCCTATCCTATCCTCTATCCTATCCTATCCTCTATCCTATCCTATCCTCTATCCTATCCTATCCTCTATCCTATCCTATCCTCTATCCAATCCTATCCTCTATCCTATCCTATCCTCTATCCTATCCTATCGTGTATCCTATCCTCTATCCTATCCTATCCTCTATCCTATCAAATCCCCTATCCTATCCTCTGTCCTATCCTATCCTCTATCCTATCCTATCCTCTATCCTATCCTATCCTCTATCCAATCCTATCCTCTATCCTATCCTATCCTCTATCCTATCAAATCCTCTATCCTCTCCTCTCCTCTATCCTATCCAATCCTCTAACCTATCCTATCCTCTATCCTATCCTATTCTCTATCCTATCCTATCCTCTATCCTATCAAATCCCCTATCCTATCCTCTGTCCTTTCCTATCCTCTATCCTATCCTATCCTCTATCATATCCTATCCTCTATCCTATCCTATCCTCTATCCTATCCTATCCTCTATCCTATCCTATCCTCTATCCTATCCTATCCTCTATCCTATCCTATCCTCTATCCTATCCTATCCTCTATCCTATCCTATCCTCTATCCTATCCTATCCTCTATCCTATCCTATCCTCTATCCTATCCTATCCTCTATCCTATCCTATCCTCTATCCTATCCTATCCTCTATCCTATCCTATCCTCTATCCTATCCTATCCTCTATCCTATCCTATCCTCTATCCTATCCTATCCTCTATCCTATCCTATCCTCTATCTTATCCTATCCTCTATCCTATCCTATCGTCTATCCTCTCCTCTATCCTATCCTCTATCCTATCCTATCCTCTATCCTATCCTATCCTCTATCCTATCCTATCTTCTATCCTATCCTATCCTCTATCCTATCAAATCCCCTATCCTATCAAATCCTCTATCCTATCCTCTATCCTATCCTATCCTCTATCCTATCCTATCCTCTATCCTATCCTATCCTCTATCCTATCCTATCCTCTATCCTATCCTATCCTATCCTCTATCGTATCAAATCCCCTATCCTATCCTATCCTAACCTCTATCCTATCCTATCTTCTATCCTATCCTATCCTCTATCCTATCCTTTTCCACTATCCTACCCTATCCTCTATCCTATCCTATCGTCTATCCTATCCTATCCTCTATCCTATCCTATCCGCTATCCTATCCTATCCTCTATCGTATCCTCTCTTCTATCCTATCCTATCCTCTATCCTATCAAATCCCCTATCCTATCCTCTATCCTATCCTATCCTGTATCCTATCCAATTTTCTATCCTATCCTATCATCTATCCTCAATCCTATCCTTTCCTGTATCCTATCCAAACATCTATCCTATCCTATCCTCTATCCTATCCTGTCCTCTATCCTATCCTATCCTCTATCCTATCCTCTATCCTAGCCTATCCTCTATCCTATCCTATCCAATCCCCTATCCTATGCTCTATCCTATCCTACCCTCTATGATATCGTATACTCTGTCATATCCTATCCTCTATCCTATCCTATCCTCTATCCTATCCTATCCTCTATGCCATCCTATCCTCTATCCTATCCTATCTTCCATCCTATCCTATCCTCTATCCTATCAAATCCCCTATCCTATCAAATCCTCTATCCTATCCTCTATCCTATCCTATCCTCTATCCTATCCTATCCTCTGTCCTATCCTATCCTCTATCCTATCCTATCCTCTATCCTCTCCTATCCTCTATCCTATCCTATCCTCTATCCTATCCTATCCTCCACCCTATGAAATCCCATATCCTATCATCTGTCCTATCCTATTCTCTATCCTATCCTATCCTCTACCCTATCCTATCCTCTATCCTATCCTATCCTCTATCCTATCCTCTATTCTATCCTAACCTCTATCCTATCCTATCCACTATCCTATCTTATCCTCTATCCTATCCTATCGTCTATCCTATCCTATCCTCTATCCTATCCTATCCGCTATCCTATCCTATCCTCTATCCTATCCTGTCCTCTATCCTATCCTATCCTCTATCCTATCCTATCCTCTATCCTATCCTATCCTCTATCCTATCCTATCCTCTATCCTATCCTATCCTCTATCCTATCCTATCCTCTATCCTATCCTATCCTCTATCCTATCCTATCCTCTATCCTATCCTATCCTCTATCCTATCCTATCCTCTATCCTATCCTATCCTCTATCCTATCCTATCCTCTATCCTATCCTATCCTCTATCCTATCCTATCCTCTATCCTATCCTATCCTCTATCCTATCCTATCCTCTATCCTATCCTATCCTCTATCCTATCCTATCCTCTATCCTATCCTATCCTCTATCCTATCCTATCCTCTATCCTATCCTATCCTCTATCCTATCCTATCCTCTATCCTATCCTATCCTCTATCCTATCCTATCGTGTATCCTATCCTCTATCCTATTCTATCCTCTATCCTATCAAATCCCCTATCCTATCCTCTGTCCTATCCTATCCTCTATCCTATCCTATCCTCTATCATATCCTATCCTCTATCCAATCCTATCCTCTATCCTATCCTATCCTCTATCCTATCAAATCCTCTATCCTATCCTCTCCTCTATCCTATCCAATCCTCTATCCTATTCTATCCTCTATCCTATCCTATCCTCTATCCTATCCTATCGTCAATCCTGTCCTATCCTCTATCCTATCCTATCCTCTATCCTATCCTATCGTCTATCCTATCCTCTATCCTATCCTATCGTCTATCCTATCCTCTATCCTACCCTATCCTCTATCCTATCCTATCCTCTATCCTATCCTCTCCTGTATCCTATCCTATCCTCTATCCTATCCTATCCTCTATCATATCCTATCCTCTATCCTATCCTATCCTCTATCCTATCCTATCGTCTATCCTATCCTGTATCCTATCCTATCCATTATCCTATCAAATCCCCTATCCTATCCTATCCTCTATCCAATCCTCTATCCTATCCTATCCTCTATCCTATCCTATCGTCTATCGTGTATTATCCTCTATCCTATCCTATCCTCTATCCTATCCTCTATCCTATCCTCTATCCTATCCTCTATCCTAGCCTATCCTCTATCCAATCCTATCCAATCCCCTATCCTATCCTCTATCCAATCCTATCCTCTATCCTATCAAATCCTCTATCCTATCCTCTCCTCTATCCTATCCTATCCTCTATCCTATCAAATCCTCTATCCTATCCTATCCACTATCCTATCCTATCCTCTATCCTATCCTTTATCCTAGCCTATCCTCTATCCTATCCAATCCAATCCCCTATCCTATCCTCTATCCAATCCTATCCTCAATCCTATCCTTTCCTGTATCCTATCCTATCCTCTATCCTCTATCCTATCCAATCCTCTGTCCTATCCTATCCTCTATCCTATCCTATCGTGTATCCTATCCTCTATCCTATCAAATCGCCTATCCTATCCTCTATCCTATCCTATCCTCTATCCTATCCTATCCTCTATCCTATCCTATCCTCTATCCTATCCTATCCTCTATCCTATCCTATCGTCTATCCTATCCTCTATCCTATCCTATCCTCTATCCTATCCTATCGTCTATCCTATCCTCTATCCTATCCTATCGTCTATCCTATCCTCTATCCTATCCTATCCTCTATCCTATCCTATCCTCTATCCTATCCTATCCTCTATCCTATCCTATCCTCTATCCTATCCTATCCTCTATCCAATCCTATCCTCTATCCTATCCTATCCTCTATCCTATCCTATCGTGTATCCTATCCTCTATCCTATCCTATCCTCTATCCTATCAAATCCCCTATCCTATCCTCTGTCCTATCCTATCCTCTATCCTATCCTATCCTCTATCCTATCCTATCCTCTATCCAATCCTATCCTCTATCCTATCCTATCCTCTATCCTATCAAATACTCTATCCTATCCTCTCCTCTATCCTATCCAATCCTCTAACCTATCCTATCCTCTATCCTATCCTATCCTCTATCCTATCCTATCGTCAATCATGTCCTATCCTCTATCCTATCCTCTATCCTATCCTATTCTCTATCCTATCCTATCCTCTATCCTATCAAATCCCCTATCCTATCCTCTGTCCTTTCCTATCCTCTATCCTATCCTATCCTCTATCATATCCTATCCTCTATCCTATCCTATCCTCTATCCTATCCTATCCTCTATCCTATCCTATCCTCTATCCTATCCTATCCTCTATCCTATCCTATCCTCTATCCTATCCTATCCTCTATCCTATCCTATCCTCTATCCTATCCTATCCTCTATAGTATCCTATCCTCTATCCTATCCTATCCTCTATCCTATCCTATCCTCTATCCTATCCTATCCTCTATCCTATCCTATCCTCTATCCTATCCTATCCTCTATCCTATCCTATCCTCTATCCTATCCTATCCTCTATCCTATCCTATCCTCTATCCTATCCTATCCTCTATCCTATCCTATCCTCTATCCTATCCTATCGTCTATCCTCTCCTCTATCCTATCCTCTATCCTATCCTATCCTCTATCCTATCCTATCCTCTATCCTATCCTATCTTCTATCCTATCCTATCCTCTATCCTATCAAATCCCCTATCCTATCCTATCCTAACCTCTATCCTATCCTATCTTCTATCCTATCCTATCCTCTATCCTATCCTTTTCCACTATCCTACCCTATCCTCTATCCTATCCTATCGTCTATCCTATCCTATCCTCTATCCTATCCTATCCGCTATCCTATCCTATCCTCTATCGTATCCTCTCTTCTATCCTATCCTATCCTCTATCCTATCAAATCCCCTATCCTATCCTCTATCCTATCCTATCCTGTATCCTATCCAATTTTCTATCCTATCCTATCATCTATCCTCAATCCTATCCTTTCCTGTATCCTATCCAAACATCTATCCTATCCTATCCTCTATCCTATCCTGTCCTCTATCCTATCCTATCCTCTATCCTATCCTCTATCCTAGCCTATCCTCTATCCTATCCTATCCAATCCCCTATCCTATGCTCTATCCTATCCTACCCTCTATGATATCGTATACTCTGTCATATCCTATCCTCTATCCTATCCTATCCTCTATCCTATCCTATCCTCTATGCCATCCTATCCTCTATCCTATCCTATCTTCCATCCTATCCTATCCTCTATCCTATCAAATCCCCTATCCTATCAAATCCTCTATCCTATCCTCTATCCTATCCTATCCTCTATCCTATCCTATCCTCTGTCCTATCCTATCCTCTATCCTATCCTATCCTCTATCCTATCCTATCCTCTATCCTATCCTATCCTCTATCCTATCCTATCCTCCACCCTATGAAATCCCATATCCTATCATCTGTCCTATCCTATTCTCTATCCTATCCTATCCTCTACCCTATCCTATCCTCTATCCTATCCTATCCTCTATCCTATCCTCTATTCTATCCTAACCTCTATCCTATCCTATCCACTATCCTATCTTATCCTCTATCCTATCCTATCGTCTATCCTATCCTATCCTCTATCCTATCCTATCCGCTATCCTATCCTATCCTCTATCGTATCCTCTCTTCTATCCTATCCTATCCTCTATCCTATCAAATCCCCTATCCTATCCTCTATCCTATCCTATCCTGTATCCTATCCAATTTTCTATCCTATCCTATCATCTATCCTCAATCCTATCCTTTCCTGTATCCTATCCAAACATCTATCCTATCCTATCCTCTATCCTATCCTGTCCTCTATCCTATCCTATCCTCTATCCTATCCTATCGTCAATCCTGTCCTATCCTCTATCCTATCCTATCCTCTATCCTATCCATTATCCTAGCCTATCCTCTATCCTATCCAATCCAATCCCCTATCCTATCCTCTATCCAATCCTATCCTCAATCCTATCCTTTCCTGTATCCTATCCTATCCTCTATCCTCTATCCTATCCAATCCTCTGTCCTATCCTATCCTCTATCCTATTTTATCGTGTATCCTATTCTCTATCCTATCAAATCCCCTATCCTATCCTCTGTCCTATCCTATCCTATATCCTATCCTATCCTCTATCCTATCCTATCCTCTATCCTTTCCTATCCTCTATCCTATCCTCTATCCTAGCCTATCCTCTATCCTATCCTATCCAATCCTATCTTCTATCATATCCTATCCTCTATCCTATCCTTTCCTCTATCCTATCCTATCGTCAATCCTGTCCTATCCTCTATCCTATCCTATCCTCTATCCTATCCTTTATCCTAGCCTATCCTCTATCCTATCCAATCCAATCCCCTATCCTATCCTCTATCCAATCCTATCCTCAATCCTATCCTTTCCTGTATCCTAGCCTATCCTCTATCCTCTATCCTATCCAATCCTCTGTCCTATCCTATCCTCTATCCTATCCTATCGTGTATCCTATCCTCTATCCTATCCTATCCTCTATCCTATCAAATTCCCTATCCTATCCTCTGTCCTATCCTATCCTCTATCCTATCCTATCCTCTATCCTATCCTATCCTCTATCCTATCCTATCCTCTATCCTATCCTATCCGCTATCCTATCCTATCCTCTATCGTATCAAATCCCCTATCCTATCCTATCCTAACCTCTATCCTATCCTATCTTCTATCCTATCCTATCCTCTATCCTATCCTTTTCCACTATCCTACCCTATCCTCTATCCTATCCTATCGTCTATCCTATCCTATCCTCTATCCTATCCTATCCGCTATCCTATCCTATCCTCTATCGTATCCTCTCTTCTATCCTATCCTATCCTCTATCCTATCAAATCCCCTATCCTATCCTCTATCCTATCCTATCCTGTATCCTATCCAATTTTCTATCCTATCCTATCATCTATCCTCAATCCTATCCTTTCCTGTATCCTATCCAAACATCTATCCTATCCTATCCTCTATCCTATCCTGTCCTCTATCCTATCCTATCCTCTATCCTATCCTCTATCCTAGCCTATCCTCTATCCTATCCTATCCAATCCCCTATCCTATGCTCTATCCTATCCTACCCTCTATGATATCGTATACTCTGTCATATCCTATCCTCTATCCTATCCTATCCTCTATCCTATCCTATCCTCTATGCCATCCTATCCTCTATCCTATCCTATCTTCCATCCTATCCTATCCTCTATCCTATCAAATCCCCTATCCTATCAAATCCTCTATCCTATCCTCTATCCTATCCTATCCTCTATCCTATCCTATCCTCTGTCCTATCCTATCCTCTATCCTATCCTATCCTCTATCCTATCCTATCCTCTATCCTATCCTATCCTCTATCCTATCCTATCCTCCACCCTATGAAATCCCATATCCTATCATCTGTCCTATCCTATTCTCTATCCTATCCTATCCTCTACCCTATCCTATCCTCTATCCTATCCTATCCTCTATCCTATCCTCTATTCTATCCTAACCTCTATCCTATCCTATCCACTATCCTATCTTATCCTCTATCCTATCCTATCGTCTATCCTATCCTATCCTCTATCCTATCCTATCCGCTATCCTATCCTATCCTCTATCGTATCCTCTCTTCTATCCTATCCTATCCTCTATCCTATCAAATCCCCTATCCTATCCTCTATCCTATCCTATCCTGTATCCTATCCAATTTTCTATCCTATCCTATCATCTATCCTCAATCCTATCCTTTCCTGTATCCTATCCAAACATCTATCCTATCCTATCCTCTATCCTATCCTGTCCTCTATCCTATCCTATCCTCTATCCTATCCTATCGTCAATCCTGTCCTATCCTCTATCCTATCCTATCCTCTATCCTATCCATTATCCTAGCCTATCCTCTATCCTATCCAATCCAATCCCCTATCCTATCCTCTATCCAATCCTATCCTCAATCCTATCCTTTCCTGTATCCTATCCTATCCTCTATCCTCTATCCTATCCAATCCTCTGTCCTATCCTATCCTCTATCCTATTTTATCGTGTATCCTATTCTCTATCCTATCAAATCCCCTATCCTATCCTCTGTCCTATCCTATCCTATATCCTATCCTATCCTCTATCCTATCCTATCCTCTATCCTTTCCTATCCTCTATCCTATCCTCTATCCTAGCCTATCCTCTATCCTATCCTATCCAATCCTATCTTCTATCATATCCTATCCTCTATCCTATCCTTTCCTCTATCCTATCCTATCGTCAATCCTGTCCTATCCTCTATCCTATCCTATCCTCTATCCTATCCTTTATCCTAGCCTATCCTCTATCCTATCCAATCCAATCCCCTATCCTATCCTCTATCCAATCCTATCCTCAATCCTATCCTTTCCTGTATCCTAGCCTATCCTCTATCCTCTATCCTATCCAATCCTCTGTCCTATCCTATCCTCTATCCTATCCTATCGTGTATCCTATCCTCTATCCTATCCTATCCTCTATCCTATCAAATTCCCTATCCTATCCTCTGTCCTATCCTATCCTCTATCCTATCCTATCCTCTATCCTATCCTATCCTCTATCCTATCCTATCCTCTATCCTATCCTATCCTCTATCCTATCCTATCCTCTATCCTATCCTATCTTCTATCCTATCCTATCCTCCACCCTATGAAATCCCATATCCTATCATCTGTCCTATCCTATCCTCTATCCTATCCTATCCTCTATCCTATCCTATCCTCTATCCTATCCTATCCTCTATCCTATCCTCTATTCTATCCTAACCTCTATCCTATCCTATCCACTATCCTATCCTATCCTCTATCCTATCCTATCGTCTATCCTATCCTATCCTCTATCCTATCCTATCCTCTATCCTATCCTATCCTCTATGCCATCCTATCCTCTATCCTATCCTATCTTCCATCCTATCCTATCCTCTATCCTATCAAATCCCCTATCCTATCCTCTGTCCTATCCTATCCTCTATCCTATCCTATCCTCTATCCTATCCTATCCTCTATCCTATCCTATCCTATCCTCTATCGTATCAAATCCCCTATCCTATCCTCTATCCTATCCTATCCTCTATCCTATCCTATCCTCTATCCTATCCTATCCTCTATCCTATCCTATCCTCTATCCTATCCTATCCTCTATCCTATCCTATCCTCTATCCTATCCTATCCTCTATCCTATCCTATCCTCTATCCTATCCTATCCTCTATCCTATCCTATCCTCTATCCTATCCTATCCTCTATCCTATCCTATCCTCTATCCTATCCTATCCTCTATCCTATCCTATCCCCTATCCTATCCTATCCTCTATCCTATCCTATCGTGTATCCTATCCTCTATCCTATTCTATCCTCTATCCTATCAAATCCCCTATCCTATCCTCTGTCCTATCCTATGCTCTATCCTATCCTATCCTCTATCCTATCCTATCCTCTATCCAATCCTATCCTCTATCCTATCCTATCCTCTATCCTATCAAATCCTCTATCCTATCCTCTCCTCTATCCTATCCAATCCTCTAACCTATCCTATCCTCTATCCTATCCTATCCTCTATCCTATCCTATCGTCAATCCTGTCCTATCCTCTATCCTATCCTATCCTCTATCCTATCCTTTATCCTAGCCTATCCTCTATCCTATCCAATCCAATCCCCTATCCTATCCTCTATCCAATCCTATCCTCAATCCTATCCTTTCCTGTATCCTAGCCTATCCTCTATCCTCTATCCTATCCAATCCTCTGTCCTATCCTATCCTCTATCCTATCCTATCGTGTATCCTATCCTCTATCCTATCCTATCCTCTATCCTATCAAATTCCCTATCCTATCCTCTGTCCTATCCTATCCTCTATCCTATCCTATCCTCTATCCTATCCTATCCTCTATCCTATCCTATCCTCTATCCTATCCTATCCTCTATCCTATCCTATCCTCTATCCTATCCTATCTTCTATCCTATCCTATCCTCCACCCTATGAAATCCCATATCCTATCATCTGTCCTATCCTATCCTCTATCCTATCCTATCCTCTATCCTATCCTATCCAATCCTATCTTCTATCATATCCTATCCTCTATCCTATCCTTTCCTCTATCCTATCCTATCGTCAATCCTGTCCTATCCTCTATCCTATCCTATCCTCTATCCTATCCTTTATCCTAGCCTATCCTCTATCCTATCCAATCCAATCCCCTATCCTATCCTCTATCCAATCCTATCCTCTATCCTATCCTATCCTCTGTCCTATCCTATCCTCTATCCTATCCTATCCTCTATCCTATCCTATCCTCTATCCTATCCTATCCTCTATCCTATCCTATCGTGTATCCTATCCTCTATCCTATCCTATCCTCTATCCTATCAAATCCCCTATCCTATCCTCTGTCCTATCCTATCCTCTATCCTATCCTATCCTCTATCCTATCCTATCCTCTATCCAATCCTATCCTCTATCCTATCCTATCCTCTATCCTATCAAATACTCTATCCTATCCTCTCCTCTATCCTATCCAATCCTCTAACCTATCCTATCCTCTATCCTATCCTATCCTCTATCCTATCCTATCGTCAATCATGTCCTATCCTCTATCCTATCCTCTATCCTATCCTATTCTCTATCCTATCCTATCCTCTATCCTATCAAATCCCCTATCCTATCCTCTGTCCTTTCCTATCCTCTATCCTATCCTATCCTCTATCATATCCTATCCTCTATCCTATCCTATCCTCTATCCTATCCTATCCTCTATCCTATCCTATCCTCTATCCTATCCTATCCTCTATCCTATCCTATCCTCTATCCTATCCTATCCTCTATCCTATCCTATCCTCTATCCTATCCTATCCTCTATCCTATCCTATCCTCTATCCTATCCTATCCTCTATCCTATCCTATCCTCTATCCTATCCTATCCTCTATCCTATCCTATCCTCTATCCTATCCTATCCTCTATCCTATCCTATCCTCTATCCTATCCTATCCTCTATCCTATCCTATCCTCTATCCTATCCTATCCTCTATCCTATCCTATCCTCTATCCTATCCTATCGTCTATCCTCTCCTCTATCCTATCCTCTATCCTATCCTATCCTCTATCCTATCCTATCCTCTATCCTATCCTATCTTCTATCCTATCCTATCCTCTATCCTATCAAATCCCCTATCCTATCCTATCCTAACCTCTATCCTATCCTATCTTCTATCCTATCCTATCCTCTATCCTATCCTTTTCCACTATCCTACCCTATCCTCTATCCTATCCTATCGTCTATCCTATCCTATCCTCTATCCTATCCTATCCGCTATCCTATCCTATCCTCTATCGTATCCTCTCTTCTATCCTATCCTATCCTCTATCCTATCAAATCCCCTATCCTATCCTCTATCCTATCCTATCCTGTATCCTATCCAATTTTCTATCCTATCCTATCATCTATCCTCAATCCTATCCTTTCCTGTATCCTATCCAAACATCTATCCTATCCTATCCTCTATCCTATCCTGTCCTCTATCCTATCCTATCCTCTATCCTATCCTCTATCCTAGCCTATCCTCTATCCTATCCTATCCAATCCCCTATCCTATGCTCTATCCTATCCTACCCTCTATGATATCGTATACTCTGTCATATCCTATCCTCTATCCTATCCTATCCTCTATCCTATCCTATCCTCTATGCCATCCTATCCTCTATCCTATCCTATCTTCCATCCTATCCTATCCTCTATCCTATCAAATCCCCTATCCTATCAAATCCTCTATCCTATCCTCTATCCTATCCTATCCTCTATCCTATCCTATCCTCTGTCCTATCCTATCCTCTATCCTATCCTATCCTCTATCCTATCCTATCCTCTATCCTATCCTATCCTCCACCCTATGAAATCCCATATCCTATCATCTGTCCTATCCTATTCTCTATCCTATCCTATCCTCTACCCTATCCTATCCTCTATCCTATCCTATCCTCTATCCTATCCTCTATTCTATCCTAACCTCTATCCTATCCTATCCACTATCCTATCTTATCCTCTATCCTATCCTATCGTCTATCCTATCCTATCCTCTATCCTATCCTATCCGCTATCCTATCCTATCCTCTATCGTATCCTCTCTTCTATCCTATCCTATCCTCTATCCTATCAAATCCCCTATCCTATCCTCTATCCTATCCTATCCTGTATCCTATCCAATTTTCTATCCTATCCTATCATCTATCCTCAATCCTATCCTTTCCTGTATCCTATCCAAACATCTATCCTATCCTATCCTCTATCCTATCCTGTCCTCTATCCTATCCTATCCTCTATCCTATCCTATCGTCAATCCTGTCCTATCCTCTATCCTATCCTATCCTCTATCCTATCCATTATCCTAGCCTATCCTCTATCCTATCCAATCCAATCCCCTATCCTATCCTCTATCCAATCCTATCCTCAATCCTATCCTTTCCTGTATCCTATCCTATCCTCTATCCTCTATCCTATCCAATCCTCTGTCCTATCCTATCCTCTATCCTATTTTATCGTGTATCCTATTCTCTATCCTATCAAATCCCCTATCCTATCCTCTGTCCTATCCTATCCTATATCCTATCCTATCCTCTATCCTATCCTATCCTCTATCCTTTCCTATCCTCTATCCTATCCTCTATCCTAGCCTATCCTCTATCCTATCCTATCCAATCCTATCTTCTATCATATCCTATCCTCTATCCTATCCTTTCCTCTATCCTATCCTATCGTCAATCCTGTCCTATCCTCTATCCTATCCTATCCTCTATCCTATCCTTTATCCTAGCCTATCCTCTATCCTATCCAATCCAATCCCCTATCCTATCCTCTATCCAATCCTATCCTCAATCCTATCCTTTCCTGTATCCTAGCCTATCCTCTATCCTCTATCCTATCCAATCCTCTGTCCTATCCTATCCTCTATCCTATCCTATCGTGTATCCTATCCTCTATCCTATCCTATCCTCTATCCTATCAAATTCCCTATCCTATCCTCTGTCCTATCCTATCCTCTATCCTATCCTATCCTCTATCCTATCCTATCCTCTATCCTATCCTATCCTCTATCCTATCCTATCCGCTATCCTATCCTATCCTCTATCGTATCAAATCCCCTATCCTATCCTATCCTAACCTCTATCCTATCCTATCTTCTATCCTATCCTATCCTCTATCCTATCCTTTTCCACTATCCTACCCTATCCTCTATCCTATCCTATCGTCTATCCTATCCTATCCTCTATCCTATCCTATCCGCTATCCTATCCTATCCTCTATCGTATCCTCTCTTCTATCCTATCCTATCCTCTATCCTATCAAATCCCCTATCCTATCCTCTATCCTATCCTATCCTGTATCCTATCCAATTTTCTATCCTATCCTATCATCTATCCTCAATCCTATCCTTTCCTGTATCCTATCCAAACATCTATCCTATCCTATCCTCTATCCTATCCTGTCCTCTATCCTATCCTATCCTCTATCCTATCCTCTATCCTAGCCTATCCTCTATCCTATCCTATCCAATCCCCTATCCTATGCTCTATCCTATCCTACCCTCTATGATATCGTATACTCTGTCATATCCTATCCTCTATCCTATCCTATCCTCTATCCTATCCTATCCTCTATGCCATCCTATCCTCTATCCTATCCTATCTTCCATCCTATCCTATCCTCTATCCTATCAAATCCCCTATCCTATCAAATCCTCTATCCTATCCTCTATCCTATCCTATCCTCTATCCTATCCTATCCTCTGTCCTATCCTATCCTCTATCCTATCCTATCCTCTATCCTATCCTATCCTCTGTCCTATCCTATCCTCTATCCTATCCTATCCTCTATCCTATCCTATCCTCTATCCTATCCTATCCTCTATCCTATCCTATCCTCCACCCTATGAAATCCCATATCCTATCATCTGTCCTATCCTATTCTCTATCCTATCCTATCCTCTACCCTATCCTATCCTCTATCCTATCCTATCCTCTATCCTATCCTCTATTCTATCCTAACCTCTATCCTATCCTATCCACTATCCTATCTTATCCTCTATCCTATCCTATCGTCTATCCTATCCTATCCTCTATCCTATCCTATCCGCTATCCTATCCTATCCTCTATCGTATCCTCTCTTCTATCCTATCCTATCCTCTATCCTATCAAATCCCCTATCCTATCCTCTATCCTATCCTATCCTGTATCCTATCCAATTTTCTATCCTATCCTATCATCTATCCTCAATCCTATCCTTTCCTGTATCCTATCCAAACATCTATCCTATCCTATCCTCTATCCTATCCTGTCCTCTATCCTATCCTATCCTCTATCCTATCCTATCGTCAATCCTGTCCTATCCTCTATCCTATCCTATCCTCTATCCTATCCATTATCCTAGCCTATCCTCTATCCTATCCAATCCAATCCCCTATCCTATCCTCTATCCAATCCTATCCTCAATCCTATCCTTTCCTGTATCCTATCCTATCCTCTATCCTCTATCCTATCCAATCCTCTGTCCTATCCTATCCTCTATCCTATTTTATCGTGTATCCTATTCTCTATCCTATCAAATCCCCTATCCTATCCTCTGTCCTATCCTATCCTATATCCTATCCTATCCTCTATCCTATCCTATCCTCTATCCTTTCCTATCCTCTATCCTATCCTCTATCCTAGCCTATCCTCTATCCTATCCTATCCAATCCTATCTTCTATCATATCCTATCCTCTATCCTATCCTTTCCTCTATCCTATCCTATCGTCAATCCTGTCCTATCCTCTATCCTATCCTATCCTCTATCCTATCCTTTATCCTAGCCTATCCTCTATCCTATCCAATCCAATCCCCTATCCTATCCTCTATCCAATCCTATCCTCAATCCTATCCTTTCCTGTATCCTAGCCTATCCTCTATCCTCTATCCTATCCAATCCTCTGTCCTATCCTATCCTCTATCCTATCCTATCGTGTATCCTATCCTCTATCCTATCCTATCCTCTATCCTATCAAATTCCCTATCCTATCCTCTGTCCTATCCTATCCTCTATCCTATCCTATCCTCTATCCTATCCTATCCTCTATCCTATCCTATCCTCTATCCTATCCTATCCTCTATCCTATCCTATCCTCTATCCTATCCTATCTTCTATCCTATCCTATCCTCCACCCTATGAAATCCCATATCCTATCATCTGTCCTATCCTATCCTCTATCCTATCCTATCCTCTATCCTATCCTATCCTCTATCCTATCCTATCCTCTATCCTATCCTCTATTCTATCCTAACCTCTATCCTATCCTATCCACTATCCTATCCTATCCTCTATCCTATCCTATCCTCTATCCTATCCTATCCTATCCTCTATCGTATCAAATCCCCTATCCTATCCTCTATCCTATCCTATCTTCTATCCTATCCTATCCTCTATCCTATCGTCTATCCTATCCTATCCTCTATCCTATCCTATCCTCTATCCTATCCTATCCTCTATGCCATCCTATCCTCTATCCTATCCTATCTTCCATCCTATCCTATCCTCTATCCTATCAAATCCCCTATCCTATCCTCTGTCCTATCCTATCCTCTATCCTATCCTATCCTCTATCCTATCCTATCCTCTATCCTATCCTATCCTATCCTCTATCGTATCAAATCCCCTATCCTATCCTCTATCCTATCCTATCCTCTATCCTATCCTATCCTCTATCCTATCCTATCCTCTATCCTATCCTATCCTCTATCCTATCCTATCCTCTATCCTATCCTATCCTCTATCCTATCCTATCCTCTATCCTATCCTATCCTCTATCCTATCCTATCCTCTATCCTATCCTATCCTCTATCCTATCCTATCCTCTATCCTATCCTATCCTCTATCCTATCCTATCCTCTATCCTATCCTATCCTCTATCCTATCCTATCCTCTATCCTATCCTATCCTCTATCCTATCCTATCCTCTATCCTATCCTATCCTCTATCCTATCCTATCCTCTATCCTATCCTATCCTCTATCCTATCCTATCCTCTATCCTATCCTATCCTCTATCCTATCCTATCCTCTATCCTATCCTATCCTCTATCCTATCCTATCCTCTATCCTATCCTATCCTCTATCCTATCCTATCCTCTATCCTATCCTATCCTCTATCCTATCCTATCCTCTATCCTATCCTATCCTCTATCCTATCCTATCCTCTATCCTATCCTATCCTCTATCCTATCCTATCCTCTATCCTATCCTATCCTCTATCCTATCCTATCCTCTATCCTATCCTATCCTCTATCCTATCCTATCCTCTATCCTATCCTATCGTGTATCCTATCCTCTATCCTATTCTATCCTCTATCCTATCAAATCCCCTATCCTATCCTCTGTCCTATCCTATGCTCTATCCTATCCTATCCTCTATCCTATCCTATCCTCTATCCAATCCTATCCTCTATCCTATCCTATCCTCTATCCTATCAAATCCTCTATCCTATCCTCTCCTCTATCCTATCCAATCCTCTAACCTATCCTATCCTCTATCCTATCCTATCCTCTATCCTATCCTATCGTCAATCCTGTCCTATCCTCTATCCTATCCTATCCTCTATCCTATCCTATCGTCTATCCTATCCTCTATCCTATCCTATCGTCTATCCTATCCTCTATCCTACCCTATCCTCTATCCTATCATATCCTCTATCCTATCCTCTCCTGTATCCTATCCTATCCTCTATCCTATCCTATCCTCTATCATATCCTATCCTCTATCCTATCCTATCCTCTATCCTATCCTATCGTCTATCCTATCCTGTATCCTATCCTATCCATTATCCTATCAAATCCCCTATCCTATCCTATCCTCTATCCAATCCTCTATCCTATCCTATCCTCTATCCTATCCTATCGTCTATCGTGTATTATCCTCTATCCTATCCTATCCTCTATCCTATCCTCTATCCTATCCTCTATCCTATCCTCTATCCTAGCCTATCCTCTATCCAATCCTATCCAATCCCCTATCCTATCCTCTATCCAATCCTATCCTCTATCCTATCAAATCCTCTATCCTATCCTCTCCTCTATCCTATCCTATCCTCTATCCTATCAAATCCTCTATCCTATCCTATCCTCTATCCTATCCTATCCTCTATCCTATCCTATCCTCTATCCTATTCTTTATCCTAGCCTATCCTCTATCCTATCCAATCCAATCCCCTATCCTATCCTCTATCCAATCCTATCCTCAATCCTATCCTTTCCTGTATCCTATCCTATCCTCTATCCTCTATCCTATCCAATCCTGTGTCCTATCCTATCCTCTATCCTATCCTATCGTGTATCCTATCCTCTATCCTATCAAATCGCCTATCCTATCCTCTATCCTATCCTATCCTCTATCCTATCCTATCCTCTATCCTATCCTATCCTCTATCCTATCCTATCCTCTATCCTATCCTATCGTCTATCCTATCCTCTATCCTATCCTATCCTCTATCCTATCCTATCGTCTATCCTATCCTCTATCCTATCCTATCACTATCCTATCCTCTATCCTATCCTATCCTCTATCCTATCCTATCCTCTATCCTATCCTATCCTCTATCCTATCCTATTCTCTATCCTATCCTATCCTCTATCCAATCCTATCCTCTATCCTATCCTATCCTCTATCCTATCCTATCGTGTATCCTATCCTCTATCCTATCCTATCCTCTATCCTATCAAATCCCCTATCCTATCCTCTGTCCTATCCTATCCTCTATCCTATCCTATCCTCTATCCTATCCTATCCTCTATCCAATCCTATCCTCTATCCTATCCTATCCTCTATCCTATCAAATCCTCTATCCTATCCTCTCCTCTATCCTATCCAATCCTCTAACCTATCCTATCCTCTATCCTATCCTATCCTCTATCCTATCCTATCGTCAATCCTGTCCTATCCTCTATCCTATCCTATCCTCTATCCTATCCTTTATCCTATCCTATCCTCTATCCTATCCAATCCAATCCCCTATCCTATCCTCTATCCAATCCTATCCTCAATCCTATCCTTTCCTGTATCCTATCCTATCCTCTATCCTCTATCCTATCCAATCCTCTGTCCTATCCTATCCTCTATCCTATCCTATCGTGTATCCTATCCTCTATCCTATCCTATCCTCTATCCTATCCTATCGTGTATCCTATCCTCTATCCTATCAAATCGCCTATCCTATCCTCTATCCTATCCTATCCTCTATCCTATCCTATCCTCTATCCTATCCTATCGTCTATCCTATCCTCTATCCTATCCTATCGTCTATCCTATCCTCTATCCTATCCTATCCTCTATCCTATCCTATCCTCTATCCTATCCTATCCTCTATCCTATCCTCTCCTGTATCCTATCCTATCCTCTATCCTATCCTATCCTCTATCATATCCTATCCTCTATCCTATCCTATCCTCTATCCTATCCTATCCTCTATCCTATCCTCTATCCTATCCTATCCTCTATCCTATCCTATCCTCTATCCTATCCTATTCTCTATCCTATCCTATCCTCTATCCTATCCTATCCTCTATCCTATCCTATCCTCTATCCTATCCTATACTCTATCCTATCCTATCGTGTATCCTATCCTCTATCCTATCAAATCGCCTATCCTATCCTCTATCCTATCCTATCCTCTATCCTATCCTATCCTCTATCCTATCCTATCGTCTATCCTATCCTCTATCCTATCCTATCGTCTATCCTATCCTCTATCCTATCCTATCCTCTATCCTATCCTATCCTCTATCCTATCCTATCCTCTATCCTATCCTATCCTCTGTCCTATCCTCTCCTGTATCCTATCCTATCCTCTATCCTATCCTATCCTCTATCATATCCTATCCTCTATCCTATCCTATCCTCTATCCTATCCTATCCTCTATCCTATCCTATCCTCTATCCTATCCTATCCTCTATCCTATCCTATTCTCTATCCTATCCTATCCTCTATCCTATCCTA
This sequence comes from Halictus rubicundus, assembly GCF_050948215.1. Lineage (NCBI taxonomy): Eukaryota > Metazoa > Arthropoda > Insecta > Hymenoptera > Halictidae > Halictus > Halictus rubicundus. The sequence goes on from NW_027488618.1 coordinate 189,063, forward strand.
TCCTCTATCCTATCCTATCCTCTATCCTATCCTATCCTCTATCCTATCCTATCCTCTATCCTATCCTATCCTCTATCCTATCAAATCCCCTATCGTGTCCTCCATCATATCCTATCCTCTATCCTATCCTATTCTCTATCCTATCCTATCCTCTATCCTATCAAATCCCCTATCCTATCCTCTGTCCTTTCCTATCCTCTATCCTATCCTATCCTCTATCATATCCTATCCTCTATCCTATCCTATCCTCTATCCTATCCTATCCTCTATCCTATCCTATCCTCTATCCTATCCTATCCTCTATCCTATCCTATCCTCTATCCTATCCTATCCTCTATCCTATCCTATTCTCTATCCTATCCTATCCTCTATCCTATCCTATCCTCTATCCTATCCTATCCTCTATCCTATCCTATCCTCTATCCTATCCTATCGTCTATCCTCTCCTCTATCCTATCCTCTATCCTATCCTATCCTCTATCCTATCCTATCCTCTATCCTATCCTATCTTCTATCCTATCCTATCCTCTATCCTATCAAATCCCCTATCCTATTCTCTATCCTATCCTATCCTGTTTCCTATCCAATCCTCTATCCTATCCTATCCTCTATCCTATCCTATTATCTATCATCAATCCTATCCTTTCCTGTATCCTTTCCAATCCTCTATCCTATCCTATCCTCTATCCTATCCTCTCCTATCCTCTATCCTATCCTATCCTTTCCTCTATCCTATCCTATCCTCTATCCTATCCTATCGTCTATCCTATCCTCTATCCTATCCTATCCTCTATCCTATCCTATCCTCTATCCTATCCTATCCTCTATCCTATCCTATCCTCTATCCTATCCTATCCTCTATCCTATCCTATCCTCTATCCTATCCTATCCTCTATCCTATCCTGTCCTCTATCCTATCCTATCCTCTATCCTATCCTATCCTCTATCCTATCCTATCCTCTATCATATCCTATCCTCTATCCTATCCTCTATTCTATCCTAACCTCTATCCTATCCTATCCACTATCCTATCCTATCCTCTATCCTATCCTATCTTCTATCCTATCCTATCTTCTATCCTATCCTATCCTCTATCCTATCCTATCGTCTATCCTATCCTATCCTCTACCCTATCCTCTATCCTATCCTATCCTCTATCCTATCCTATCCCTTATGCCATCCTATCCTCTATCCTATCCTATCTTCCATCCTATCCTATCCTCTATCCTATCAAATCCCCTATCCTATCAAATCCTCTATCCTATCCTCTATCCTATCCTATCCTCTATCCTATCCTATCCTCTATCCTATCCTATCCTATCCTCTATCGTATCAAATCCCCTATCCTATCCTATCCTAACCTCTATCCTATCCTATCTTCTATCCTATCCTATCCTCTATCCTATCCTTTTCCACTATCCTACCCTATCCTCTATCCTATCCTATCCTATCCTCTATCCTATCCTATCCGCTATCCTATCCTATCCTCTATCGTATCCTCTCTTCTATCCTATCCTATCCTCTATCCTATCAAATCCCCTATCCTATCCTCTATCCTATCCTATCCTGTATCCTATCCAATTTTCTATCCTATCCTATCATCTATCCTCAATCCTATCCTTTCCTGTATCCTATCCAAACATTTATCCTATCCTATCCTCTATCCTATCCTGTCCTCTATCCTATCCTATCCTCTATCCTATCCTCTATCCTAGCCTATCCTCTATCCTATCCTATCCAATCCCCTATCCTATGCTCTATCCTATCCTACCCTCTATGATATCGTATACTCTGTCATATCCTATCCTCTATCCTATCCTATCCTCTATCCTATCCTATCCTCTATGCCATCCTATCCTCTATCCTATCCTATCTTCCATCCTATCCTATCCTCTATCCTATCAAATCCCCTATCCTATCAAATCCTCTATCCTATCCTCTATCCTATCCTATCCTCTATCCTATCCTATCCTCTGTCCTATCCTATCCTCTATCCTATCCTATCCTCTATCCTATCCTATCCTCTATCCTATCCTATCCTATCCTCTATCCTATCCTATCCTCCACCCTATGAAATCCCATATCCTATCATCTGTCCTATCCTATTCTCTATCCTATCCTATCCTCTACCCTATCCTATCCTCTATCCTATCCTATCCTCTATCCTATCCTCTATTCTATCCTAACCTCTATCCTATCCTATCCACTATCCTATCCTATCCTCTATCCTATCCTATCTTCTATCCTATCCTATCTTCTATCCTATCCTATCTTCTATCCTATCCTATCCTCTATCCTATCCTTTTCCACTATCCTACCCTATCCTCTATCCTATCCTATCCTATCCTCTATCCTATCCTATCCGCTATCCTATCCTATCCTCTATCGTATCCTCTCTTCTATCCTATCCTATCCTCTATCCTATCAAATCCCCTATCCTATCCTCTATCCTATCCTATCCTGTATCCTATCCAATTTTCTATCCTATCCTATCATCTATCCTCAATCCTATCCTTTCCTGTATCCTATCCAAACATTTATCCTATCCTATCCTCTATCCTATCCTGTCCTCTATCCTATCCTATCCTCTATCCTATCCTCTATCCTAGCCTATCCTCTATCCTATCCTATCCAATCCCCTATCCTATGCTCTATCCTATCCTACCCTCTATGATATCGTATACTCTGTCATATCCTATCCTCTATCCTATCCTATCCTCTATCCTATCCTATCCTCTATGCCATCCTATCCTCTATCCTATCCTATCTTCCATCCTATCCTATCCTCTATCCTATCAAATCCCCTATCCTATCAAATCCTCTATCCTATCCTCTATCCTATCCTATCCTCTATCCTATCCTATCCTCTGTCCTATCCTATCCTCTATCCTATCCTATCCTCTATCCTATCCTATCCTCTATCCTATCCTATCCTATCCTCTATCCTATCCTATCCTCCACCCTATGAAATCCCATATCCTATCATCTGTCCTATCCTATTCTCTATCCTATCCTATCCTCTACCCTATCCTATCCTCTATCCTATCCTATCCTCTATCCTATCCTCTATTCTATCCTAACCTCTATCCTATCCTATCCACTATCCTATCCTATCCTCTATCCTATCCTATCTTCTATCCTATCCTATCCTCTATCCTATCCTATCGTCTATCCTATCCTATCCTCTATCCTATCCTATCCGCTATCCTATCCTATCCTCTATCGTATCCTCTCTTCTATCCTATCCTATCCTCTATCCTATCAAATCCCCTATCCTATCCTCTATCCTATCCTATCCTGTATCCTATCCAATTTTCTATCCTATCCTATCATCTATCCTCAATCCTACCCTTTCCTGTATCCTATCCAAACATCTATCCTATCCTATCCTCTATCCTATCCTGTCCTCTATCCTATCCTATCATCTATCCTATCCTATCGTCAATCCTGTCCTATCCTCTATCCTATCCTATCCTCTATCCTATCCATTATCCTAGCCTATCCTCTATCCTATCCAATCCAATCCCCTATCCTATCCTCTATTCAATCCTATCCTCAATCCTATCCTTTCCTGTATCCTATCCTATCCTCTATCCTCTATCCTATCCAATCCTCTGTCCTATCCTATCCTCTATCCTATTTTATCGTGTATCCTATTCTCTATCCTATCAAATCCCCTATCCTATCCTCTGTCCTATCCTATCCTATATCCTATCCTATCCTCTATCCTATCCTATCCTCTATCCTTTCCTATCCTCTATCCTATCCTCTATCCTAGCCTATCCTCTATCCTATCCTATCCAATCCTATCTTCTATCATATCCTATCCTCTATCCTATCCTTTCCTCTATCCTATCCTATCGTCAATCCTGTCCTATCCTCTATCCTATCCTATCCTCTATCCTATCCAATTTTCTATCCTATCCTATCATCTATCCTCAATCCTATCCTTTCCTGTATCCTATCCAAACATTTATCCTATCCTATCCTCTATCCTATCCTGTCCTCTATCCTATCCTATCCTCTATCCTATCCTCTATCCTAGCCTATCCTCTATCCTATCCTATCCAATCCCCTATCCTATGCTCTATCCTATCCTACCCTCTATGATATCGTATACTCTGTCATATCCTATCCTCTATCCTATCCTATCCTCTATCCTATCCTATCCTCTATGCCATCCTATCCTCTATCCTATCCTATCTTCCATCCTATCCTATCCTCTATCCTATCAAATCCCCTATCCTATCAAATCCTCTATCCTATCCTCTATCCTATCCTATCCTCTATCCTATCCTATCCTCTGTCCTATCCTATCCTCTATCCTATCCTATCCTCTATCCTATCCTATCCTCTATCCTATCCTATCCTATCCTCTATCCTATCCTATCCTCCACCCTATGAAATCCCATATCCTATCATCTGTCCTATCCTATTCTCTATCCTATCCTATCCTCTACCCTATCCTATCCTCTATCCTATCCTATCCTCTATCCTATCCTCTATTCTATCCTAACCTCTATCCTATCCTATCCACTATCCTATCCTATCCTCTATCCTATCCTATCTTCTATCCTATCCTATCTTCTATCCTATCCTATCCTCTATCCTATCCTATCGTCTATCCTATCCTATCCTCTACCCTATCCTCTATCCTATCCTATCCTCTATCCTATCCTATCCCTTATGCCATCCTATCCTCTATCCTATCCTATCTTCCATCCTATCCTATCCTCTATCCTATCAAATCCCCTATCCTATCAAATCCTCTATCCTATCCTCTATCCTATCCTATCCTCTATCCTATCCTATCCTCTATCCTATCCTATCCTATCCTCTATCGTATCAAATCCCCTATCCTATCCTATCCTAACCTCTATCCTATCCTATCTTCTATCCTATCCTATCCTCTATCCTATCCTTTTCCACTATCCTACCCTATCCTCTATCCTATCCTATCCTATCCTCTATCCTATCCTATCCGCTATCCTATCCTATCCTCTATCGTATCCTCTCTTCTATCCTATCCTATCCTCTATCCTATCAAATCCCCTATCCTATCCTCTATCCTATCCTATCCTGTATCCTATCCAATTTTCTATCCTATCCTATCATCTATCCTCAATCCTATCCTTTCCTGTATCCTATCCAAACATTTATCCTATCCTATCCTCTATCCTATCCTGTCCTCTATCCTATCCTATCCTCTATCCTATCCTCTATCCTAGCCTATCCTCTATCCTATCCTATCCAATCCCCTATCCTATGCTCTATCCTATCCTACCCTCTATGATATCGTATACTCTGTCATATCCTATCCTCTATCCTATCCTATCCTCTATCCTATCCTATCCTCTATGCCATCCTATCCTCTATCCTATCCTATCTTCCATCCTATCCTATCCTCTATCCTATCAAATCCCCTATCCTATCAAATCCTCTATCCTATCCTCTATCCTATCCTATCCTCTATCCTATCCTATCCTCTGTCCTATCCTATCCTCTATCCTATCCTATCCTCTATCCTATCCTATCCTCTATCCTATCCTATCCTATCCTCTATCCTATCCTATCCTCCACCCTATGAAATCCCATATCCTATCATCTGTCCTATCCTATTCTCTATCCTATCCTATCCTCTACCCTATCCTATCCTCTATCCTATCCTATCCTCTATCCTATCCTCTATTCTATCCTAACCTCTATCCTATCCTATCCACTATCCTATCCTATCCTCTATCCTATCCTATCTTCTATCCTATCCTATCCTCTATCCTATCCTATCGTCTATCCTATCCTATCCTCTATCCTATCCTATCCGCTATCCTATCCTATCCTCTATCGTATCCTCTCTTCTATCCTATCCTATCCTCTATCCTATCAAATCCCCTATCCTATCCTCTATCCTATCCTATCCTGTATCCTATCCAATTTTCTATCCTATCCTATCATCTATCCTCAATCCTATCCTTTCCTGTATCCTATCCAAACATCTATCCTATCCTATCCTCTATCCTATCCTGTCCTCTATCCTATCCTATCATCTATCCTATCCTATCGTCAATCCTGTCCTATCCTCTATCCTATCCTATCCTCTATCCTATCCATTATCCTAGCCTATCCTCTATCCTATCCAATCCAATCCCCTATCCTATCCTCTATCCAATCCTATCCTCAATCCTATCCTTTCCTGTATCCTATCCTATCCTCTATCCTCTATCCTATCCAATCCTCTGTCCTATCCTATCCTCTATCCTATTTTATCGTGTATCCTATTCTCTATCCTATCAAATCCCCTATCCTATCCTCTGTCCTATCCTATCCTATATCCTATCCTATCCTCTATCCTATCCTATCCTCTATCCTTTCCTATCCACTATCCTATCCTCTATCATAGCCTATCCTCTATCCTATCCTATCCAATCCTATCTTCTATCATATCCTATCCTCTATCCTATCCTTTCCTCTATCCTATCCTATCGTCAATCCTGTCCTATCCTCTATCCTATCCTATCCTCTATCCTATCCTTTATCCTAGCCTATCCTCTATCCTATCCAATCCAATCCCCTATCCTATCCTCTATCCAATCCTATCCTCAATCCTATCCTTTCCTGTATCCTAGCCTATCCTCTATGCCATCCTATCCTCTATCCTATCCTATCCGCTATCCTATCCTATCCTCTATCGTATCCTCTCTTCTATCCTATCCTATCCTCTATCCTATCAAATCCCCTATCCTGTCCTCTATCCTATCCTATCCTGTATCCTATCCAATTTTCTATCCTATCCTATCATCTATCCTCAATCCTATCCTTTCCTGTATCCTATCCAAACATCTATCCTATCCTATCCTCTATCCTATCAAATCCCCTATCCTATCCTCTGTCCTATCCTATCCTCTAATCCTATCCTATCCTCTATCCTATCCTATCGTCTATCCTATCCTCTATCCTATCCTCTCCTGTATCCTATCCTATCCTCTATCCTATTCTATCGTCTATCCTGTATTATCCGCTATCCTATCCTATCCTCTATCCTATCCTCTATCCTAGCCTATCCTCTATCCTATCCTATCCAATCCACTATCCTATCCTCTATCCAATACTATCCTCAATCCTATCCTTTCCTGTATCCTATCCTATCCTCTATCCTCTATCCTATCCAATCCTCTGTCCTATCCTATCCTCTATCCTATCAAATCCCCTATCCTATCCTCTGTCCTATCCTATCCTCTATCCTATCCTATCCTCTGTCCTATCCTATCCTCTATCCTATCAAATCCCCTATCCTATCCTCTGTCCTATCCTATCCTCTAATCCTATCCTATCCTCTATCCTATCCTATCGTCTATCCTATCCTCTATCCTATCCTATCCTCTATCCTATCGCATCCTCTATCCTATCCTATCGTCTATCCTATCCTCTATCCTATCCTATCCTCTATCCTATCAAATCCCCTATCCTATCCTCTATCCTATCCTATCCTCTATCCAATCCTCTATCCTATCCTATCCTCTATCCTATCCTACCGTCTATCCTGTATTATCCTCTATCCTATCCTATCCCCTATCCTATCCTATCCTCTGTCCTATCCTATCCTCTAATCCTATCCTATCCTCTATCCTATCCTATCGTCTATCCTATCCTCTATCCTATCCTCTCCTGTATCCTATCCTATCCTCTATCCTATCCTATCCTCTATCCTATCGCATCCTCTATCCTATCCTATCGTCTATCCTATCCTCTGTCCTATCCTATCCTCTAATCCTATCCTATCCTCTATCCTATCCTATCGTCTATCCTATCCTCTATCCTATCCTATCGTCTATCCTATCCTCTATCCTATCCTATCCCCTATCCTATCCTATCCTCTGTCCTATCCTATCCTCTAATCCTATCCTATCCTCTATCCTATCCTATCGTCTATCCTATCCTCTATCCTATCCTCTCCTGTATCCTATCCTATCCTCTATCCTATCAAATCCCCTATCCTATCCTCTGTCCTATCCTATCCTCTATCCTATCCTATCCTCTGTCCTATCCTATCCTCTATCCTATCAAATCCCCTATCCTATCCTCTGTCCTATCCTATCCTCTAATCCTATCCTATCCTCTATCCTATCCTCTAATCCTATCCTATCCTCTATCCTATCCTATCGTCTATCCTATCCTCTATCCTATCCTCTATCCTATCCTATCCCCTATCCAATCCTATCCTCAATCCTATCCTTTCCTGTATCCTATCCTATCCTGTATCCTCTACCCTATCATATCCTCTATCCTATTCTATCCTCTATCCTATCCTATCGTCTATCCTATCCTCTATCCTATCCTATCGTCTATCCTATCCTCTATCCTATCCTATCCTCTATCCTATCCTATCCTCTATCCTAACCTATCCTATATCCTATCCTATCCTATCCTATCCTCTATCCTATCCTATCGTCAATCCTGTCCTATCCTCTATCCTATCCTATCCTCTATCCAATCCTTTATCCTAGCCTATCCTCTATCCTATCCAATCCAATCCCCTATCCTATCCTCCATCCAATCCTATCCTCAATCCTATCCTATCGTCTATCCTGTATTATCCTCTATCCTATCCTATCCTCTATCCTATCCTCTATCCTAGCCTATCCTCTATCCTATACTATCCAATCCCCTATCCTATCCTCTATCCAATACTATCCTCAATCCTATCCTTTCCTGTATCGTATCCTATCCTGTATCCTCTACCCTATCATATCCTCTATCCTATTCTATCCTCTATCCTATCCTATCGTCTATCCTATCCTCTATCCTATCCTATCGTCTATCCTATCCTCTATCCTATCCTATCCTCTATCCTATCCTATCCTCTATCCTATCCTCTCCTGTATCCTATCCTATCCTCTATCCTATCCTATCCTCTATCCTATCCTATCCTCTATCCTATCCTATCCTCTATCCTATCCTATCCTATCCTCTATCCTATCCTATCCTCTATCCTATCCTATCGTCAATCCTGTCCTATCCTCTATCCTATCCTATCCTCTATCCTATCCTTTATCCTAGCCTATCCTCTATCCTATCCAATCCAATCCCCTATCCTATCCTCTATCCAATCCTATCCTCAATCCTATCCTTTCCTGTATCCTATCCTATCCTCTATCCTCTATCCTATCCAATCCTCTGTCCTATCCTATCCTCTATCATATCCTATCGTGTATCCTATCCTCTATCCTATCAAATCCCCTATTCTATCCTCTATCCTATCCTATCCTCTATCCTATCCTATCCTCTATCCTATCCTATCCTCTATCCTATCCTATCCTCTATCCTATCCTGTCCTCTATCCTATCCTATCCTCTATCCTATCCTATCCTCTATCCTATACTATCGTGTATCCTATCCTCTATCCTATCCTATCCTCTATCCTATCAAATCCCCTATCCTATCCTCTGTCCTATCCTATCCTCTATCCTATCCTATCCTCTATCCTATCCTATCCTCTATCCAATCCTATCCTCTATCCTATCCTATCCTCTATCCTATCAAATCCTCTATCCTATCCTATCCTCTATCCTATCCTATCCTCTATCCTATCCTATCGTCTATCCTATCCTTTTTTTTTTTTTTTTTTTTTTTTTATTTTTTATCGTGAGGAAATGTTTTATACATACCCCGACTCCCTGGGGGAAGCCGGGGTTATGTGGGATTCTCTCCGGGGGGCGAAGCCCCCGGAGACTACCCACTAAAACCTCACGCCCACCTAAGCTAAAGGGGAGGTGCCTGGATCACGCGAGTACTCAACAGGACACCTCCCAGCTAATACATGCCACCCCGGGGGAGGGGGTTAGCCTCCCCCACTGCCTACTCTATAAGACCCCGGGCGGAGGGACCCGCCCGGTGTCCCCATCCCTGGAGCCTTCGGATTGGGCTTCCCGAGCCCCAGCTCGGTCCACCCACAGCTCCCGGAGTCTTCGTGTCCCGCTCGGGGCCGGTGTCCCGAAGGAACCAGCCCCGGCCGAGACAAGAAGACGCCGCCACCGGAAGGAAGGGCCGTCGGAGGCGTGATCCGGCACGCCCCGACCCTTCCTTTCCCCAATCCCCCCACGGATCCCCCTCCCCAATCGGGGAGGGACGGACCGACACCCCCCTACACCGGGAAACTAACCCGGGGGGTGTCGGCCTATCACGGGGGGAGCTATGCTCCCCCCCGGGGGCCCGGGTCAGCTCACACCCCGGGCCCCCGAGTTCACCGCCCCCAGTTGTGGGGGCATAACAGGGCGCGGGGAAACTCCCCGCGCCAGCCCCACTCCGCCCCCCACAACCGGGGGCACACGTTGGCGCGGGGGAGACCCCCGCACCCTCCCTACCCTCTCCGCCCCCCTCCGGGGGGGGGCACACGTCGGCGCGGGGGTCGTCCTCGCGCCCACACCCTCCTCGCGGAGCCCGGGTCCCGCTCCCGGGCCCGCTCGGCGGCCTCCTTCTGCTTCATAACATCCTCGCAGAAGGAGGCCACCGCCTTCCACGACCCCACGCTGCCGACCATGTGGTCGACCACGGTCGGCAGCGCGAGGTCCCACCCTCCCACTGCGGCTCGCAGGACACGGCGCGGCCCGGCCCAAGCAGGGCACTCCTCCATGGTATGCTGCGCCGTGTCCACATCTTCGCCGCAGTGGTGGCACTGCGCAGTCGGCTCCCGCCCCATTCTGTGCAGGTACTCTCCGAAGCAACCGTGGCCGGAGAGCACCTGCGTGAGGCGGAAGGTCAACCTTCCCCGCCTCCTGCACCATATATAAAATATGGGCAGGAGGGCCCGGACAATCGGACGTGTGGAGGGCGTTAACATCGCCCTCCACTCCGAAAGACTTTCCGTCCGGGCCTGGCGATTCTGGCCCTCGAGCTCCGACTCCTCCTCGCGCGTGAGTTCCACCCCCGGCGGGCGGCGGAAGGAGCGGGCGATCTGGTATAACTTCGCCCGCTCCGCCGCCACCACAGTGAAGGGTGGAATCACGGCGAGGAGTCCCGCCGCCTCGGTGGAGATGGTGCGGTACCCCCGTATGACCCGCAAGGCCAGCCGCCGCCGCACTCTTTCGAGGAGTTTGCGGCTAGGCGTGCTGGCCTCGAGCGAGCGGTGCCATACGGGGGCCCCATACAGGGCTATAGACCGCACCACCTCCGTATAGAGGCGGCGCACTTTCAAATCCGGCCCCCCGACATTCGGCAGCAGCCGCGCCAATGAGGCTGCCGTCCTCTCTAGTCGGGGGGCAAGGAGCTCGAAGTGTCCATCGAATCGCCAGCGGCCGTCTATGATCAGGCCCAGGTACCTCATCCTGGGCCCGATCGCGACGGAGGTTTCAGCGACGCGAATCCGGAGATCCTGACCGCGGGGTAGCCGCCACTCCCGAGGCGAATGCAACCAAATCGCCTCGGTTTTTGTGGCGGCCACGGTCAACCCCATTCTCCGGATTCGTCCGACCACGCAGTCCAGGGCAGCCTCACCCAGGTGCCTGGTTCTCCTCCAGTCCTCCCCCTCGGCATAAACCAGGGTGTCATCTGCATAGCAGATGACACCCGTATCCGGGGGGAGGACAACCCGCAGCACCGCGTCGTACGCCAAGTTCCACAGGAGCGGTCCGAGGACCGACCCCTGTGGAACGCCGCGGTGCGTCTCCCTCGAGTGCACAATACCATACCGGCCGGTAAATACCACCTCTCTGTCGCGGAGATAGTCGCCGACCACCTCCCGGAGATAAGGGGGCACCTGGAAATGGTCCAGCGCCCCCATTATCTCCGACCAGGGCAGGGTGTTGAACGCATTGGAAATGTCCAATGACACTGCTATCAACACCCTGCCCCGAGCGACAGCCTGCTCCCGGAGGAGGCGCAGGCGCTCCAATGCGTCTACAGTGGAGCGCCCCCTCCGGAACCCAAACTGGCTGTCGCTCAGGTCGGGACCACCCCGCGACAGATGCTCAACGAGGCGGGCAGCAATAATTCTCTCGAACAGCTTGCCCGCCTCGTCGAGCAGACACACCGGCCGGTAGGCAGAGGGAGACTCTGCGGGTTTCCCCTCCTTTTGGAGGAGAACCAGGCACGCCTCTTTCCACACCGTGGGGAAGACTCCCCGGCGCAGGCTCGCGTCCATGACGCTCCTGAACGCCGGGGCGAGGACCTCCATAGCTAAGGCCATTATACCACCGGGAACCCCATCGGGGCCAGGGGCCTTCTTGCCCCTGGCCCGGAGCTCCCGGACGGCCTGGTACAGCTCCCACTCGGTGACCCGGAATTCGTCCGACCATTCAATGGCCGGACCCGGGGCGCGTTCCCTCCCCCCCTCACTCAGGGGGAAGAGGGTATCAACTACGCGCCCCAGAAGTTCCGGGTCTAACCGCTCCGTGACCGGGGACGCCCAGGGGCGGAGCTTCCCAAGCACCGCCTTATACGGGCGTCCCCACGGATCGTCACGGAGGGTGAGCAGGAGCTCATCCCAGGCCTTGGCCTTAGCAGCGGCTATCGCACGCTTGAGGGCCACGGCCGCCGATCTGTACTCCCTGTACAGCTCGGCGACCCTCGGCTCCGCGTCGCCGCCCAGGAAATGGCGGCGACGGGCGCGGGTATACTGGCGGCGGGCTCGGCCGGCCGAACTGCGAAGTTCGGCCAGCCCCCCCGACCACCAGTAAACAGACTTTCTCGGGGGCTGAGCTCGGACCCGGGGCATCGCCACGTCGCAGATCATCTGCAACGTGCCCCGGATCCAAGTCGCCCCCTCATTTACCCCGCGCTCCCTGGCCGAAGGCCAGGCGGAGCCGATTATCACGGCCCTCAGGAGGTCCCCATCCAGTCGTTTCAGCGCCCATCTGGGCGCTGACGGGGTGCCGCGTCGGAGGGGCGTGTCCAATGGCGAGTCCGAGACCACAGCCACGTCCATCAGGACGTAGCTGTGGTCCGACAAGGTCTCTCCACTCCAGACCCGCCAATTGGACACACGGCGTGAGGCGGCGGCCGTCGCGAATGACACGTCCACTATGGACCAGCCATTCCACCTCACGCACGTAGGCACGGAGCCCCGGTTTAACAACCGGAGCTCCATCCCCTCCGCCCAGTCTTCCAGGACTCCGCCTCGGGCGTTGGTCCCGGGGTTACCCCAGGTGGAGGACCTCGCGTTGAGGTCCCCCAGGACCAACACTGGACCGGCTATATACGGGGCTATCATAAGCCCCAGCCGGTCCAGGAACATCCCTAATTCGGCGGAGTCATAACTGGGTGAGCTGTAGCACCCCACGACCAGAAATCTTCCCCACTTTACCATAACCATCCCCCTGCCCCGTTCGACCACGGAGCAGGGGGGCACAGTCGCCGAGTGGCGACGCCACCATATCGCCACGGAGCCGTCATCGTCCCCGGACCAGTGTGGGTGGTCCGGGACTCTGTGCGGCTCCGTGGCGACGGCCAGGCCAACCCCCCACTCCTCCAGGCATTGGACCATTAGGTCCTGCGCCTGGCGGCAGTGGTTGAGGTTGGCCTGGAGTACCGGGAGAGGGGACCAGCGCGGAATATGGGCCATTAATTGGCCTTCGCACTGGTCCCCTCCTTAGCCGCCTGTGCGGGCGGCGGGGGGTCATTTCCCCCCGTCCCGCTGGGGCCCGCCTCCACCTCCATCGACTCCCCCTCCCTATGGGTTGGGGGAGTGGCCAACTTTACCGCCGGTATTTGCGGGGTTTGGGGGGGCGCCACACCGCCGGCCCCCTTTACCTTTTTCTTGGCCTTTGGAGGCGGGGAGCACGCCTTGCTCCCCGCCTTGTGGCCCGCCGGTCTCCCCAAGGCCGCGCACACAACGCAGTGGGGTGGCGCCTTGCACTCCACCGCCCGGTGGGTGGCGTCACCGCAGCGGTAGCAGTGACCGCTGCGGTCGACCTCCGCAGTGCACCGCTGCCGAACATGCCCCAGGGCAAGGCAGCGGAAGCACTGCAGCGGCCGAGCTGCCAGCACAACCACCTGGGCGGTGGACCACCCCACGCGTACTTTCCCGGCCTTTTCGATGGCCAGGGCCGCCACGGCCGGGCACTGCACCCATACGGTGCCGAGCCCGCTGGGCGGAGCCTTAAGCTCCCCCACCCGGACGGACTCGGCGGTGCAGCCCCCGGCTTTAGACACCGCCTCCACTACCTCCTGGGGGGTCACGGAAACCTCCAGGCCCGTGAGGCGGAATTCCGCCTTCTTCACGGGCCTGGACACCTTGACGTCCATCCCCCCCAGGACGGCGGCCATCTTGGCGGCCAAGGCATCGGCCTTGGGGCCCCCATCGGCACCGGGGACCTCAATGATGAGGCCCCCGGTTACCGCCCTCTTCCAATGGAGGGCCCCGATGCCAAGGGCGTCTAAATCGACGCCCTGGCGGGCCCTCCTAATGGCCTCCTCATACGAGGCCCCGCTCCCCTCCGGGACAGTCACGGTGACTGCCGCGGAGCGTGGCGGGGCCCTGACCTTGGCCGCTTGTTTCCCGCCCTTCGGGGCGGGGACAGCGGCCCTCCTTTTCGGGGCGCCAGCCGAGATGGCTGCCGCCACCTCAGCCGCGGCCTTAGCAGCGGCCTTGGCCGCGGAAATTGCCCGCCTCCCGACCACCTCTGCCCAGCTTCCCGGCTTAGCCGGGGTACCCGGTGCTGGCGCAGGAGACGGGGCCGGGCGGGCGACCGAAGGCTGGGGAGCCCCCCCAGTCTCCTTCCCTTTCTTCTTCTTCTTCTTTTTCTTCTTTTTCTTCCCTGCCCCTCCCGGCACCGGGGCAGGGGCAGGGGCAGGCGTCGGCGGAGCAGGCGCAGGGGCGGGCCGCGGCGGCGCCGGAGGGGCCGGCGGCGGCGGCCCGGGATCCCCACGGTCACCACGCCCGGTCACCCGGCGCAGCTCCCTCCGCATCTCCTCGCGGAGGGATCTGAGGCCCTCCTCCATGAGGGCCTTCATCTGGGCCACCAGGTCCAGCTGCGCCGGCGGGGTCGCGGTGACCTCGCCGACCTCGGCGGCGGAGACCTGCGGCAGGGGGGGAGCGTCCCGCAACCGCTTCATCACCATCAGCTCCCCCCTGATGGCCCGAAGCGAGTCGCGGGTCTCCAGCAGCTCCCTCCTGAGAGCCGCATTCTCCAGCCGCAGTGCGGCATCCCCAGCGTCCGCCTGGGAGACAGGAGCGCGGGAGTCGGCAGGGGGTCCAACCTGGACACCCCTCCGCTCCAACTCCCGCACTGCCGCCTTGATATCGGCGGAGGCGTCGCGTATCCCCTTTAGGTGCGTGCCCTTAAGGTTACGACTGGCCTCCGCCAGCTCCCGGGCAACGTCCGACTTGTCCGCAATAAAGGCGGACAGTTCCCCGGGAAGCATACTTCTAATATCCGGGCGGACATCGTCCCCCAGCCGCTCCCGTTTGCCGAATGACGGATTCGGCGATGTCCTGTCCGGAGTTGGCGGCAGCGAGCGTTTCACGCCCGCGACGCTGGGGATGGGGGGCGCCGACTGTGTCGATGTGTTCGACAGTCGGTCCACCGACCCGCTGCGCCGACCACGTCCCCTCACTCCCCTCTCCGGTCGGAGAAAGGGCCGGTCCCCAATAGCTGGGGTCCGGCTCCTCTCCTCCTGGGACCGGTCCAGGACCGTCCCAACTCCCCCCTCAACCACTTCCGGGTGTGGTAACCCCTCCTTAACCTCATCGTTTTTTGTAAATAAAGACTCCATAATTAATCCCACGAGTATGGCGGGAAAGGGTGGTCGACCCGGGCAGAGCCCCCACTACCCGGGCAAGCCTATATACAACGGGAGGTCGGCAGGTATCCCGAGGTGGTCAAACGCTAACGAGCGGGTGAAGTCCCCCCGCCCACTCCCGGAGCTCCGGGAGAGTCCCCTCACCGCGTTTCCGACAGCTTGGGATGGAGACTTTTTTATAGAGGTTTATCCTCCTCGCAGAGCCAGCCGATTAAGGCAAGCCCCCCCGTTCCGGTAAAACATGACCACCGGTTTACGGTCTGGGGCCCTGCGGCGGCCTCCCCGGCCGTTGCCCGCAGGACACACCGACCGCGGTTTTCATCCCTCCGTGTGAGCCTTACCGGCAAGGGAGGCCCTGCCAGGATCCGAAGATCCCGCCGGCATCGCCTCACACGTCAAAGGAACTACTTCCCGCGGAATACCCCTCGCTCCGTTAGCAACACACAACTATGTGTGTTCCCAGGGACCACCACGAGGAGGTGGAGCGTAGAGGATTTTAGGGATATGACCGCCACCACTGTGGCATACCTAGTAGTGGATCCGAGTCACCACTACTAAGCCCATATCCCCTCGGTCCCCTCCTTAATCCTATCCTTTCCTGTATCCTATCCTATCCTCTATCCTCTATCCTATCCAATCCTCTATCCTATCCTATCCTCTATCCTATCCTATCGTCTATCCTGTATTATCCTCTATCCTATCCTATCCTCTATCCTATCCTCTATCCTATCCTCTATCCTATCCTCTATCCTAGCCTATCCTCTATCCAATCCTATCCAATCCCCTATCCTATCCTCTATCCAATCCTATCCTCTATCCTATCAAATCCTCTATCCTATCCTCTCCTCTATCCTATCCTATCCTCTATCCTATCAAATCCTCTATCCTATCCTATCCTCTATCCTATCCTATCCTCTATCCTATCCTATCGTGTATCCTATCCTCTATCCTATCAAATCCCCTATCCTATCCTCTGTCCTATCCTATCCTCTATCCTATCCTATCCTCTATCCTATCCTATCTTCTATCCTATCCTATCCCCTATCCTATCAAATCCCCTATCCTATCCTCTATCCTATCCTATCCTATCCTATCCTCTATCCTATCCTATCTTCTATCATATCCTATCCTCTATCCTATCCTTTCCTCTATCCTATCCTATCCTCTATCCTATCCTATCGTCTATCCTATCCTCTCCTCTAACCTATCCTATCCTCTATCCTATCCTATCCTCTATCCTATCCTATCTTCTATCCTATCCTATCCTCTATCCTATCAAATCCCCTATCCTATCCTCTATCCTATCCTATCGTCTATCCTATCCTCTACCCAATCCTATCCTCTATCCTATCCTATCCTCTATCCTATCAAGTCCTCTATCCTATACTCTCCTCTATCCTATCCAATCCTCTATCCTATCCTATCCTCTATCCTATCCTATCCTCTATCCTATCCTTTATCCTAGCCTATCCTCTATCCTATCCAATCCAATCCCCTATCCTATCCTCTATCCAATCCTATCCTCAATCCAATCCTTGCCTGTATCCTATCCTATACTCTATCCTCTATCCTATCCAATCCTCTGTCCTATCCTATCCTCTATCCTATCCTATCGTGTATCCTATTCTCTATCCTATCAAATCCCCTATCCTATCCTCTATCCTATCCTATCCTCTATCCTATCCTATCCTCTATCCTATCCTATCCTCTATCCTATCCTATCCTCTATCCTATCCTATCCTCTATCCTATCCTATCCTCTATCCTATCCTATCCTCTATCCTATCCTATCCTCTATCCTATCCTATCCTCTATCCTATCCTATCCTCTATCCTATCCTATCCTCTATCCTATCCTATCCTCTATCCTATCCTATCCTCTATCCTATCCTATCCTCTATCCTATCCTATCCTCTATCCTATCCTATCCTCTATCCTATCCTATCCTCTATCCTATCCTATCCTCTATCCGATCCTATCCTCTATCCTATCCTATCGTGTATCCTATCCTCTATCCTATTCTATCCTCTATCCTATCAAATCCCCTATCCTATCCTCTGTCCTATCCTATCCTCTATCCTATCCTATCCTCTATCCTATCCTATCCTCTATCCAATCCTATCCTCTATCCTATCCTATCCTCTATCCTATCAAATCCTCTATCCTATCCTCTCCTCTATCCTATCCAATCCTCTAACCTATCCTATCCTCTATCCTATCCAATCCAATCCCCTTTCCTATCCTCTATCCAATCCTATCCTCAATCCTATCCTTTCCTGTATCCTATCCTATCCTCTATCCTCTATCCTATCCAATCCTCTGTCCTATCCTATCCTCTATCCTATCCTATCGTGTATCCTATCCTCTATCCTATCAAATCCCCTATCCTATCCTCTATCCTATCCTATCCTCTATCCTATCCTATCCTCTATCCTATCCTATCGTCTATCCTATCCTCTATCCTATCCTATCGTCTATCCTATCCTCTACCCAATCCTATCCTCTATCCTATCCTATCCTCTATCCTATCAAGTCCTCTATCCTATACTCTCCTCTATCCTATCCAATCCTCTATCCTATCCTATCCTCTATCCTATCCTATCCTCTATCCTATCCTTTATCCTAGCCTATCCTCTATCCTATCCAATCCAATCCCCTATCCTATCCTCTATCCAATCCTATCCTCAATCCAATCCTTGCCTGTATCCTATCCTATACTCTATCCTCTATCCTATCCAATCCTCTGTCCTATCCTATCCTCTATCCTATCCTATCGTGTATCCTATTCTCTATCCTATCAAATCCCCTATCCTATCCTCTATCCTATCCTATCCTCTATCCTATCCTATCCTCTATCCTATCCTATCCTCTATCCTATCCTATCCTCTATCCTATCCTATCCTCTATCCTATCCTATCCTCTATCCTATCCTATCCTCTATCCTATCCTATCCTCTATCCTATCCTATCCTCTATCCTATCCTATCCTCTATCCTATCCTATCCTCTATCCGATCCTATCCTCTATCCTATCCTATCGTGTATCCTATCCTCTATCCTATTCTATCCTCTATCCTATCAAATCCCCTATCCTATCCTCTGTCCTATCCTATCCTCTATCCTATCCTATCCTCTATCCTATCCTATCCTCTATCCAATCCTATCCTCTATCCTATCCTATCCTCTATCCTATCAAATCCTCTATCCTATCCTCTCCTCTATCCTATCCAATCCTCTAACCTATCCTATCCTCTATCCTATCCAATCCAATCCCCTTTCCTATCCTCTATCCAATCCTATCCTCAATCCTATCCTTTCCTGTATCCTATCCTATCCTCTATCCTCTATCCTATCCAATCCTCTATCCTATCCTATCCTCTATCCTATCCTATCGTCTATCCTGTATTATCCTCTATCCTATCCTATCCTCTATCCTATCCTCTATCCTATCCTCTATCCTATCCTCTATCCTAGCCTATCCTCTATCCAATCCTATCCAATCCCCTATCCTATCCTCTATCCAATCCTATCCTCTATCCTATCAAATCCTCTATCCTATCCTCTCCTCTATCCTATCCTATCCTCTATCCTATCAAATCCTCTATCCTATCCTATCCTCTATCCTATCCTATCCTCTATCCTATCCTATCGTGTATCCTATCCTCTATCCTATCAAATCCCCTATCCTATCCTCTGTCCTATCCTATCCTCTATCCTATCCTATCCTCTATCCTATCCTATCTTCTATCCTATCCTATCCCCTATCCTATCAAATCCCCTATCCTATCCTCTATCCTATCCTATCCTATCCTATCCTCTATCCTATCCTATCTTCTATCATATCCTATCCTCTATCCTATCCTTTCCTCTATCCTATCCTATCCTCTATCCTATCCTATCGTCTATCCTATCCTCTCCTCTAACCTATCCTATCCTCTATCCTATCCTATCCTCTATCCTATCCTATCTTCTATCCTATCCTATCCTCTATCCTATCAAATCCCCTATCCTATCCTCTATCCTATCCTATCGTCTATCCTATCCTCTACCCAATCCTATCCTCTATCCTATCCTATCCTCTATCCTATCAAGTCCTCTATCCTATACTCTCCTCTATCCTATCCAATCCTCTATCCTATCCTATCCTCTATCCTATCCTATCCTCTATCCTATCCTTTATCCTAGCCTATCCTCTATCCTATCCAATCCAATCCCCTATCCTATCCTCTATCCAATCCTATCCTCAATCCAATCCTTGCCTGTATCCTATCCTATACTCTATCCTCTATCCTATCCAATCCTCTGTCCTATCCTATCCTCTATCCTATCCTATCGTGTATCCTATTCTCTATCCTATCAAATCCCCTATCCTATCCTCTATCCTATCCTATCCTCTATCCTATCCTATCCTCTATCCTATCCTATCCTCTATCCTATCCTATCCTCTATCCTATCCTATCCTCTATCCTATCCTATCCTCTATCCTATCCTATCCTCTATCCTATCCTATCCTCTATCCTATCCTATCCTCTATCCTATCCTATCCTCTATCCTATCCTATCCTCTATCCTATCCTATCCTCTATCCTATCCTATCCTCTATCCTATCCTATCCTCTATCCTATCCTATCCTCTATCCTATCCTATCCTCTATCCTATCCTATCCTCTATCCTATCCTATCCTCTATCCGATCCTATCCTCTATCCTATCCTATCGTGTATCCTATCCTCTATCCTATTCTATCCTCTATCCTATCAAATCCCCTATCCTATCCTCTGTCCTATCCTATCCTCTATCCTATCCTATCCTCTATCCTATCCTATCCTCTATCCAATCCTATCCTCTATCCTATCCTATCCTCTATCCTATCAAATCCTCTATCCTATCCTCTCCTCTATCCTATCCAATCCTCTAACCTATCCTATCCTCTATCCTATCCAATCCAATCCCCTTTCCTATCCTCTATCCAATCCTATCCTCAATCCTATCCTTTCCTGTATCCTATCCTATCCTCTATCCTCTATCCTATCCAATCCTCTGTCCTATCCTATCCTCTATCCTATCCTATCGTGTATCCTATCCTCTATCCTATCAAATCCCCTATCCTATCCTCTATCCTATCCTATCCTCTATCCTATCCTATCCTCTATCCTATCCTATCGTCTATCCTATCCTCTATCCTATCCTATCGTCTATCCTATCCTCTACCCAATCCTATCCTCTATCCTATCCTATCCTCTATCCTATCAAGTCCTCTATCCTATACTCTCCTCTATCCTATCCAATCCTCTATCCTATCCTATCCTCTATCCTATCCTATCCTCTATCCTATCCTTTATCCTAGCCTATCCTCTATCCTATCCAATCCAATCCCCTATCCTATCCTCTATCCAATCCTATCCTCAATCCAATCCTTGCCTGTATCCTATCCTATACTCTATCCTCTATCCTATCCAATCCTCTGTCCTATCCTATCCTCTATCCTATCCTATCGTGTATCCTATTCTCTATCCTATCAAATCCCCTATCCTATCCTCTATCCTATCCTATCCTCTATCCTATCCTATCCTCTATCCTATCCTATCCTCTATCCTATCCTATCCTCTATCCTATCCTATCCTCTATCCTATCCTATCCTCTATCCTATCCTATCCTCTATCCTATCCTATCCTCTATCCTATCCTATCCTCTATCCTATCCTATCCTCTATCCTATCCTATCCTCTATCCTATCCTATCCTCTATCCTATCCTATCCTCTATCCTATCCTATCCTCTATCCTATCCTATCCTCTATCCTATCCTATCCTCTATCCGATCCTATCCTCTATCCTATCCTCTCCTGTATCCTATCCTATCCTCTATCCTATCCTATCCTCTATCATATCCTATCCTCTATCCTATCCTATCCTCTATCCTATCCTATCGTCTATCCTATCCTGTATCCTATCCTATCCATTATCCTATCAAATCCCCTATCCTATCCTATCCTCTATCCAATCCTCTATCCTATCCTATCCTCTATCCTATCCTATCCTCTATCCTATCAAATCCCCTATCGTGTCCTCCATCATATCCTATCCTCTATCCTATCCTATTCTCTATCCTATCCTATCCTCTATCCTATCAAATCCCCTATCCTATCCTCTGTCCTTTCCTATCCTCTATCCTATCCTATCCTCTATCATATCCTATCCTCTATCCTATCCTATCCTCTATCCTATCCTATCCTCTATCCTATCAAATCCCCTATCCTATCCTCTGTCCTATCCTATCCTCTAATCCTATCCTATCCTCTATCCTATCCTATCGTCTATCCTATCCTCTATCCTATCCTCTCCTGTATCCTATCCTATCCTCTATCCTATTCTATCGTCTATCCTGTATTATCCTCTATCCTATCCTATCCTCTATCCTATCCTCTATCCTAGCCTATCCTCTATCCTATCCTATCCAATCCACTATCCTATCCTCTATCCAATACTATCCTCAATCCTATCCTTTCCTGTATCCTATCCTATCCTCTATCCTCTATCCTATCCAATCCTCTGTCCTATCCTATCCTCTATCCTATCAAATCCTCTATCCTATCAAATCCCCTATCGTGTCCTCCATCATATCCTATCCTCTATCCTATCCTATCCTCTATCCAATCCTATCCTCAATCCAATCCTTGCCTGTATCCTATCCTATACTCTATCCTCTATCCTATCCAATCCTCTGTCCTATCCTATCCTCTATCCTATCCTATCGTGTATCCTATTCTCTATCCTATCAAATCCCCTATCCTATCCTCTATCCTATCCTATCCTCTATCCTATCCTATCCTCTATCCTATCCTATCCTCTATCCTATCCTATCCTCTATCCTATCCTATCCTCTATCCTATCCTATCCTCTATCCTATCCTATCCTCTATCCTATCCTATCCTCTATCCTATCCTATCCTCTATCCTATCCTATCCTCTATCCTATCCTATCCTCTATCCTATCCTATCCTCTATCCTATCCTATCCTCTATCCTATCCTATCCTCTATCCTATCCTATCCTCTATCCTATCCTATCCTCTATCCTATCCTATCCTCTATCCGATCCTATCCTCTATCCTATCCTCTATCCTATTCTATCCTCTATCCTATTCTATCCTCTATCCTATCAAATCCCCTATCCTATCCTCTGTCCTATCCTATCCTCTATCCTATCCTATCCTCTATCCTATCCTATCCTCTATCCAATCCTATCCTCTATCCTATCCTATCCTCTATCCTATCAAATCCTCTATCCTATCCTCTCCTCTATCCTATCCAATCCTCTAACCTATCCTATCCTCTATCCTATCCAATCCAATCCCCTTTCCTATCCTCTATCCAATCCTATCCTCAATCCTATCCTTTCCTGTATCCTATCCTATCCTCTATCCTCTATCCTATCCAATCCTCTGTCCTATCCTATCCTCTATCCTATCCTATCGTGTATCCTATCCTCTATCCTATCAAATCCCCTATCCTATCCTCTATCCTATCCTATCCTCTATCCTATCCTATCCTCTATCCTATCCTATCGTCTATCCTATCCTCTATCCTATCCTATCGTCTATCCTATCCTCTATCCTACCCTATCCTCTATCCTATCCTCTCCTGTATCCTATCCTATCCTCTATCCTATCCTATCCTCTATCATATCCTATCCTCTATCCTATCCTATCCTCTATCCTATCCTATCGTCTATCCTATCCTGTATCCTATCCTATCCATTATCCTATCAAATCCCCTATCCTATCCTATCCTCTATCCAATCCTCTATCCTATCCTATCCTCTATCCTATCCTATCCTCTATCCTATCAAATCCCCTATCGTGTCCTCCATCATATCCTATCCTCTATCCTATCCTATTCTCTATCCTATCCTATCCTCTATCCTATCAAATCCCCTATCCTATCCTCTGTCCTTTCCTATCCTCTATCCTATCCTATCCTCTATCATATCCTATCCTCTATCCTATCCTATCCTCTATCCTATCCTATCCTCTATCCTATCAAATCCCCTATCCTATCCTCTGTCCTATCCTATCCTCTAATCCTATCCTATCCTCTATCCTATCCTATCGTCTATCCTATCCTCTATCCTATCCTCTCCTGTATCCTATCCTATCCTCTATCCTATTCTATCGTCTATCCTGTATTATCCTCTATCCTATCCTATCCTCTATCCTATCCTCTATCCTAGCCTATCCTCTATCCTATCCTATCCAATCCACTATCCTATCCTCTATCCAATACTATCCTCAATCCTATCCTTTCCTGTATCCTATCCTATCCTCTATCCTCTATCCTATCCAATCCTCTGTCCTATCCTATCCTCTATCCTATCAAATCCCCTATCCTATCCTCTGTCCTATCCTATCCTCTATCCTATCCTATCCTCTGTCCTATCCTATCCTCTATCCTATCAAATCCCCTATCCTATCCTCTGTCCTATCCTATCCTCTAATCCTATCCTATCCTCTATCCTATCCTATCGTCTATCCTATCCTCTATCCTATCGCATCCTCTATCCTATCCTATCGTCTATCCTATCCTCTATCCTATCCTATCCTCTATCCTATCAAATCCCCTATCCTATCCTCTATCCTATCCTATCCTCTATCCAATCCTCTATCCTATCCTATCCTCTATCCTATCCTATCCTCTATCCTATCCTATCGTCTATCCTGTATTATCCTCTATCCTATCCTATCCCCTATCCTATCCTATCCTCTGTCCTATCCTATCCTCTAATCCTATCCTATCCTCTATCCTATCCTATCGTCTATCCTATCCTCTATCCTATCCTCTCCTGTATCCTATCCTATCCTCTATCCTATCCTATCCTCTATCCTATCGCATCCTCTATCCTATCCTATCGTCTATCCTATCCTCTGTCCTATCCTATCCTCTAATCCTATCCTATCCTCTATCCTATCCTATCGTCTATCCTATCCTCTATCCTATCCTATCCCCTATCCTATCCTATCCTCTGCCCTATCCTATCCTCTAATCCTATCCTATCCTCTATCCTATCCTATCGTCTATCCTATCCTCTATCCTATCCTCTCCTGTATCCTATCCTATCCTCTATCCTATCAAATCCCCTATCCTATCCTCTGTCCTATCCTATCCTCTATCATATCCTATCCTCTGTCCTATCCTATCCTCTATCCTATCAAATCCCCTATCCTATCCTCTGTCCTATCCTATCCTCTAATCCTATCCTATCCTCTATCCTATCCTATCGTCTATCCTATCCTCTATCCTATCCTATCCCCTATCCAATCCTATCCTCAATCCTATCCTTTCCTGTATCCTATCCTATCCTGTATCCTCTACCCTATCATATCCTCTATCCTATTCTATCCTCTATCCTATCCTATCGTCTATCCTATCCTCTATCCTATCCTATCGTCTATCCTATCCTCTATCCTATGCTATCCTCTATCCTATCCTATCCTCTATCCTATCCTATCCTATATCCTATCCTATCCTATCCTATCCTCTATCCTATCCTATCGTCAATCCTGTCCTATCCTCTATCCTATCCTATCCTCTATCCAATCCTTTATCCTAGCCTATCCTCTATCCTATCTAATCCAATCCCCTATCCTATCCTCCATCCAATCCTATCCTCAATCCTATCCTATCGTCTATCCTGTATTATCCTCTATCCTATCCTATCCTCTATCCTATCCTCTCCTCTATCCTATCCTATCCTCTATCCTATCAAATCCTCTATCCTATCCTATCCTCTATCCTATCCTATCCTCTATCCTATCCTATCGTGTATCCTATCCTCTATCCTATCAAATCCCCTATTCTATCCTCTATCCTATCCTATCCTCTATCCTATCCTATCCTCTATCCTATCCTATCCTCTATCCTATCCTATCCTCTATCCTATCCTATCCTCTATCCTATCCTATCCTCTATCCTATCCTATCCTCTATCCTATCCTATCCTCTATCCTATCCTATCCTCTATCCTATCCTATCGTGTATCCTATCCTCTATCCTATCCTATCCTCTATCCTATCAAATCCTCTATCCTATCCTCTATCCAATCCTATCCTCAATCCTATCCTTTCCTGTATCCTATCCTATCCTCTATCCTCTATCCTATCCAATCCTCTGTCCTATCCTATCCTCTATCCTATCCTATCGTGTATCCTATCCTCTATCCTATCAAATCGCCTATCCTATCCTCTATCCTATCCTATCCTCTATCCTATCCTATCGTCTATCCTATCCTCTATCCTATCCTATCGTCTATCCTATCCTCTATCCTATCCTATCCTCTATCCTATCCTATCCTCTATCCTATCCTATCCTCTATCCTATCCTCTCCTGTATCCTATCCTATCCTCTATCCTATCCTATCCTCTATCATATCCTATCCTCTATCCTATCCTATCCTCTATCCTATCCTATCGTCTATCCTTTCCTGTATCCTATCCTATCCATTATCCTATCAAATCCCCTATCCTATCCTATCCTCTATCCAATCCTCTATCCTATCCTATCCTCTATCCTATCCTATCTTCTATCCTATCCTATTCCCTATCCTTTCAAATCCCCTATCCTATCCTCTATCCTATCCTGTCCTATCCTATACTCTATCCTATCCTATCTTCTATCATATCCCATCCTCTATCCTATCCTTTCCTCTATCCTATCCTATCCTCTATCCTATCCTATCGTCTATCCTATCCTCTCCTCTATCCTATCCTATCCTCTATCCTATCCTATCCTCTATCCTATCCTATCTTCTATCCTATCCTATCCTCTATCCTATCAAATCCCCTATCCTATCCTCTATCCTATCCTATCGTCTATCCTATCCTCTACCCAATCCTATCCTCTATCCTATCCTATCCTCTATCCTATCAAGTCCTCTATCCTATACTCTCCTCTATCCTATCCAATCCTCTATCCTATCCTATCCTCTATCCTATCCTATCCTCTATCCTATCCTATCCTCTATCCTATCCTATCCTCTATCCTATCCTTTATCCTAGCCTATCCTCTATCCTATCCAATCCAATCCCCTATCCTATCCTCTATCCAATCCTATCCTCAATCCAATCCTTGCCTGTATCCTATCCTATACCCTATCCTCTATCCTATCCAATCCTCTGTCCTATCCTATCCTCTATCCTATCCTATCGTGTATCCTATTCTCTATCCTATCAAATCCCCTATCCTATCCTCTATCCTATCCTATCCTCTATCCTATCCTATCCTCTATCCTATCCTATCGTCTATCCTATCCTCTATCCTATCCCATCGTCTATCCTATCCTCTATCCTATCCTATCCTCTATCCTATCCTATCCTCTATCCTATCCTATCGTGTATCAAATCCTCTATCCTATCCTATCCTCTATCCTATCCTATCGTGTATCCTATCCTCTATCCTATCAAATCCCCTATCCTATCCTCTGTCCTATCCTATCCTCTATCCTATCCTGTCCTCTATCCTATCCTATCTTCTATCCTATCCTATCCCCTATCCTATCAAATCCCCTATCCTATCCTCTATCCTATCCTATCCTATCCTATCCTCTATCCTATCCTATCTTCTATCATATCCTATCCTCTATCCTATCCTTTCCTCTATCCTATCCTATCCTCTATCCTATCCTATCGTCTATCCTATCCTCTCCTCTATCCTATCCTTTCCTCTATCCTATCCTATCCTCTATCCTATCCTATCCTCTATCCTATCCTATCGTGTATACTATCCTCTATCCTATCCTATCCTCTATCCTATCAAATCCCCTATCCTATCCTCTGTCCTATCCTATCCTCTATCCTATCCTATCCTCTATCCTATCCTATCCTCTATCCTATCCTATCCTCTATCCTATCCTATCCTCTATCCTATCCTATCCTCTGTCCTATCCTATCCTCTATCCTATCCTATCCTCTATCCTATCCTATCGTGTATCCTATCCTCTATCCTATCCTATCCTCTATCCTATCAAATCCACTATCCTATCCTCTGTCCTATCCTATCCTCTATCCTATCCTATCCTCTATCCTATCCTATCCTCTATCCAATCCTATCCTCTATCCTATCCTATCCTCTATCCTATCAAATCCTCTATCCTATCCTCTCCTCTATCCTATCCAATCCTCTAACCTATCCTATCCTCTATCCAATCCTATCCTCTATCCTATCCTATCCTCTATCCTATCAAATCCTCTATCCTATCCTCTCCTCTATCCTATCCAATCCTCTAACCTATCCTATCCTCTATCCTATCCTATCCTCTATCCTATCCTATCGTCAATCCTGTCCTATCCTCTATCCTATCCTATCCTCTATCCTATCCATTATCCTAGCCTATCCTCTATCCTATCCAATCCAATCCCCTATCCTATCCTCTATCCAATCCTATCCTCAATCCTATCCTTTCCTCTATCCTATCCTATCCTCTATCCTCTATCCTATCCAATCCTCTGTCCTATCCTATCCTCTATCCTATCCTATCGTGTATCCTATCCTCTATCCTATCAAATCCCCTATCCTATCCTCTATCCTATCCTATCCTCTATCCTATCCTATCCTCTATCCTATCCTATCGTCTATCCTATCCTCTATCCTATCCTATCGTCTATCCTATCCTCTATCCTATCCTATCCTCTATCCTATCCTATCCTCTATCCTATCCTATCGTGTATCCTATCCTCTATCCTATCAAATCCCCTATCCTATCCTCTATCCTATCCTATCCTCTATCCTATCCTATCCTCTATCCTATCCTATCGTCTATCCTATCCTCTATCCTATCCTCTCCTGTATCCTATCCTATCCTCTATCCTATCCTATCCTCTATCATATCCTATCCTCTATCCTATCCTATCCTCTATCCTATCCTATCGTCTATCCTATCCTGTATCCTATCCTATCCATTATCCTATCAAATCCCCTATCCTATCCTATCCTCTATCCAATCCTCTATCCTATCCTATCCTCTATCCTATCCTATCGTCTATCGTGTATTATCCTCTATCCTAGCCTATCCTCTATCCTATCCTCTATCCTATCCTCTATCCTATCCTCTATCCTAGCCTATCCTCTATCCAATCCTATCCAATCCCCTATCCTATCCTCTATCCAATCCTATCCTCTATCCTATCAAATCCTCTATCCTATCCTCTCCTCTATCCTATCCTATCCTCTATCCTATCAAATCCTCTATCCTATCCTATCCTCTATCCTATCCTATCCTCTATCCTATCCTATCGTGTATCCTATCCTCTATCCTATCAAATCCCCTATTCTATCCTCTATCCTATCCTATCCTCTATCCTATCCTATCCTCTATCCTATCCTATCCTCTATCCTATCCTATCCTCTATCCTATCCTATCCTCTATCCTATCCTATCCTCTATCCTATCCTATCCTCTATCCTATCCTATCCTCTATCCTATCCTATCCTCTATCCAATCCTATCCTCTATCCTATCCTATCCTCTATCCTATCCTATCGTGTATCCTATCCTCTATCCTATCCTATCCTCCATCCTATCAAATCCCCTATCCTATCCTCTGTCCTATCCTATCCTCTATCCTATCCTATCCTCTATCCTATCCTATCCTCTATCCAATCCTATCCTCTATCCTATCCTATCCTCTATCCTATCAAATCCTCTATCCTATCCTCTCCTCTATCCTATCCAATCCTCTAACCTATCCTATCCTCTATCCTATCCTATCCTCTATCCTATCCTATCGTCAATCCTGTCCTATCCTCTATCCTATCCTATCCTCTATCCTATCCTTTATCCTAGCCTATCCTCTATCCTATCCAATCCAATCCCCTATCCTATCGTCAATCCTGTCCTATCCGCTATCCTATCCTATCCTCTATCCTATCCTCTCTTCTATCCTATCCTATCAAATACCCTATCCTGTCCTCTATCCTATCCTATCCTGTATCCTATCCAATTTTCTATCCTATCCTATCATCTATCCTCAATCCTATCCTTTCCTGTATCCTATCCAAACATCTATCCTATCCTATCCTCTATCCTATCCTGTCCTCTATCCTATCCTATCGTCTATCCTATCCTCTATCCTATCTTATCGTCTATCCTATCCTCTATCCTATCCTATCCTCTATCCTATCCTATCCTCTATCCTATCCTATCCTCTATCCTATCCTATCCTCTATCCTATCCTATCCTCTATCCAATCCTATCCTCTATCCTATCCTATCCTCTATCCTATCCTATCGTGTATCCTATCCTCTATCCTATCCTGTCCTCTATCCTATCAAATCCCCTATCCTATCCTCTCCTCTATCCTATCCAATCCTCTATCCTATCCTCTCCTCTATCCTATCCAATCCTCTAACCTATCCTATCCTCTATCCTATCCTATCCTCTATCCTATCCTATCGTCAATCCTGTCCTATCCTCTATCCTATCCTATCCTCTATCCTATCCTTTATCCTAGCCTATCCTCTATCCTATCCAATCCAATCCCCTATCCTATCCTCTATCCAATCCTATCCTCAATCCTATCCTTTCCTGTATCCTATCCTATCCTCTATCCTCTATCCTATCCAATCCTCTGTCCTATCCTATCCTCTATCCTATCCTATCGTGTATCCTATCCTCTATCCTATCAAATCGCCTATCCTATCCTCTATCCTATCCTATCCTCTATCCTATCCTATCCTCTATCCTATCCTATCGTCTATCCTATCCTCTATCCTATCCTATCGTCTATCCTATCCTCTATCCTATCCTATCCTCTATCCTATCCTATCCTCTATCCTATCCTATCCTCTATCCTATCCTCTCCTGTATCCTATCCTATCCTCTATCCTATCCTATCCTCTATCATATCCTATCCTCTATCCTATCCTATCCTCTATCCTATCCTATCGTCTATCCTATCCTGTATCCTATCCTATCCATTATCCTATCAAATCCCCTATCCTATCCTATCCTCTATCCAATCCTCTATCCTATCCTATCCTCTATCCTATCCTATCTTCTATCCTATCCTATTCCCTATCCTTTCAAATCCCCTATCCTATCCTCTATCCTATCCTGTCCTATCCTATACTCTATCCTATCCTATCTTCTATCATATCCCATCCTCTATCCTATCCTTTCCTCTATCCTATCCTATCCTCTATCCTATCCTATCGTCTATCCTATCCTCTCCTCTATCCTATCCTATCCTCTATCCTATCCTATCCTCTATCCTATCCTATCTTCTATCCTATCCTATCCTCTATCCTATCAAATCCCCTATCCTATCCTCTATCCTATCCTATCGTCTATCCTATCCTCTACCCAATCCTATCCTCTATCCTATCCTATCCTCTATCCTATCAAGTCCTCTATCCTATACACTCCTCTATCCTATCCAATCCTCTATCCTATCCTATCCTCTATCCTATCCTATCCTCTATCCTATCCTTTATCCTAGCCTATCCTCTATCCTATCCAATCCAATCCCCTATCCTATCCTCTATCCAATCCTATCCTCAATCCAATCCTTGCCTGTATCCTATCCTATACCCTATACTCTATCCTATCCAATCCTCTGTCCTATCCTATCCTCTATCCTATCCTATCGTGTATCCTATTCTCTATCCTATCAAATCCCCTATCCTATCCTCTATCCTATCCTATCCTCTATCCTATCCTATCCTCTATCCTATCCTATCGTCTATCCTATCCTCTATCCTATCCTATCGTCTATCCTATCCTCTATCCTATCCTATCCTCTATCCTATCCTATCCTCTATCCTATCCTATCGTGTATCAAATCCTCTATCCTATCCTATCCTCTATCCTATCCTATCCTCTATCCTATCCTATCGTGTATCCTATCCTCTATCCTATCAAATCCCCTATCCTATCCTCTGTCCTATCCTATCCTCTATCCTATCCTGTCCTCTATCCTATCCTATCTTCTATCCTATCCTATCCCCTATCCTATCAAATCCCCTATCCTATCCTCTATCCTATCCTATCCTATCCTATCCTCTATCCTATCCTATCTTCTATCATATCCTATCCTCTATCCTATCCTTTCCTCTATCCTATCCTATCCTCTATCCTATCCTATCGTCTATCCTATCCTCTCCTCTATCCTATCCTTTCCTCTATCCTATCCTATCCTCTATCCTATCCTATCCTCTATCCTATCCTATCGTGTATACTATCCTCTATCCTATCCTATCCTCTATCCTATCAAATCCCCTATCCTATCCTCTGTCCTATCCTATCCTCTATCCTATCCTATCCTCTATCCTATCCTATCCTCTATCCTATCCTATCGTGTATACTATCCTCTATCCTATCCTATCCTCTATCCTATCAAATCCCCTATCCTATCCTCTGTCCTATCCTATCCTCTATCCTATCCTATCCTCTATCCTATCCTATCCTCTATCCTATCCTATCCTCTATCCTATCCTATCCTCTATCCTATCCTATCCTCTGTCCTATCCTATCCTCTATCCTATCCTATCCTCTATCCTATCCTATCGTGTATCCTATCCTCTATCCTATCCTATCCTCTATCCTATCAAATCCCCTATCCTATCCTCTGTCCTATCCTATCCTCTATCCTATCATATCCTCTATCCTATCCTATCCTCTATCCAATCCTATCCTCTATCCTATCCTATCCTCTATCCTATCCTATCGTCTATCCTATCCTCTATCCTATCCTATCGTCTATCCTATCCTCTATCCTATCCTATCCTCTATCCTATCCTATCGTGTATCCTATCCTCTATCCTATCCTATCCTCTATCCTATCCTATCCTCTATCCTATCCTATCTTCTATCCTATCCTATCCTCCACCCTATGAAATCCCATATCCTATCATCTGTCCTATCCTATCCTCTATCCTATCCTATCCTCTATCCTATCCTATCCTCTATCCTATCCTATCCTCTATCCTATCCTATCCTCTATCCTATCCTCTATTCTATCCTATCCTCTATCCTATCCTATCCACTATCCTATCCTATCCTCTATCCTATCAAATCCTCTATCCTATCCTATCCGCTATCCTATCCTCTATCCTATCCTATCCGCTATCCTATCCTCTATCCTATCCTATTCTCTATCCTATCCTATCCTCTATCCTATCCTATCTTCTATCCTATCCTATCCTCTATCCTATCCTATCGTCTATCCTATCCTATCCTCTATCCTATCCTATCCTCTATCCTATCCTATCCTCCATGCCATCCTATCCTCTATCCTATCCTATCTTCCATCCTATCCTATCCTCTATCCTATCAAGTCCCCTATCCTATCAAATCCTCTATCCTATCCTCTACCCTATCCTATCCTCTATCCTATCCTATCCTCTATCCTATCCTATCCTATCCTCTATCGTATCAAATCCCCTATCCTATCCTCTATCCTATCCTATCCTATCCTATCCTCTATCCTATCCTATCCTATCCTATCCTCTATCCTATCCTGTCTTCTATCCTATCCTATCCTCTATCCTATCCTATCTTCCATCCTATCCTATCCTCTATCCTATCAAGTCCCCTATCCTATCAAATCCTCTATCCTATCCTCTACCCTATCCTATCCTCTATCCTATCCTATCCTCTATCCTATCCTATCCTATCCTCTATCGTATCAAATCCCCTATCCTATCCTCTATCCTATCCTATCCTATCCTATCCTCTATCCTATCCTATCCTATCCTATCCTATCCTCTATCCTATCCTGTCTTCTATCCTATCCTATCCTCTATCCTATCCTTTCCACTATCCTATCCTATCCTCTATCCTATCCTATCGTCTATCCTATCCTATCCTCTATCCTATGCTATCCGCTATCCTATTCTATCCTCTATCGTATCCTCTCTTCTATCCTATCCTATCCTCTATCCTATCAAATCCCCTATCCTATCCTCTATCCTATCCTATCCTGTATCCTATCCAATTTTTTATCCTATCCTATCATCTATCCTCAATCCTATCCTTTCCTGTATCCTATCCAAACATCTATCCTATCCTATCCTCTATCCTATCCTGTCCTCTATCCTATCCTCTATCCTATCCTGTCCTCTATCCTATCCTATCCTCTATCCTATCCTCTATCCTATCCTATCCAATCCCCTATCCTATGCTCTATCCTATCCTACCCTCTATGATATCGTATACTCTGTCATATCCTAACCTCTATCCTATAATATCATCTATCCGTTCCTATTCTCTATCCTACCCTATTCTCTATCCTATCCTCTATCCTATCCTATCCTCTATCCTATCCTTTCCTCTATCCTATCCTATCCTCTATCCTATCCTATCGTCTATCCTATCCTATAGTCTATCCTATCCTATCCTCTATCCTATCCAATCCTCTATCCTATCCTATCATCTATCCTCAATCCTATCCTTTCCTGTATCCTATCCATTCCTCTATCCTATCCTGTCCTCTATCCTATCCTATCCTCTATCCCATCCTATCCTCTATCCTATCCTCTATCCTATCCTATCCTCTATCCTATCCTATCTTCTATCCTATCCGATCCTCTATCCTATCCTATCGTCTATCCTATCCTATAGTCTATCCTATCCTATCCTCTATCCTATCCAATCCTCTATCCTATCCTATCATCTATCCTCAATCCTATCCTTTCCTGTATCCTATCCTTTCCACTATCCTATCCTATCCTCTATCCTATCCTATCGTCTATCCTATCTTATCCTCTATCCTATCCTATCATCTATCCTTAATCCTATCCTTTCCTGTATCCTATCCAAACATCTATCCTATCCTATCCTCTATCCTATCCTGTCCTCTATCCTATCCTCTCCTGTATCCTATCCTATCCTCTATCCTATCCTATCCTCTATCCTATCGTATCCTCTATCCTATCCTATCGTCTATCCTATCCTCTATCCTATCCTATCCTCTATCCTATCAAATCCCCTATCCTATCCTCTATCCTATCCTATCCTCTATCCAATCCTCTATCCTATCCTTTCCACTATCCTATCCTATCCTCTATCATATCCTATCGTCTATCCTATCCTATCCTCTATCCTATGCTATCCGCTATCCTATTCTATCCTCTATCGTATCCTCTCTTCTATCCTATCCTATCCTCTATCCTATCAAATCCCCTATCCTATCCTCTATCCTATCCTATCCTGTATCCTATCCAATTTTCTATCCTATCCTATCATCTATCCTCAATCCTATCCTTTCCTGTATCCTATCCAAACATCTATCCTATCCTATCCTCTATCCTATCCTGTCCTCTATCCTATCCTCTATCCTATCCTGTCCTCTATCCTATCCTATCCTCTATCCTATCCTCTATCCTATCCTATCCAATCCCCTATCCTATGCTCTATCCTATCCTACCCTCTATGATATCGTATACTCTGTCATATCCTAACCTCTATCCTATAATATCATCTATCCGTTCCTATTCTCTATCCTACCCTATTCTCTATCCTATCCTCTATCCTATCCTATCCTCTATCCTATCCTTTCCTCTATCCTATCCTATCCTCTATCCTATCCTATCGTCTATCCTATCCTATAGTCTATCCTATCCTATCCTCTATCCTATCCAATCCTCTATCCTATCCTATCATCTATCCTCAATCCTATCCTTTCCTGTATCCTATCCATTCCTCTATCCTATCCTGTCCTCTATCCTATCCTATCCTCTATCCCATCCTATCCTCTATCCTATCCTCTATCCTATCCTATCCTCTATCCTATCCTATCTTCTATCCTATCCGATCCTCTATCCTATCCTATCGTCTATCCTATCCTATAGTCTATCCTATCCTATCCTCTATCCTATCCAATCCTCTATCCTATCCTATCATCTATCCTCAATCCTATCCTTTCCTGTATCCTATCCTTTCCACTATCCTATCCTATCCTCTATCCTATCCTATCGTCTATCCTATCCTATCCTCTATCCTATCCTATCATCTATCCTTAATCCTATCCTTTCATGTATCCTATCCAAACATCTATCCTATCCTATCCTCTATCCTATCCTGTCCTCTATCCTATCCTCTCCTGTATCCTATCCTATCCTCTATCCTATCCTATCCTCTATCCTATCGTATCCTCTATCCTATCCTATCGTCTATCCTATCCTCTATCCTATCCTATCCTCTATCCTATCAAATCCCCTATCCTATCCTCTATCCTATCCTATCCTCTATCCAATCCTCTATCCTATCCTATCCTCTATCCTATCCTATCCCCTATCAAATCCCCTATCCTATCCTCTGTCCTATCCTATCCTCTATCCTATCCTATCCTCTATCCTATCCTATCCTCTAACCAATCCTATCCTCTATCCTCTCCTATCCTCTATCCTATCAAATCCTCTATCCTATCCTCTACTCTATCCTATCCAATCCTCTATCCTATCCTATCCTCTATCCTATCCTATCGTCAATCCTGTCCTATCCTCTATCCTATCCTATCCTCTATCCTACCCTTTATCCTAGCCTATCCTCTATCCTATCCAATCCAATCCCCTATCCTATCCTCTATCCAATCCTATCCTCAATCCTATCCTTTCCTGTATCCTATCCTATCCTCTATCCTCTATCCTATCCAATCCTCTGCCCTATCCTATCCTCTATCCTATCCTATCGTGTATCCTATCCTCTATCCTATCAAATCCCCTATCCTATCCTCTATCCTATCCTATCCTCTATCCTATCCTATCCTCTATCCTATCAAGTTCTCTATCCTATCCTATCCTCTATCCTATCCTATCCTCTATCCTATCCTATCGTCAATCCTGTCCTATCCGCTATCCTATCCTATCCTCTATCCTATCCTCTCTTCTATCCTATCCTATCAAATACCCTATCCTATCCTGTATCCTATCCTATCCTCTATCCTATCCAATTTTCTATCCTATCCTATCATCTATCCTCAATCCTATCCTTTCCTGTATCCTATCCAAACATCTATCCTATCCTGTCCTCTATCCTATCCTGTCCTCTATCCAATCCTATCCTCTATCCTATCCTATCCTCTATCCTATCAAATCCTCTATCCTATCCTCTCCTCTATCCTATCCAATCCTCTAACCTATCCTATCCTCTATCCTATCCTATCCTCTATCCTATCCTATCGTCAATCCTGTCCTATCCTCTATCCTATCCTATCCTCTATCCTATCCTTTATCCTAGCCTATCCTCTATCCTATCCAATCCAATCCCCTATCCTATCCTCTATCCAATCCTATCCTCAATCCTATCCTTTCCTGTATCCTATCCTATCCTCTATCCTCTATCCTATCCAATCCTCTGTCCTATCCTATCCTCTATCCTATCCTATCGTGTATCCTATCCTCTATCCTATCAAATCCCCTATCCTATCCTCTATCCTATCCTATCCTCTATCCTATCCTATCCTCTATCCTATCCTATCGTCTATCCTATCCTCTATCCTATCCTATCGTCTATCCTATCCTCTATCCTATCCTATCCTCTATCCTATCCTATCCTCTATCCTATCCTATCGTGTATCCTATCCTCTATCCTATCCTATCCTCTATCCTATCAAATCCCCTATCCTATCCTCTGTCCTATCCTATCACCTATCCTATCCTATCCTCTATCCTATCCTATCCTCTATCCAATCCTATCCTCTATCCTATCCTATCCTCTATCCTATCAAATCCTCTATCCTATCCTCTCCTCTATCCTATCCAATCCTCTAACCTATCCTATCCTCTATCCTATCCTATCCTCTATCCTATCCTATCGTCAATCCTGTCCTATCCTCTATCCTATCCTATCCTCTATCCTATCCTTTATCCTAGCCTATCCTCTATCCTATCCAATCCAATCCCCTATCCTATCCTCTATCCTATCCTCTATCCTATCCTCTATCCTATCCTCTATCCTATCCTATCCTCTATCCTATCCTATCGTGTATCCTATCCTCTATCCTATCAAATCCCCTATCCTATCCTCTGTCCTATCCTATCGTCTATCCTATCCTCTCCTCTATCCTATCCTATCCTCTATCCTATCCTATCCTCTATCCTATCCTATCCTCTATCCTATCCTATCCTATCCTATCCTCTATCCTATCCTATCTTCTATCATATCCTATCCTCTATCCTATCCTTTCCTCTATCCTATCCTATCCTCTATCCTATCCTATCGTCTATCCTATCCTCTCCTCTATCCTATCCTATCCTCTATCCTATCCTATCCTCTATCCTATCCTATCTTCTATCCTATCAAATCCCCTATCCTATCCTCTGTCCTATCCTATCCTCTATCCTATCCTATCCTCTATCCTATCCTATCCTCTAACCAATCCTATCCTCTATCCTCTCCTATCCTCTATCCTATCAAATCCTCTATCCTATCCTCTACTCTATCCTATCCAATCCTCTATCCTATCCTATCCTCTATCCTATCCTATCGTCAATCCTGTCCTATCCTCTATCCTATCCTATCCTCTATCCTACCCTTTATCCTAGCCTATCCTCAATCCTATCCAATCCAATCCCCTATCCTATCCTCTATCCAATCCTATCCTCAATCCTATCCTTTCCTGTATCCTATCCTATCCTCTATCCTCTATCCTATCCAATCCTCTGCCCTATCCTATCCTCTATCCTATCCTATCGTGTATCCTATCCTCTATCCTATCAAATCCCCTATCCTATCCTCTATCCTATCCTATCCTCTATCCTATCCTATCCTCTATCCTATCAAGTTCTCTATCCTATCCTCTCCTCTATCCTATCCAATCCTCTATCCTATCCTATCCTCTATCCTATCCTATCGTCAATCCTGTCCTATCCGCTATCCTATCCTATCCTCTATCCTATCCTCTCTTCTATCCTATCCTATCAAATACCCTATCCTATCCTCTATCCTATCCTATCCTCTATCCTATCCAATTTTCTATCCTATCCTATCATCTATCCTCAATCCTATCCTTTCCTGTATCCTATCCAAACATCTATCCTATCCTGTCCTCTATCCTATCCTGTCCTCTATCCAATCCTATCCTCTATCCTATCCTATCCTCTATCCTATCAAATCCTCTATCCTATCCTCTCCTCTATCCTATCCAATCCTCTAACCTATCCTATCCTCTATCCTATCCTATCCTCTATCCTATCCTATCGTCAATCCTGTCCTATCCTCTATCCTATCCTATCCTCTATCCTATCCTTTATCCTAGCCTATCCTCTATCCTATCCAATCCAATCCCCTATCCTATCCTCTATCCAATCCTATCCTCAATCCTATCCTTTCCTGT
This sequence comes from Halictus rubicundus, assembly GCF_050948215.1. Classification (NCBI taxonomy): domain Eukaryota; kingdom Metazoa; phylum Arthropoda; class Insecta; order Hymenoptera; family Halictidae; genus Halictus; species Halictus rubicundus. The sequence goes on from NW_027488618.1 coordinate 228,106, forward strand.
ATCCTATCCTATCCTCTATCCTCTATCCTATCCAATCCTCTGTCCTATCCTATCCTCTATCCTATCCTATCGTGTATCCTATCCTCTATCCTATCAAATCCCCTATCCTATCCTCTATCCTATCCTATCCTCTATCCTATCCTATCCTCTATCCTATCCTATCGTCTATCCTATCCTCTATCCTATCCTATCGTCTATCCTATCCTCTATCCTATCCTATCCTCTATCCTATCCTATCCTCTATCCTATCCTATCGTGTATCCTATCCTCTATCCTATCAAATCCCCTATCCTATCCTCTGTCCTATCCTATCCCCTATCCTATCAAATCCCCTATCCTATCCTCTATCCTATCCTATCCTATCCTATCCTCTATCCTATCCTATCTTCTATCATATCCTATCCTCTATCCTATCCTTTCCTCTATCCTATCCTATCCTCTATCCTATCCTATCGTCTATCCTATCCTCTCCTCTATCCTATCCTATCCTCTATCCTATCCTATCCTCTATCCTATCCTATCTTCTATCCTATCCTATCCTCTATCCTATCAAATCCCCTATCCTATCCTCTATCCTATCCTATCGTCTATCCTATCCTCTATCCTATCCTATCCTCTATCCTATCAAGTCCTCTATCCTATCCTCTCCTCTATCCTATCCAATCCTCTATCCTATCCTATCCTCTATCCTATCCTATCCTCTATCCTATCCTATCATCTATCCTTAATCCTATCCTTTCCTGTATCCTATCCAAACATCTATCCTATCCTATCCTCTATCCTATCCTGTCCTCTATCCTATCCTCTCCTGTATCCTATCCTATCCTCTATCCTATCCTGTCCTCTATCCTATCCTATCCTCTATCCCATCCTATCCTCTATCCTATCCTCTATCCTATCCTATCCTCTATCCTATCCTCTCTTCTATCCTATCCTATCAAATACCCTATCCTATCCTCTATCCTATCCTATCCTCTATCCTATCCAATTTTCTATCCTATCCTATCATCTATCCTCAATCCTATCCTTTCCTGTATCCTATCCAAACATCTATCCTATCCTATCCTCTATCCTATCCTGTCCTCTATCCAATCCTATCCTCTATCCTATCCTATCCTCTATCCTATCAAATCCTCTATCCTATCCTCTCCTCTATCCTATCCAATCCTCTAACCTATCCTATCCTCTATCCTATCCTATCCTCTATCCTATCCTATCGTCAATCCTGTCCTATCCTCTATCCTATCCTATCCTCTATCCTATCCTCTATCCTATCCTATCCTCTATCCTATCCTATCTTCTATCCTATCCGATCCTCTATCCTATCCTATCGTCTATCCTATCCTATAGTCTATCCTATCCTATCCTCTATCCTATCCAATCCTCTATCCTATCCTATCATCTATCCTCAATCCTATCCTTTCCTGTATCCTATCCTTTCCACTATCCTATCCTATCCTCTATCCTATCCTATCGTCTATCCTATCCTATCCTCTGCCCTATCCTATCCTCTATCCTATCCTATCGTGTATCCTATCCTCTATCCTATCAAATCCCCTATCCTATCCTCTATCCTATCCTATCCTCTATCCTATCCTATCCTCTATCCTATCAAGTTCTCTATCCTATCCTCTCCTCTATCCTATCCAATCCTCTATCCTATCCTATCCTCTATCCTATCCTATCCTCTATCCTATCCTATCGTCAATCCTGTCCTATCCGCTATCCTATCCTATCCTCTATCCTATCCTCTCTTCTATCCTATCCTATCAAATACCCTATCCTATCCTCTATCCTATCCTATCCTCTATCCTATCCAATTTTCTATCCTATCCTATCATCTATCCTCAATCCTATCCTTTCCTGTATCCTATCCAAACATCTATCCTATCCTATCCTCTATCCTATCCTGTCCTCTATCCAATCCTATCCTCTATCCTATCCTATCCTCTATCCTATCAAATCCTCTATCCTATCCTCTCCTCTATCCTATCGAATCCTCTAACCTATCCTATCCTCTATCCTATCCTATCCTCTATCCTATCCTATCGTCAATCCTGTCCTATCCTCTATCCTATCCTATCCTCTATCCTATCCTTTATCCTAGCCTATCCTCTATCCTATCCAATCCAATCCCCTATCCTATCCTCTATCCAATCCTATCCTCAATCCTATCCTTTCCTGTATCCTAGCCTATCCTCTATCCTATCCAATCCAATCCCCTATCCTATCCTCTATCCAATCCTATCCTCAATCCTATCCTTTCCTGTATCCTATCCTATCCTCTATCCTCTATCCTATCCAATCCTCTGTCCTATCCTATCCTCTATCCTATCCTATCGTGTATCCTATCCTCTATCCTATCAAATCCCCTATCCTATCCTCTATCCTATCCTATCCTCTATCCTATCCTATCCTCTATCCAATCCTATCCTCTATCCTATCCTATCCTCTATCCTATCAAATCCTCTATCCTATCCTCTCCTCTATCCTATCCAATCCTCTAACCTATCCTATCCTCTATCCTATCCTATCCTCTATCCTATCCTATCGTCAATCCTGTCCTATCCTCTATCCTATCCTATCCTCTATCCTATCCTTTATCCTAGCCTATCCTCTATCCTATCCAATCCAATCCCCTATCCTATCCTCTATCCTATCCTCTATCCTATCCTCTATCCTATCCTCTATCCTAGCCTATCCTCTATCCAATCCTATCCAATCCCCTATCCTATCCTCTATCCAATCCTATCCTCTATCCTATCAAATCCTCTATCCTATCCTCTCCTCTATCCTATCCTATCCTCTATCCTATCAAATCCTCTATCCTATCCTATCCTCTATCCTATCCTATCCTCTATCCTATCCTATCGTGTATCCTATCCTCTATCCTATCAAATCCCCTATCCTATCCTCTGTCCTATCCTATCCCCTATCCTATCAAATCCCCTATCCTATCCTCTATCCTATCCTATCCTATCCTATCCTCTATCCTATCCTATCTTCTATCATATCCTATCCTCTATCCTATCCTTTCCTCTATCCTATCCTATCCTCTATCCTATCCTATCGTCTATCCTATCCTCTCCTCTATCCTATCCTATCCTCTATCCTATCCTATCCTCTATCCTATCCTATCTTCTATCCTATCCTATCCTCTATCCTATCAAATCCCCTATCCTATCCTCTATCCTATCCTATCGTCTATCCTATCCTCTACCCAATCCTATCCTCTATCCTATCCTATCCTCTATCCTATCAAGTCCTCTATCCTATCCTCTCCTCTATCCTATCCAATCCTCTATCCTATCCTATCCTCTATCCTATCCTATCCTCTATCCTAGCCTATCCTCTATCCTATCCAATCCAATCCCCTATCCTATCCTCTATCCAATCCTATCCTCAATCCAATCCTTGCCTGTATCCTATCCTATACTCTATCCTCTATCCTATCCAATTCTCTGTCCTATCCTATCCTCTATCCTATCCTATCGTGTATCCTATTCTCTATCCTATCAAATCCCCTATCCTATCCTCTGTCCTATCCTATCCTCTATCCTTTCCAATCCTCTATCCTATCCTATCCTCTATCCTATCCTATCCTCTATCCTATCCTCTATCCTAGCCTACCCTCCATCCTATCCTATCCAATCCCCTATCCTATCCTCTATCCAATCCTATTCTCATTCCTATCCTTCCCTGTATCCTAGCCTATCCTCTATCCTCTATCCTATCCAATCCTCTGTCCTATCCTATCCTCTATCCTATCCTATCGTGTATCCTATCCTCTATCCTATCCTATCCTCTATCCTATCAAATCCCCTATCCTATCCTCTGTCCTATCCTATCCTCTATCCTATCCTATCCTCTATCCTATCCTATCCTCTATCCTATCCTATCCTCTATCCTATCCTATCCTCTATCCTATCCTATCCTCTATCCTATCCTCTATTCTATCCTATCCTCTATCCTATCCTATCCACTATCCTATCCTATCCTCTATCCTATCCTATCCTCTATCCTATCAAATCCCCTATCCTATCCTCTATCCTATCCTCTATCCTCTATCGTATCCAATCCTCTATCCTATCCTATCCGCTATCCTATCCTCTATCCTATCCTATCCGCTATCCTATCCTCTATCCTATCCTATTCTCTATCCTATCCTATCCTCTATCCTATCCTATCTTCTATCCTATCCTATCCTCTATCCTATCCTATCGTCTATCCTATCCTATCCTCTATCCTATCCTATCCTCTATCCTATCAAGTCCCCTATCCTATCAAATCCTCTATCCTATCCTCTACCCTATCCTATCCTCTATCCTATCCTATCCTCTATCCTATCCTATCCTATCCTCTATCGTATCAAATCCCCTATCCTATCCTCTATCCTATCCTATCCTATCCTATCCTCTATCCTATCCTATCCTATCCTATCCTCTATCCTATCCTGTCTTCTATCCTATCCTATCCTCTATCCTATCCTTTCCACTATCCTATCCTATCCTCTATCCTATCCTATCGTCTATCCTATCCTATCCTCTATCCTATGCTATCCGCTATCCTATTCTATCCTCTATCGTATCCTCTCTTCTATCCTATCCTATCCTCTTTCCTATCAAATCCCCTATCCTATCCTCTATCCTATCCTATCCTGTATCCTATCCAATTTTCTATCCTATCCTATCATCTATCCTCAATCCTATCCTTTCCTGTATCCTATCCAAACATCTATCCTATCCTATCCTCTATCCTATCCTGTCCTCTATCCTATCCTATCCTCTATCCTATCCTCTATCCTATCCTATCCAATCCCCTATCCTATGCTCTATCCTATCCTACCCTCTATGATATCGTATACTCTGTCATATCCTAACCTCTATCCTATAATATCATCTATCCGTTCCTATTCTCTATCCTACCCTATTCCCTATCCTATCCTCTATCCTATCCTATCCTCTATCCTATCCTTTCCTCTATCCTATCCTATCCTCTATCCTATCCTATCGTCTATCCTATCCTATAGTCTATACTATCCTATCCTCTATCCTATCCAATCCTCTATCCTATCCTATCATCTATCCTCAATCCTATCCTTTCCTGTATCCTATCCATTCCTCTATCCTATCCTGTCCTCTATCCTATCCTATCCTCTATCCCATCCTATCCTCTATCCTATCCTCTATCCTATCCTATCCTCTATCCTATCCTATCCTCTATCCTATCCTGTCCTCTATCCTATCCTATCCTCTATCCTATCCTATCCTCTATCCTATCAAATCCTCTATCCTATCCTCTCCTCTATCCTATCCAATCCTCTAACCTATCCTATCCTCTATCCTATCCTATCCTCTATCCTATCCTATCGTCAATCCTGTCCTATCCTCTATCCTATCCTATCCTCTATCCTATCCTTTATCCTAGCCTATCCTCTATCCTATCAAATCCAATCCCCTATCCTATCCTCTATCCAATCCTATCCTCAATCCTATCCTTTCCTGTATCCTAGCCTATCCTCTATCCTATCCAATCCAATCCCCTATCCTATCCTCTATCCAATCCTATCCTCAATCCTATCCTTTCCTGTATCCTATCCTATCCTCTATCCTCTATCCTATCCAATCCTCTGTCCTATCCTATCCTCTATCCTATCCTATCGTGTATCCTATCCTCTATCCTATCAAATCCCCTATCCTATCCTCTATCCTATCCTATCCTCTATCCTATCCTATCCTCTATCCAATCCTATCCTCTATCCTATCCTCTATCCTATCCTATCCTCTATCCTATCCTATCTTCTATCCTATCCGATCCTCTATCCTATCCTATCGTCTATCCTATCCTATAGTCTATCCTATCCTATCCTCTATCCTATCCAATCCTCTATCCTATCCTATCATCTATCCTCAATCCTATCCTTTCCTGTATCCTATCCTTTCCACTATCCTATCCTATCCTCTATCCTATCCTATCGTCTATCCTATCCTATCCTCTGCCCTATCCTATCCTCTATCCTATCCTATCGTGTATCCTATCCTCTATCCTATCAAATCCCCTATCCTATCCTCTATCCTATCCTATCCTCTATCCTATCCTATCCTCTATCCTATCAAGTTCTCTATCCTATCCTCTCCTCTATCCTATCCAATCCTCTATCCTATCCTATCCTCTATCCTATCCTATCCTCTATCCTATCCTATCGTCAATCCTGTCCTATCCGCTATCCTATCCTATCCTCTATCCTATCCTCTCTTCTATCCTATCCTATCAAATACCCTATCCTATCCTCTATCCTATCCTATCCTCTATCCTATCCAATTTTCTATCCTATCCTATCATCTATCCTCAATCCTATCCTTTCCTGTATCCTATCCAAACATCTATCCTATCCTATCCTCTATCCTATCCTGTCCTCTATCCAATCCTATCCTCTATCCTATCCTATCCTCTATCCTATCAAATCCTCTATCCTATCCTCTCCTCTATCCTATCCAATCCTCTAACCTATCCTATCCTCTATCCTATCCTATCCTCTATCCTATCCTATCGTCAATCCTGTCCTATCCTCTATCCTATCCTATCCTCTATCCTATCCTTTATCCTAGCCTATCCTCTATCCTATCCAATCCAATCCCCTATCCTATCCTCTATCCAATCCTATCCTCAATCCTATCCTTTCCTGTATCCTAGCCTATCCTCTATCCTATCCAATCCAATCCCCTATCCTATCCTCTATCCAATCCTATCCTCAATCCTATCCTTTCCTGTATCCTATCCTATCCTCTATCCTCTATCCTATCCAATCCTCTGTCCTATCCTATCCTCTATCCTATCCTATCGTGTATCCTATCCTCTATCCTATCAAATCCCCTATCCTATCCTCTATCCTATCCTATCCTCTATCCTATCCTATCCTCTATCCAATCCTATCCTCTATCCTATCCTATCCTCTATCCTATCAAATCCTCTATCCTATCCTCTCCTCTATCCTATCCAATCCTCTAACCTATCCTATCCTCTATCCTATCCTATCCTCTATCCTATCCTATCGTCAATCCTGTCCTATCCTCTATCCTATCCTATCCTCTATCCTATCCTTTATCCTAGCCTATCCTCTATCCTATCCAATCCAATCCCCTATCCTATCCTCTATCCTATCCTCTATCCTATCCTCTATCCTATCCTCTATCCTAGCCTATCCTCTATCCAATCCTATCCAATCCCCTATCCTATCCTCTATCCAATCCTATCCTCTATCCTATCAAATCCTCTATCCTATCCTCTCCTCTATCCTATCCTATCCTCTATCCTATCAAATCCTCTATCCTATCCTATCCTCTATCCTATCCTATCCTCTATCCTATCCTATCGTGTATCCTATCCTCTATCCTATCAAATCCCCTATCCTATCCTCTGTCCTATCCTATCCCCTATCCTATCAAATCCCCTATCCTATCATCTATCCTATCCTATCCTATCCTATCCTCTATCCTATCCTATCTTCTATCATATCCTATCCTCTATCCTATCCTTTCCTCTATCCTATCCTATCCTCTATCCTATCCTATCGTCTATCCTATCCTCTCCTCTATCCTATCCTATCCTCTATCCTATCCTATCCTCTATCCTATCCTATCTTCTATCCTATCCTATCCTCTATCCTATCAAATCCCCTATCCTATCCTCTATCCTATCCTATCGTCTATCCTATCCTCTACCCAATCCTATCCTCTATCCTATCCTATCCTCTATCCTATCAAGTCCTCTATCCTATCCTCTCCTCTATCCTATCCAATCCTCTATCCTATCCTATCCTCTATCCTATCCTATCCTCTATCCTATCCTCTATCCTAGCCTATCCTCTATCCTATCCAATCCAATCCCCTATCCTATCCTCTATCCAATCCTATCCTCAATCCAATCCTTGCCTGTATCCTATCCTATACTCTATCCTCTATCCTATCCAATTCTCTGTCCTATCCTATCCTCTATCCTATCCTATCGTGTATCCTATTCTCTATCCTATCAAATCCCCTATCCTATCCTCTGTCCTATCCTATCCTCAATCCTTTCCAATCCTCTATCCTATCCTATCCTCTATCCTATCCTATCCTCTATCCTATCCTCTATCCTAGCCTACCCTCCATCCTATCCTATCCAATCCCCTATCCTATCCTCTATCCAATCCTATTCTCATTCCTATCCTTCCCTGTATCCTAGCCTATCCTCTATCCTCTATCCTATCCAATCCTCTGTCCTATCCTATCCTCTATCCTATCCTATCGTGTATCCTATCCTCTATCCTATCCTATCCTCTATCCTATCAAATCCCCTATCCTATCCTCTGTCCTATCCTATCCTCTATCCTATCCTATCCTCTATCCTATCCTATCCTCTATCCTATCCTATCCTCTATCCTATCCTATCCTCTATCCTATCCTATCCTCTATCCTATCCTATCCTCTATCCTATCCTCTATTCTATCCTATCCTCTATCCTATCCTATCCACTATCCTATCCTATCGTCTATCCTATCCTATCCTCTATCCTATCCTATCCTCTATCCTATCAAGTCCCCTATCCTATCAAATCCTCTATCCTATCCTCAACCCTATCCTATCCTCTATCCTATCCTATCCTCTATCCTATCCTATCCTATCCTCTATCGTATCAAATCCCCTATCCTATCCTCTATCCTATCCTATCCTATCCTATCCTCTATCCTATCCTATCCTATCCTATCCTCTATCCTATCCTGTCTTCTATCCTATCCTATCCTCTATCCTATCCTTTCCACTATCCTATCCTATCCTCTATCCTATCCTATCGTCTATCCTATCCTATCCTCTATCCTATGCTATCCGCTATCCTATTCTATCCTCTATCGTATCCTCTCTTCTATCCTATCCTATCCTCTATCCTATCAAATCCCCTATCCTATCCTCTATCCTATCCTATCCTGTATCCTATCCAATTTTCTATCCTATCCTATCATCTATCCTCAATCCTATCCTTTCCTGTATCCTATCCAAACATCTATCCTATCCTATCCTCTATCCTATCCTGTCCTCTATCCTATCCTATCCTCTATCCTATCCTCTATCCTATCCTATCCAATCCCCTATCCTATGCTCTATCCTATCCTACCCTCTATGATATCGTATACTCTGTCATATCCTAACCTCTATCCTATAATATCATCTATCCGTTCCTATTCTCTATCCTACCCTATTCTCTATCCTATCCTCTATCCTATCCTATCCTCTATCCTATCCTTTCCTCTATCCTATCCTATCCTCTATCCTATCCTATCGTCTATCCTATCCTATAGTCTATACTATCCTATCCTCTATCCTATCCAATCCTCTATCCTATCCTATCATCTATCCTCAATCCTATCCTTTCCTGTATCCTATCCATTCCTCTATCCTATCCTGTCCTCTATCCTATCCTATCCTCTATCCCATCCTATCCTCTATCCTATCCTCTATCCTATCCTATCCTCTATCCTATCCTATCTTCTATCCTATCCGATCCTCTATCCTATCCTATCGTCTATCCTATCCTATAGTCTATCCTATCCTATCCTCTATCCTATCCAATCCTCTATCCTATCCTATCATCTATCCTCAATCCTATCCTTTCCTGTATCCTATCCTTTCCACTATCCTATCCTATCCTCTATCCTATCCTATCGTCTATCCTATCCTATCCTCTATCCTATCCTATCATCTATCCTTAATCCTATCCTTTCCTGTATCCTATCCAAACATCTATCCTATCCTATCCTCTATCCTATCCTGTCCTCTATCCTATCCTCTCCTGTATCCTATCCTATCCTCTATCCTATCCTATCCTCTATCCTATCGCATCCTCTATCCTATCCTATCGTCTATCCTATCCTCTATCCTATCCTATCCTCTATCCTATCAAATCCCCTATCCTATCCTCTATCCTATCCTATCCTCTATCCAATCCTCTATCCTATCCTATCCTCTATCCTATCCTATCCTCTATCCTATCAAATCCCCTATCCTATCCTCTGTCGTATCCTATCCTCTATCCTATCCTATCCTCTATCCTATCCTATCCTCTAACCAATCCTATCCTCTATCCTCTCCTATCCTCTATCCTATCAAATCCTCTATCCTATCCTCTACTCTATCCTATCCAATCCTCTATCCTATCCAATCCTCTATCCTATCCTATCCTCTATCCTATCCTATCCTCTATCCTATCCTATCGTCAATCCTGTCCTATCCTCTATCCTATCCTATCCTCTATCCTACCCTTTATCCTAGCCTATCCTCTATCCTATCCAATCCAATCCCCTATCCTATCCTCTATCCAATCCTATCCTCAATCCTATCCTTTCCTGTATCCTATCCTATCCTCTATCCTCTATCCTATCCAATCCTCTGCCCTATCCTATCCTCTATCCTATCCTATCGTGTATCCTATCCTCTATCCTATCAAATCCCCTATCCTATCCTCTATCCTATCCTATCCTCTATCCTATCCTATCCTCTATCCTATCAAGTTCTCTATCCTATCCTCTCCTCTATCCTATCCAATCCTCTATCCTATCCTATCCTCTATCCTATCCTATCCTCTATCCTATCCTATCGTCAATCCTGTCCTATCCGCTATCCTATCCTATCCTCTATCCTATCCTCTCTTCTATCCTATCCTATCAAATACCCTATCCTATCCTCTATCCTATCCTATCCTGTATCCTATCCAATTTTCTATCCTATCCTATCATCTATCCTCAATCCTATCCTTTCCTGTATCCTATCCAAACATCTATCCTATCCTATCCTCTATCCTATCCTGTCCTCTATCCTATCCTATCCTCTATCCTATCCTCTATCCTAGCCTATCCTCTATCCTATCCTATCCAATCCCCTATCCTATGCTCTATCCTATCCTACCCTCTATGATATCGTATACTCTGTCATATCCTATCATCTATCCTATAATATAATCTACCCGTTCCTATTCTCTATCCTACCCTATTCTCTATCCTACCCTATTCTCTATCCTATCCTCTATCCTATCCTCTATCCTATCCTATCCTGTATCCTATCCTATCCTCTATCCTACCCTATCCTCTATCCTATCCTATCCTCTATCCTATCCAATCCTCTATCCTGTCCTATCCTCTATCCTATCCTATCGTCTATCCTATCCTATCCTCTATCCTATCCTATCGTCTATCCTATCCTCTATCCTATCCTATCCTCTATCCTATCCAATCCTCTGTCCTATCCTATCCTCTATCCTATCCTATCGTGTAACCTATCCTCTATCCTATCAAATCCCCTATTCTATCCTCTATCCTATCCTATCCTATCCTCTATCCTATCCTATTCTCTATCCTATCCTATCCTCTATCCTATCCTATCGTCTATCCTATCCTCTATCCTATCCTATCCTCTATCCTATCCTATCCTCTATCCTATCCTATCCTCTATCCTATCAAATCCCCTATCCTATCCTCTGTCCTATCCTATCCTCCAATCCTATCCTATCCTCTATCCTATCCTATCGTATATCCTATCCTGTATCCTATCCTATCCTCTATCCTATCAAACCCCTATCCTATCCTATCCTCTATCCAATCCTCTATCCTATCCTATCCTCTATCCTATCCTATCCTCTATCCTATCCTATCGTCTATCCTGTATTATCCTCTATCCTATCCTATCCTCTATCCTATCGTCTATCCTGTATTATCCTCTATCCTATCCTATCCTCTATCCTGCAAGATTTGAACCATGGTCGTTCGGCTGAAAACTTGGCCCGCTACCGTCGCGCCACACCGATTCTTATCCTATCCTCTATCCTATCCTCTATCCTATCCTCTATCCTATCCTCTATGCTAGCCTATCCTCTATCCTATCCTATCCAATCCCCTATCCTATCCTCTATCCAATCCTATCCTCTATCCTATCAAATCCTCTATCGTTTCCTCTCCTCTATCCTATCCAATCCTCTATCCTATCGTATCCTCCATCCTATCCTATCCTCTATCCTATCCTATCGTCAATCCTGTCCTATCCTCTATCCTATCCTATCCTCTATCCTATCCTTTATCCTAGCCTATCCTCTATCCTATCCAATCCAATCCCCTATCCTATCCTCTATCCAATCCTATCCTCAATCCTATCCTTTCCTGTATCCTATCCTATCCTCTATCCTCTATCCTATCCAATCCTCTGTCCTATCCTATCCTCTATCCTATCCTATCGTGTATCCTATCCTCTATCCTATCAAATCCCCTATCCTATCCTCTATCCTATCCTATCCTCTATCCTATCCTATCCTCTATCCTATCCTATCCTCTATCCTATCCTATCCTCTATCCTATCCTATCCTCTATCCTATCCTATCGTCTATCCTATCCTCTATCCTATCGTATCCTCTACCCTATCCAATCCTCTATCCTATCCTATCCTCTATCCCATCCTATCCTCTATCATATCCTATCCTCTATCCTATCCTATCGTCAATCCTGTCCTATCCGCTATCCTATCCTATCCTCTATCCTATCCTCTCTTCTATCCTATCCTATCAAATACCCTATCCTGTCCTCTATCCTATCCTATCCTGTATCCTATCCAATTTTCTATCCTATCCTATCCTCTATCCTCTATCCTATCCAATCCTCTGTCCTATCCTATCCTCTATCCTATCCTATCCTCTATCCTATCCTATCGTGTATCCTATCCTCTATCCTATCAAATCCCCTATCCTATCCTCTATCCTATCCTATCCTCTATCCTATCCTATCCTCTATCCTATCCTATCCTCTATCCTATCCTATCCTCTATCCTATCCTATCCTCTATCCTATCCTATCTTCTATCCTATCCTATCCGCTATCCTATCAAATCCCCTATCCTATCCTCAATCGTATCCTATCCTCTATCCTATCCTATCCTCTATCCTATCCTATCCTCTATCCTATCCTATCCTCTATCCTATCCTATCCTCTATCCTATCCTATCCTCTATCCTATCCTATCCTCTATCCTATCCTATCCTCTATCCTATCCTATCCTCTATCCTATCCTATCCTCTATCCTATCCTATCCTCTATCCTATCCTATCGTCTATCCTATCCTCTATCCTATCGTATCCTCTACCCTATCCAATCCTCTATCCTATCCTATCCTCTATCCTATCCTATCCTCTATCCTATCCTATCCTCTATCCTATCCTATCCTCTATCCTATCCTATCCTCTATCCTATCCTATCGTCAATCCTGTCCTATCCGCTATCCTATCCTATCCTCTATCCTATCCTCTCTTCTATCCTATCCTATCAAATACCCTATCCTGTCCTCTATCCTATCCTATCCTGTATCCTATCCAATTTTCTATCCTATCCTATCATCTATCCTCAATCCTATCCTTTCCTGTATCCTATCCAAACATCTATCCTATCCTATCCTCTATCCTATCCTGTCCTCTATCCTATCCTATCCTCTATCCTATCCTCTATCCTAGCCTATCCTCTATCCTATTCTATCCATTCCCCTATCCTATGCTCTATCCTATCCTACCCTCTATGATATCGTATACTCTGTCATATCCTATCCTCTATCCTATAATATAATCTATCCGTTCCTATTCTCTATCCTACCCTATTCTCTATCCTATCCTCTATCCTATCCTCTATCCTATCCTCTATCCTATCGTATCCTCTACCCTATCCAATCCTCTATCCTATCCTATACTCTATCCTATCCTATCCTCTATCCTATCCTATCCTCTATCCTATCCTATCCTCTATCCTATCCTATCGTCAATCCTGTCCTATCCGCTATCCTATCCTATCCTCTATCCTATCCTCTCTTCTATCCTATCCTATCAAATACCCTATCCTGTCCTCTATCCTATCCTATCCTGTATCCTATCCAATTTTCTATCCTATACTATCATCTATCCTCAATCCTATCCTTTCCTGTATCCTATCCAAACATCTATCCTATCCTATCCTCTATCCTATCCTGTCCTCTATCCTATCCTATCCTCTATCCTATCCTCTATCCTAGCCTATCCTCTATCCTATTCTATCCAATCCCCTATCCTATGCTCTATCCTATCCTACCCTCTATGATATCGTATACTCTGTCATATCCTATCCTCTATCCTATAATATAATCTATCCGTTCCTATTCTCTATCCTACCCTATTCTCTATCCTATCCTCTATCCTATCCTCTATCCTATCCTCTATCCTATCCTATCCTGTATCCTATCCTATCCTGTATCCTATCCTGTCCTCTATCCTACCCTATCCTCTATCCTATCCTATCCTCTATCCTATCCAATCCTCTATCCTATCCTATCCTCTATCCTATCCTATCGTCTATCCTATCCTATCCTCTATCCAATCCTTTCCTCTATCCTATCCTATCCTCTATCCTATCCTATCCTCTATCCTATCCTATCCTCTATCCTATCCTCTATTCTATCTTATCCTCTATCCTATCCTATCCACTATCCTATCCTATCCTCTATCCTATCCTATCCTCTATCCTATCAAATCCCCTATCCTATCCTCTATCCTATCCTATCCTGTATCCTATCCTATCCTCTATCCTCTATCGTATCCAATCCTCTATCCTATCCTATCCTCTATTCTATCCTCTATCCTATCCTATCCTCTATAATATCGTACACTCTATCCTATAATATCGTCTATCCGATCCTATTCTCTATCCTATCCTCTATCCTATCCTCTATCCTATCCTCTATCCTAACCTATTCTCTATCCTATCCTATCCTCTATCCTATCCTATCTTCTATCCTCTATCCTATCCTCTATCCTATCCTCTATCCTATCCTCTATGCTAGCCTATCCTCTATCCTATCCTATCCAATCCCCTATCCTATCCTCTATCCAATCCTATCCTCTATCCTATCAAATCCTCTATCGTTTCCTCTCCTCTATCCTATCCAATCCTCTATCCTATCGTATCCTCTATCCTATCCTATCCTCTATCCTATCCTATCCTCTATCCTATCCTATCCTCTATCCTATCCTATCCTCTATCCTATCCTATCCTCTATCCTATCCTATCCTCTATCCTATCCTATCCTCTATCCTATCCTATCCTCTATCCTATCCTATCCTCTATCCTATCCTATCCTCTATCCTATCCTATCCTCTATCCTATCCTATCCTCTATCCTATCCTATCGTCTATCCTATCCTCTATCCTATCGTATCCTCTACCCTATCCAATCCTCTATCCTATCCTATCCTCTATCCTATAATATCCTCTATCATATCCTATCCTCTATCCTATCCTATCCTCTATCCTATCCATTCGTCAATCCTGTCCTATCCGCTATCCTATCCTATCCTCTATCCTATCCTCTCTTCTATCCTATCCTATCAAATACCCTATCCTGTCCTCTATCCTATCCTATCCTGTATCCTATCCAATTTTCTATCCTATCCTATCCTCTATCCTCTATCCTATCCAATCCTCTGTCCTATCCTATCCTCTATCCTATCCTATCGTGTATCCTATCCTCTATCCTATCAAATCCCCTATCCTATCCTCTATCCTATCCTATCCTCTATCCTATCCTATCCTCTATCCTATCCTATCCTCTATCCTATCCTATCTTCTATCCTATCCTATCCGCTATCCTATCAAATCCCCTATCCTATCCTCAATCGTATCCTATCCTCTATCCTATCCTATCCTCTATCCTATCCTATCCTCTATCCTATATTATCCTCTATCCTATCCTATCCTCTATCCTATCCTATCCTCTATCCTATCCTATCCTCTATCCTATCCTATCCTCTATCCTATCCTATCCTCTATCCTATCCTATCCTCTATCCTATCCTATCGTCTATCCTATCCTCTATCCTATCGTATCCTCTACCCTATCCAATCCTCTATCCTATCCTATCCTCTATCCTATCCTATCCTCTATCCTATCCTATCCTCTATCCTATCCTATCCTCTATCCTATCCTATCCTCTATCCTATCCTATCCTCTATCCTATCCTATCCTCTATCCTATCCTATCCTCTATCCTATCCTATCCTCTATCCTATCCTATCCTCTATCCTATCCTATCCTCTATCCTATCCTATCCTCTATCCTATCCTATCCTCTATCCTATCCTATCCTCTATCCTATCCTATCCTCTATCCTATCCTATCGTCTATCCTATCCTCTATCCTATCGTATCCTCTACCCTATCCAATCCTCTATCCTATCCTATCCTCTATCCTATCCTATCCTCTATCCTATCCTATCCTCTATCCTATCCTATCCTCTATCCTATCCTATCCTCTATCCTATCCTATCGTCAATCCTGTCCTATCCGCTATCCTATCCTATCCTCTATCCTATCCTCTCTTCTATCCTATCCTATCAAATACCCTATCCTGTCCTCTATCCTATCCTATCCTGTATCCTATCCAATTTTCTATCCTATCCTATCATCTATCCTCAATCCTATCCTTTCCTGTATCCTATCCAAACATCTATCCTATCCTATCCTCTATCCTATCCTGTCCTCTATCCTATCCTATCCTCTATCCTATCCTCTATCCTAGCCTATCCTCTATCCTATTCTATCCATTCCCCTATCCTATGCTCTATCCTATCCTACCCTCTATGATATCGTATACTCTGTCATATCCTATCCTCTATCCTATAATATAATCTATCCGTTCCTATTCTCTATCCTACCCTATTCTCTATCCTATCCTCTATCCTATCCTCTATCCTATCCTCTATCCTATCGTATCCTCTACCCTATCCAATCCTCTATCCTATCCTATACTCTATCCTATCCTATCCTCTATCCTATCCTATCCTCTATCCTATCCTATCCTCTATCCTATCCTATCGTCAATCCTGTCCTATCCGCTATCCTATCCTATCCTCTATCCTATCCTCTCTTCTATCCTATCCTATCAAATACCCTATCCTGCCCTCTATCCTATCCTATCCTGTATCCTATCCAATTTTCTATCCTATACTATCATCTATCCTCAATCCTATCCTTTCCTGTATCCTATCCAAACATCTATCCTATCCTATCCTCTATCCTATCCTGTCCTCTATCCTATCCTATCCTCTATCCTATCCTCTATCCTAGCCTATCCTCTATCCTATTCTATCCAATCCCCTATCCTATGCTCTATCCTATCCTACCCTATATGATATCGTATACTCTGTCATATCCTATCCTCTATCCTATAATATAATCTATCCGTTCCTATTCTCTATCCTACCCTATTCTCTATCCTATCCTCTATCCTATCCTCTATCCTATCCTCTATCCTATCCTATCCTGTATCCTATCCTATCCTGTATCCTATCCTATCCTCTATCCTACCCTATCCTCTATCCTATCCTATCCTCTATCCTATCCAATCCTCTATCCTATCCTATCCTCTATCCTATCCTATCCTCTATCCTATCCTATCGTCTATCCTATCCTATCCTCTATCCAATCCTTTCCTCTATCCTATCCTATCCTCTATCCTATCCTATCCTCTATCCTATCCTCTATTCTATCCTATCCTCTATCCTATCCTATCCACTATCCTATCCTATCCTCTATCCTATCCTATCCTCTATCCTATCAAATCCCCTATCCTATCCTCTATCCTATCCTATCCTGTATCCTATCCTATCCTCTATCCTCTATCGTATCCAATCCTCTATCCTATCCTATCCTCTATTCTATCCTCTATCCTATCCTATCCTCTATAATATCGTACACTCTATCCTATAATATCGTCTATCCGATCCTATTCTCTATCCTATCCTCTATCCTATCCTCTATCCTATCCTCTATCCTAACCTATTCTCTATCCTATCCTATCCTCTATCCTATCCTATCTTCTATCCTATCCTATCCTCTATCCTATCCTATCGTCTATCCTATCCTATCCTCTATCCTATCCTATCCTCTATCCTATCCTATCCTCTATCCTATCCTATCCTCCATGCCATCCTATCCTCTATCCTATCCTATCTTCCATCCTATCCTATCCTCTATCCTATCAAATCCCCTATCCTATCAAATCCTCTATCCGATCCTCTATCCTATCAAATCCCCTATCCTATCTTCTATCTTAACCTATCCTCTATCCTATCCTATCCTCTATCCTATCCTATCGTCTATCCTATCCTCTATCCTATCCTATCGTCTATCCTATCCTCTATCCTATCCTATCCTCTATCCTATCCTATCCTCTATCCTATCCTCTCCTGTATCCTATCCTATCCTCCATCCTATCCTATCCTCTATCCTATCGTATCCTCTATCCTATCCTATCGTCTATCCTATCCTCTATCCTATCCTATCCTCTATCCTATCCTTTCCTCTATCCTATCCTCTATCCTAGCCTATCCTCTATCCTATCCTATCCAATCCCCTATCCTATCCTCTATCCAATCCTATCCTCAATCCTATCCTTTCCTGTATCCTATCCTATCCTCTATCCTCTATCCTCTATCCTATCCAATCCTCTGTCCTATCCTATCCTCTATCCTATCAAATCCCCTATCCTATCCTCTATCCTATTCTATCCTCTATCCTATCCTATCGTCTATCCTATCCTCTATCCTATCCTATCGTCTATCCTATCCTCTATCCTATCCTATCCTCTATCCTATCCAATCCTCTGTCCTATCCTATCCTCTATCCTATCCTATCGTCTATCCTATCCTCTATACTATCCTATCGTGTATCCTATCCTCTATCCTATCCTATCCTATCCTCTATCCTATCCTATCCTCTATCCTATCCTATACTCTATCCTATCCTATCGTCTATCCTATCCTCTATCCTATCCTATCCTCTATCCTATCCTATCCTCTATCCTATCCTATCCTCTATCCTATCAAATCCCCTATCCTATCCTCTGTCCTATCCTATCCTCCAATCCTATCCTATCCTCTATCCTATCCTATCGTATATCCTATCCTGTATCCTATCCTATCCTCTATCCTATCAAGTCCCCTATCCTATCCTATCCTCTATCCAATCCTCTATCCTATCCTATCCTCTATCCTATCCTATCCTCTATCCTATCCTATCCTCTATCCTATCCTATCGTCTATCCTGTATTATCCTCTATCCTATCCTATCCTCTATCCTATCGTCTATCCTGTATTATCCTCTATCCTATCCTATCCTCTATCCTGCAAGATTTGAACCCTGGTCGATCGGCTGAAAACTTGGCCCGCTACCGTCGCGCCACACCGATTCTTATCCTATCCTCTATCCTATCCTCTATCCTATCCTCTATCCTATCCTCTATGCTAGCCTATCCTCTATCCTATCCTATCCAATCCCCTATCCTATCCTCTATCCAATCCTATCCTCTATCCTATCAAATCCTCTATCGTATCCTCTCCTCTATCCTATCCAATCCTCTATCCTATCGTATCCTCTATCCTATCCTATCCTCTATCCTATCCTATCGTCAATCCTGTCCTATCCTCTATCCTATCCTATCCTCTATCCTATCCTTTATCCTAGCCTATCCTCTATCCTATCCTATCGTCTATCCTATCCTCTATCCTATCCTATCCCCTATCCAATCCTATCCTCAATCCTATCCTTTCCTGTATCCTATCCTATCCTGTATCCTCGACCCTATCATATCCTCTATCCTATTCTATCCTCTATCCTATCCTATCGTCTATCCTATCCTCTATCCTATCCTATCGTCTATCCTATCCTCTATCCTATCCTATCCTCTATCCTATCCAATCCTCTGTCCTATCCTATCCTCTATCCTATCCTATCGTCTATCCTATCCTCCATCCTATCCTATCGTGTATCCTATCCTCTATCCTATCCTATCCTATCCTCTATCCTATCCTATCCTCTATCCTATCCTATACTCTATCCTATCCTATCGTCTATCCTATCCTCTATCCTATCCTATCCTCTATCCTATCCTATCCTCTATCCTATCCTATCCTCTATCCTATCAAATCCCCTATCCTATCCTCTGTCCTATCCTATCCTCCAATCCTATCCTATCCTCTATCCTATCCTATCGTATATCCTATCCTGCATCCTATCCTATCCTCTATCCTATCAAGTGCCCTATCCTATCCTATCCTCTATCCAATCCTCTATCCTATCCTATCCTCTATCCTATCCTATCCTCTATCCTATCCTATCGTCTATCCTGTATTATCCTCTATCCTATCCTATCCTCTATCCTATCGTCTATCCTGTATTATCCTCTATCCTATCCTATCCTCTATCCTGCAAGATTTGAACCCTGGTCGATCGGCTGAAAACTTGGCCCGCTACCGTCGCGCCACACCGATTCTTATCCTATCCTCTATCCTATCCTCTATCCTATCCTCTATGCTAGCCTATCCTCTATCCTATCCTATCCAATCCCCTATCCTATCCTCTATCCAATCCTATCCTCTATCCTATCAAATCCTCTATCGTATCCTCTCCTCTATCCTATCCAATCCTCTATCCTATCGTATCCTCTATCCTATCCTATCCTCTATCCTATCCTATCGTCAATCCTGTCCTATCCTCTATCCTATCCTATCCTCTATCCTATCCTTTATCCTAGCCTATCCTCTATCCTATCCAATCCAATCCCCTATCCTATCCTCTATCCAATCCTATCCTCAATCCTATCCTTTCCTGTATCCTATCCTATCCTCTATCCTCTATCCTATCCAATCCTCTGTCCTATCCTATCCTCTATCCTATCCTATCGTGTATCCTATCCTCTATCCTATCAAATCCCCTATCCTATCCTCTATCCTATCCTATCCTCTATCCTATCCTATCCTCTATCCTATCCTATCCTCTATCCTATCCTATCCTCTATCCTATCCTATCCTCTATCCTATCCTATCCTCTATCCTATCCTATCCTCTATCCTATCCTATCCTCTATCCTATCCTATCCTCTATCCTATTCTATCGTCTATCCTATCCTCTATCCTATCGTATCCTCTACCCTATCCAATCCTCTATCCTATCCTATCCTCTATCCTATCCTATCCTCTATCCTATCCTATCCTCTATCCTATCCTATCCTCTATCCTATCCTATCGTCAATCCTGTCCTATCCGCTATCCTATCCTATCCTCTATCCTATCCTCTCTTCTATCCTATCCTATCAAATACCCTATCCTGTCCTCTATCCTATCCTATCCTGTATCCTATCCAATTTTCTATCCTATCCTATCCTCTATCCTCTATCCTATCCAATCCTCTGTCCTATCCTATCCTCTATCCTATCCTATCGTGTATCCTATCCTCTATCCTATCAAATCCCCTATCCTATCCTCTATCCTATCCTATCCTCTATCCTATCCTATCCTCTATCCTATCCTATCCTCTATCCTATCCTATCCTCTATCCTATCCTATCTTCTATCCTATCCTATCCGCTATCCTATCAAATCCCCTATCCTATCCTCAATCGTATCCTATCCTCTATCCTATCCTATCCTCTATCCTATCCTATCCTCTATCCTATCCTATCCTCTATCCTATCCTATCCTCTATCCTATCCTATCCTCTATCCTATCCTATCCTCTATCCTATCCTATCGTCTATCCTATCCTCTATCCTATCGTATCCTCTACCCTATCCAATCCTCTATCCTATCCTATCCTCTATCCTATCCTATCCTCTATCCTATCCTATCCTCTATCCTATCCTCTCTTCTATCCTATCCTATCAAATACCCTATCCTGTCCTCTATCCTATCCTATCCTGTATCCTATCCAATTTTCTATCCTATCCTATCCTCTATCCTCTATCCTATCCAATCCTCTGTCCTATCCTATCCTCTATCCTATCCTATCGTGTATCCTATCCTCTATCCTATCAAATCCCCTATCCTATCCTCTATCCTATCCTATCCTCTATCCTATCCTATCGTCAATCCTGTCCTATCCACTATCCTATCCTATCCTCTATCCTATCCTCTCTTCTATCCTATCCTATCAAATACCCTATCCTGTCCTCTATCCTATCCTATCCTGTATCCTATCCAATTTTCTATCCTATACTATCATCTATCCTCAATCCTATCCTTTCCTGTATCCTATCCAAACATCTATCCTATCCTATCCTCTATCCTATCCTGTCCTCTATCCTATCCTATCCTCTATCCTATAATATAATCTATCCGTTCCTATTCTCTATCCTACCCTATTCTCTATCCTATCCTCTATCCTATCCTCTATCCTATCCTCTATCCTATCCTATCCTGTATCCTATCCTATCCTGTATCCTATCCTATCCTCTATCCTACCCTATCCTCTATCCTATCCTATCCTCTATCCTATCCAATCCTCTATCCTATCCTATCCTCTATCCTATCCTATCCTATCCTCTATCCAATCCTTTCCTCTATCCTATCCTATCCTCTATCCTATCCTATCCTCTATCCTATCCTATCCTCTATCCTATCCTCTATTCTATCCTATCCTCTATCCTATCCTATCCACTATCCTATCCTATCCTCTATCCTATCCTATCCTCTATCCTATCAAATCCCCTATCCTATCCTCTATCCTATCCTATCCTGTATCCTATCCTATCCTCTATCCTCTATCGTATCCAATCCTCTATCCTATCCTATCCTCTATTCTATCCTCTATCCTATCCTATCCTCTATAATATCGTACACTCTATCCTATAATATCGTCTATCCGATCCTATTCTCTATCCTATCCTCTATCCTATCCTCTATCCTATCCTCTATCCTAACCTATTCTCTATCCTATCCTATCCTCTATCCTATCCTATCTTCTATCCTATCCTATCCTTTATCCTATCCTATCCTCTATCCTATCCTATCCTCCATGCCATCCTATACTCTATCCTATCCTATCTTCCATCCTATCCTATCCTCTATCCTATCAAATCCCCTATCCTATCAAATCCTCTATCCGATCCTCTATCCTATCAAATCCCCTATCCTATCTTCTATCTTAACCTATCCTCTATCCTATCCTATCCTCTATCCTATCCTATCGTCTATCCTATCCTCTATCCTATCCTATCGTCTATCCTATCCTCTATCCTATCCTATCCTCTATCCTATCCTATCCTCTATCCTATCCTCTCCTGTATCCTATCCTATCCTCCATCCTATCCTATCCTCTATCCTATCGTATCCTCTATCCTATCCTATCGTCCATCCTATCCTCTATCCTATCCTATCCTCTATCCTATCCTATCCTCTATCCTATCCTCTATCCTAGCCTATCCTCTATCCTATCCTATCCAATCCCCTATCCTATCCTCTATCCAATCCTATCCTCAATCCTATCCTTTCCTGTATCCTATCCTATCCTCTATCCTCTATCCTCTATCCTATCCAATCCTCTGTCCTATCCTATCCTCTATCCTATCAAATCCCCTATCCTATCCTCTGTCCTATCCTATCCTCTATCCTATCCTATCCTCTGCCCTATCCTATCCTCTATCCTATCAAATCCCCTATCCTATCCTCTGTCCTATCCTATCCTCTAATCCTATCCTATCCTCTATCCTATCCTATCGTCTATCCTATCCTCTATCCTATCCTATCCCCTATCCAATCCTATCCTCAATCCTATCCTTTCCTGTATCCTATCCTATCCTGTATCCTCGACCCTATCATATCCTCTATCCTATTCTATCCTCTATCCTATCCTATCGTCTATCCGATCCTCTATCCTATCCTATCGTCTATCCTATCCTCTATCCTATCCTATCCTCTATCCTATCCAATCCTCTGTCCTATCCTATCCTCTATCCTATCCTATCGTCTATCCTATCCTCTATCCTATCCTATCGTCTATCCTATCCTCTATCCTATCCTATCCTATCCTCTATCCTATCCTATCCTCTACCCTATCCTATACTCTATCCTATCCTATCGTCTATCCTATCCTCTATCCTATCCTATCCTCTATCCTATCCTATCCTCTATCCTATCCTATCCTCTATCCTATCAAATCCCCTATCCTATCCTCTGTCCTATCCTATCCTCTATCCTATCCTATCCTCTGCCCTATCCTATCCTCTATCCTATCAAATCCCCTATCCTATCCTCTGTCCTATCCTATCCTCTAATCCTATCCTATCCTCTATCCTATCCTATCGTCTATCCTATCCTCTATCCTATCCTATCCCCTATCCAATCCTATCCTCAATCCTATCCTTTCCTGTATCCTATCCTATCCTGTATCCTCGACCCTATCATATCCTCTATCCTATTCTATCCTCTATCCTATCCTATCGTCTATCCGATCCTCTATCCTATCCTATCGTCTATCCTATCCTCTATCCTATCCTATCCTCTATCCTATCCAATCCTCTGTCCTATCCTATCCTCTATCCTATCCTATCGTCTATCCTATCCTCTATCCTATCCTATCGTCTATCCTATCCTCTATCCTATCCTATCCTATACTCTATCCTATCCTATCCTCTACCCTATCCTATACTCTATCCTATCCTATCGTCTATCCTATCCTCTATCCTATCCTATCCTCTATCCTATCCTATCCTCTATCCTATCCTATCCTCTATCCTATCCTATCCTCTATCCTATCAAATCCCCTATCCTATCCTCTGTCCTATCCTATCCTCCAATCCTATCCTATCCTCTATCCTATCCTATCGTATATCCTATCCTGTATCCCATCCTATCCTCTATCCTATCAAGTCCCCTATCCTATCCTATCCTCTATCCAATCCTCTATCCTATCCTATCCTCTATCCTATCCTATCCTCTATCCTATCCTATCGTCTATCCTGTATTATCCTCTATCCTATCCTATCCTCTATCCTATCGTCTATCCTGTATTATCCTCTATCCTATCCTATCCTCTATCCTGCAAGATTTGAACCCTGGTCGTTCGGCTGAAAACTTGGCCCGCTACCGTCGCGCCACACCGATTCTTATCCTATCCTCTATCCTATCCTCTATCCTATCCTCTATCCTATCCTCTATGCTAGCCTATCCTCTATCCTATCCTATCCAATCCCCTATCCTATCCTCTATCCAATCCTATCCTCTATCCTATCAAATCCTCTATCGTATCCTCTCCTCTATCCTATCCAATCCTCTATCCTATCGTATCCTCTATCCTATCCTATCCTCTATCCTATCCTATCGTCAATCCTGTCCTATCCTCTATCCTATCCTATCCTCTATCCTATCCTTTATCCTAGCCTATCCTCTATCCTATCCAATCCAATCCCCTATCCTATCCTCTATCCAATCCTATCCTCAATCCTATCCTTTCCTGTATCCTATCCTATCCTCTATCCTCTATCCTATCCAATCCTCTGTCCTATCCTATCCTCTATCCTATCCTATCGTGTATCCTATCCTCTATCCTATCAAATCCCCTATCCTATCCTCTATCCTATCCTATCCTCTATCCTATCCTATCCTCTATCCTATCCTATCCTCTATCCTATCCTATCCTCTATCCTATCCTATCCTCTATCCTATCCTATCCTCTATCCTATCCTATCCTCTATCCTATCCTATCCTCTATCCTATCCTATCCTCTATCCTATCCTATCGTCTATCCTATCCTCTATCCTATCGTATCCTCTACCCTATCCAATCCTCTATCCTATCCTATCCTCTATCCTATCCTATCCTCTATCCTATCCTATCCTCTATCCTATCCTATCCTCTATCCTATCCTATCGTCAATCCTGTCCTATCCGCTATCCTATCCTATCCTCTATCCTATCCTCTCTTCTATCCTATCCTATCAAATACCCTATCCTGTCCTCTATCCTATCCTATCCTGTATCCTATCCAATTTTCTATCCTATCCTATCATCTATCCTCAATCCTATCCTTTCCTGTATCCTATCCAAACATCTATCCTATCCTATCCTCTATCCTATCCTGTCCTCTATCCTATCCTATCCTCTATCCTATCCTCTATCCTAGCCTATCCTCTATCCTATTCTATCCAATCCCCTATCCTATGCTCTATCCTATCCTACCCTCTATGATATCGTATACTCTGTCATATCCTATCCTCTATCCTATAATATAATCTATCCGTTCCTATTCTCTATCCTACCCTATTCTCTATCCTATCCTCTATCCTATCCTCTATCCTATCCTCTATCCTATCCTATCCTGTATCCTATCCTATCCTGTATCCTATCCTATCCTCTATCCTACCCTATCCTCTATCCTATCCTATCCTCTATCCTATCCAATCCTCTATCCTATCCTATCCTCTATCCTATCCTATCCTATCCTCTATCCAATCCTTTCCTCTATCCTATCCTATCCTCTATCCTATCCTATCCTCTATCCTATCCTATCCTCTATCCTATCCTCTATTCTATCCTATCCTCTATCCTATCCTATCCACTATCCTATCCTATCCTCTATCCTATCCTATCCTCTATCCTATCAAATCCCCTATCCTATCCTCTATCCTATCCTATCCTGTATCCTATCCTATCCTCTATCCTCTATCGTATCCAATCCTCTATCCTATCCTATCCTCTATTCTATCCTCTATCCTATCCTATCCTCTATAATATCGTACACTCTATCCTATAATATCGTCTATCCGATCCTATTCTCTATCCTATCCTCTATCCTATCCTCTATCCTATCCTCTATCCTAACCTATTCTCTATCCTATCCTATCCTCTATCCTATCCTATCTTCTATCCTATCCTATCCTTTATCCTATCCTATCCTCTATCCTATCCTATCCTCCATGCCATCCTATACTCTATCCTATCCTATCTTCCATCCTATCCTATCCTCTATCCTATCAAATCCCCTATCCTATCAAATCCTCTATCCGATCCTCTATCCTATCAAATCCCCTATCCTATCTTCTATCTTAACCTATCCTCTATCCTATCCTATCCTCTATCCTATCCTATCGTCTATCCTATCCTCTATCCTATCCTATCGTCTATCCTATCCTCTATCCTATCCTATCCTCTATCCTATCCTCTCCTGTATCCTATCCTATCCTCCATCCTATCCTATCCTCTATCCTATCGTATCCTCTATCCTATCCTATCGTCTATCCTATCCTCTATCCTATCCTATCCTCTATCCTATCCTATCCTCTATCCTATCCTCTATCCTAGCCTATCCTCTATCCTATCCTATCCAATCCCCTATCCTATCCTCTATCCAATCCTATCCTCAATCCTATCCTTTCCTGTATCCTATCCTATCCTGTATCCTCGACCCTATCATATCCTCTATCCTATTCTATCCTCTATCCTATCCTATCGTCTATCCGATCCTCTATCCTATCCTATCGTCTATCCTATCCTCTATCCTATCCTATCCTCTATCCTATCCAATCCTCTGTCCTATCCTATCCTCTATCCTATCCTATCGTCTATCCTATCCTCTATCCTATCCTATCGTCTATCCTATCCTCTATCCTATCCTATCCTATCCTCTATCCTATCCTATCCTCTACCCTATCCTATACTCTATCCTATCCTATCGTCTATCCTATCCTCTATCCTATCCTATCCTCTATCCTATCCTATCCTCTATCCTATCCTATCCTCTATCCTATCCTATCCTCTATCCTATCAAATCCCCTATCCTATCCTCTGTCCTATCCTATCCTCCAATCCTATCCTATCCTCTATCCTATCCTATCGTATATCCTATCCTGTATCCCATCCTATCCTCTATCCTATCAAGTCCCCTATCCTATCCTATCCTCTATCCAATCCTCTATCCTATCCTATCCTCTATCCTATCCTATCCTCTATCCTATCCTATCGTCTATCCTGTATTATCCTCTATCCTATCCTATCCTCTATCCTATCGTCTATCCTGTATTATCCTCTATCCTATCCTATCCTCTATCCTGCAAGATTTGAACCCTGGTCGTTCGGCTGAAAACTTGGCCCGCTACCGTCGCGCCACACCGATTCTTATCCTATCCTCTATCCTATCCTCTATCCTATCCTCTATCCTATCCTCTATGCTAGCCTATCCTCTATCCTATCCTATCCAATCCCCTATCCTATCCTCTATCCAATCCTATCCTCTATCCTATCAAATCCTCTATCGTATCCTCTCCTCTATCCTATCCAATCCTCTATCCTATCGTATCCTCTATCCTATCCTATCCTCTATCCTATCCTATCGTCAATCCTGTCCTATCCTCTATCCTATCCTATCCTCTATCCTATCCTTTATCCTA
This sequence comes from Halictus rubicundus, assembly GCF_050948215.1. NCBI lineage: Eukaryota > Metazoa > Arthropoda > Insecta > Hymenoptera > Halictidae > Halictus > Halictus rubicundus. The sequence goes on from NW_027488618.1 coordinate 256,340, forward strand.
GCCTATCCTCTATCCTATCCAATCCAATCCCCTATCCTATCCTCTATCCAATCCTATCCTCAATCCTATCCTTTCCTGTATCCTATCCTATCCTCTATCCTCTATCCTATCCAATCCTCTGTCCTATCCTATCCTCTATCCTATCCTATCGTGTATCCTATCCTCTATCCTATCAAATCCCCTATCCTATCCTCTATCCTATCCTATCCTCTATCCTATCCTATCCTCTATCCTATCCTATCCTCTATCCTATCCTATCCTCTATCCTATCCTATCCTCTATCCTATCCTATCCTCTATCCTATCCTATCCTCTATCCTATCCTATCCTCTATCCTATCCTATCCTCTATCCTATCCTATCCTCTATCCTATCCTATCCTCTATCCTATCCTATCCTCTATCCTATCCTATCCTCTATCCTATCCTATCCTCTATCCTATCCTATCGTCTATCCTATCCTCTATCCTATCGTATCCTCTACCCTATCCAATCCTCTATCCTATCCTATCCTCTATCCTATCCTATCCTCTATCCTATCCTATCCTCTATCCTATCCTATCCTCTATCCTATCCTATCGTCAATCCTGTCCTATCCGCTATCCTATCCTATCCTCTATCCTATCCTCTCTTCTATCCTATCCTATCAAATACCCTATCCTGTCCTCTATCCTATCCTATCCTGTATCCTATCCAATTTTCTATCCTATCCTATCATCTATCCTCAATCCTATCCTTTCCTGTATCCTATCCAAACATCTATCCTATCCTATCCTCTATCCTATCCTGTCGTCTATCCTATCCTATCCTCTATCCTATCCTCTATCCTAGCCTATCCTCTATCCTATTCTATCCAATCCCCTATCCTATGCTCTATCCTATCCTACCCTCTATGATATCGTATACTCTGTCATATCCTATCCTCTATCCTATAATATAATCTATCCGTTCCTATTCTCTATCCTACCCTATTCTCTATCCTATCCTCTATCCTATCCTCTATCCTATCCTCTATCCTATCCTCTATCCTATCCTCTATCCTATCCTCTATCCTATCCTCTATCCTATCCTCTATCCTATCCTATCCTGTATCCTATCCTATCCTCTATCCTACCCTATCCTCTATCCTATCCTATCCTCTATCCTATCCAATCCTCTATCCTATCCTATCCTCTATCCTATCCTATCGTCTATCCTATCCTATCCTGTATCCAATCCTTTCCTCTATCCTATCCTATCCTCTATCCTATCCTACCGTCTATCCTATCCTATCCTATCCTATCTTCTATCCTATCCTATCCTCTATCCTATTCTATCCTCTATCCTATCCTATCTTCTATCCTATCCTATCCGCTATCCTATCAAATCCCCTATCCTACCCTCAATCGTATCCTATCCTCTATCCTATCCTATCCTCTATCCTATCCTATCTTCTATCCTATCCTATCCTCTATCCTATCCTTTCCACTATCCTATCCTATCCTCTATCCTATCCTATCGTCTATCCTATCCTATCCTCTATCCTATCCTATCCTCTATCCAATCCTCTATCCTATCCTATCCTCTATCCTATCCTATCTTCTATCCTATCCTATTCCCTATCCTTTCAAATCCCCTATCCTATCCTCTATCCTATCCTGTCCTATCCTATACTCTATCCTATCCTATCTTCTATCATATCCCATCCTCTATCCTATCCTTTCCTCTATCCTATCCTATCCTCTATCCTATCCTATCGTCTATCCTATCCTCTCCTCTATCCTATCCTATCCTCTATCCTATCCTATCCTCTATCCTATCCTATCTTCTATCCTATCCTATCCTCTATCCTATCAAATCCCCTATCCTATCCTCTATCCTATCCTATCGTCTATCCTATCCTCTACCCAATCCTATCCTCTATCCTATCCTATCCTCTATCCTATCAAGTCCTCTATCCTATACTCTCCTCTATCCTATCCAATCCTCTATCCTATCCTATCCTCTATCCTATCCTATCCTCTATCCTATCCTATCCTCTATCCTATCCTATCCTCTATCCTATCCTTTATCCTAGCCTATCCTCTATCCTATCCAATCCAATCCCCTATCCTATCCTCTATCCAATCCTATCCTCAATCCAATCCTTGCCTGTATCCTATCCTATACCCTATCCTCTATCCTATCCAATCCTCTGTCCTATCCTATCCTCTATCCTATCCTATCGTGTATCCTATTCTCTATCCTATCAAATCCCCTATCCTATCCTCTATCCTATCCTATCCTCTATCCTATCCTATCCTCTATCCTATCCTATCGTCTATCCTATCCTCTATCCTATCCCATCGTCTATCCTATCCTCTATCCTATCCTATCCTCTATCCTATCCTATCCTCTATCCTATCCTATCGTGTATCAAATCCTCTATCCTATCCTATCCTCTATCCTATCCTATCGTGTATCCTATCCTCTATCCTATCAAATCCCCTATCCTATCCTCTGTCCTATCCTATCCTCTATCCTATCCTGTCCTCTATCCTATCCTATCTTCTATCCTATCCTATCCCCTATCCTATCAAATCCCCTATCCTATCCTCTATCCTATCCTATCCTATCCTATCCTCTATCCTATCCTATCTTCTATCATATCCTATCCTCTATCCTATCCTTTCCTCTATCCTATCCTATCCTCTATCCTATCCTATCGTCTATCCTATCCTCTCCTCTATCCTATCCTTTCCTCTATCCTATCCTATCCTCTATCCTATCCTATCCTCTATCCTATCCTATCGTGTATACTATCCTCTATCCTATCCTATCCTCTATCCTATCAAATCCCCTATCCTATCCTCTGTCCTATCCTATCCTCTATCCTATCCTATCCTCTATCCTATCCTATCCTCTATCCTATCCTATCCTCTATCCTATCCTATCCTCTATCCTATCCTATCCTCTGTCCTATCCTATCCTCTATCCTATCCTATCCTCTATCCTATCCTATCGTGTATCCTATCCTCTATCCTATCCTATCCTCTATCCTATCAAATCCACTATCCTATCCTCTGTCCTATCCTATCCTCTATCCTATCCTATCCTCTATCCTATCCTATCCTCTATCCAATCCTATCCTCTATCCTATCCTATCCTCTATCCTATCAAATCCTCTATCCTATCCTCTCCTCTATCCTATCCAATCCTCTAACCTATCCTATCCTCTATCCAATCCTATCCTCTATCCTATCCTATCCTCTATCCTATCAAATCCTCTATCCTATCCTCTCCTCTATCCTATCCAATCCTCTAACCTATCCTATCCTCTATCCTATCCTATCCTCTATCCTATCCTATCGTCAATCCTGTCCTATCCTCTATCCTATCCTATCCTCTATCCTATCCATTATCCTAGCCTATCCTCTATCCTATCCAATCCAATCCCCTATCCTATCCTCTATCCAATCCTATCCTCAATCCTATCCTTTCCTCTATCCTATCCTATCCTCTATCCTCTATCCTATCCAATCCTCTGTCCTATCCTATCCTCTATCCTATCCTATCGTGTATCCTATCCTCTATCCTATCAAATCCCCTATCCTATCCTCTATCCTATCCTCTATCCTATCCTCTATCCTAGCCTATCCTCTATCCAATCCTATCCAATCCCCTATCCTATCCTCTATCCAATCCTATCCTCTATCCTATCAAATCCTCTATCCTATCCTCTCCTCTATCCTATCCTATCCTCTATCCTATCAAATCCTCTATCCTATCCTATCCTCTATCCTATCCTATCCTCTATCCTATCCTATCGTGTATCCTATCCTCTATCCTTTCAAATCCCCTATCCTATCCTCTATCCTATCCTGTCCTATCCTATACTCTATCCTATCCTATCTTCTATCATATCCCATCCTCTATCCTATCCTTTCCTCTATCCTATCCTATCCTCTATCCTATCCTATCGTCTATCCTATCCTCTCCTCTATCCTATCCTATCCTCTATCCTATCCTATCCTCTATCCTATCCTATCTTCTATCCTATCCTATCCTCTATCCTATCAAATCCCCTATCCTATCCTCTATCCTATCCTATCGTCTATCCTATCCTCTACCCAATCCTATCCTCTATCCTATCCTATCCTCTATCCTATCCTATCCTCTATCCTATCAAATCCCCTATCCTATCCTCTATCCTATCCTCTATCCTCTATCGTATCCAATCCTCTATCCTATCCTATCCGCTATCCTATCCTCTATCCTATCCTATCCGCTATCCTATCCTCTATCCTATCCTATCCTCTGTCCTATCCTATCCTCTATCCTATCCTATCCTCTATCCTATCCTATCCTCTATCCTATCCTATCTTCTATCCTATCCTATCCTCTATCCTATCCTATCGTCTATCCTATCCTATCCTCTATCCTATCCTATCCTCTATCCTATCCTATCCTCCATGCCATCCTATCCTCTATCCTATCCTATCTTCCATCCTATCCTATCCTCTATCCTATCAAGTCCCCTATCCTATCAAATCCTCTATCCTATCCTCTACCCTATCCTATCCTCTATCCTATCCTATCCTCTATCCTATCCTATCCTATCCTCTATCGTATCAAATCCCCTATCCTATCCTCTATCCTATCCTATCCTATCCTATCCTCTATCCTATCCTATCCTATCCTATCCTCTATCCTATCCTGTCTTCTATCCTATCCTATCCTCTATCCTATCCTATCTTCCATCCTATCCTATCCTCTATCCTATCAAGTCCCCTATCCTATCAAATCCTCTATCCTATCCTCTACCCTATCCTATCCTCTATCCTATCCTATCCTCTATCCTATCCTATCCTATCCTCTATCGTATCAAATCCCCTATCCTATCCTCTATCCTATCCTATCCTATCCTATCCTCTATCCTATCCTATCCTATCCTATCCTCTATCCTATCCTGTCTTCTATCCTATCCTATCCTCTATCCTATCCTTTCCACTATCCTATCCTATCCTCTATCCTATCCTATCGTCTATCCTATCCTATCCTCTATCCTATGCTATCCGCTATCCTATTCTATCCTCTATCGTATCCTCTCTTCTATCCTATCCTATCCTCTATCCTATCAAATCCCCTATCCTATCCTCTATCCTATCCTATCCTGTATCCTATCCAATTTTTTATCCTATCCTATCATCTATCCTCAATCCTATCCTTTCCTGTATCCTATCCAAACATCTATCCTATCCTATCCTCTATCCTATCCTGTCCTCTATCCTATCCTCTATCCTATCCTGTCCTCTATCCTATCCTATCCTCTATCCTATCCTCTATCCTATCCTATCCAATCCCCTATCCTATGCTCTATCCTATCCTACCCTCTATGATATCGTATACTCTGTCATATCCTAACCTCTATCCTATAATATCATCTATCCGTTCCTATTCTCTATCCTACCCTATTCTCTATCCTATCCTCTATCCTATCCTATCCTCTATCCTATCCTTTCCTCTATCCTATCCTATCCTCTATCCTATCCTATCGTCTATCCTATCCTATAGTCTATCCTATCCTATCCTCTATCCTATCCAATCCTCTATCCTATCCTATCATCTATCCTCAATCCTATCCTTTCCTGTATCCTATCCATTCCTCTATCCTATCCTGTCCTCTATCCTATCCTATCCTCTATCCCATCCTATCCTCTATCCTATCCTCTATCCTATCCTATCCTCTATCCTATCCTATCTTCTATCCTATCCGATCCTCTATCCTATCCTATCGTCTATCCTATCCTATAGTCTATCCTATCCTATCCTCTATCCTATCCAATCCTCTATCCTATCCTATCATCTATCCTCAATCCTATCCTTTCCTGTATCCTATCCTTTCCACTATCCTATCCTATCCTCTATCCTATCCTATCGTCTATCCTATCTTATCCTCTATCCTATCCTATCATCTATCCTTAATCCTATCCTTTCCTGTATCCTATCCAAACATCTATCCTATCCTATCCTCTATCCTATCCTGTCCTCTATCCTATCCTCTCCTGTATCCTATCCTATCCTCTATCCTATCCTATCCTCTATCCTATCGTATCCTCTATCCTATCCTATCGTCTATCCTATCCTCTATCCTATCCTATCCTCTATCCTATCAAATCCCCTATCCTATCCTCTATCCTATCCTATCCTCTATCCAATCCTCTATCCTATCCTTTCCACTATCCTATCCTATCCTCTATCATATCCTATCGTCTATCCTATCCTATCCTCTATCCTATGCTATCCGCTATCCTATTCTATCCTCTATCGTATCCTCTCTTCTATCCTATCCTATCCTCTATCCTATCAAATCCCCTATCCTATCCTCTATCCTATCCTATCCTGTATCCTATCCAATTTTCTATCCTATCCTATCATCTATCCTCAATCCTATCCTTTCCTGTATCCTATCCAAACATCTATCCTATCCTATCCTCTATCCTATCCTGTCCTCTATCCTATCCTCTATCCTATCCTGTCCTCTATCCTATCCTATCCTCTATCCTATCCTCTATCCTATCCTATCCAATCCCCTATCCTATGCTCTATCCTATCCTACCCTCTATGATATCGTATACTCTGTCATATCCTAACCTCTATCCTATAATATCATCTATCCGTTCCTATTCTCTATCCTACCCTATTCTCTATCCTATCCTCTATCCTATCCTATCCTCTATCCTATCCTTTCCTCTATCCTATCCTATCCTCTATCCTATCCTATCGTCTATCCTATCCTATAGTCTATCCTATCCTATCCTCTATCCTATCCAATCCTCTATCCTATCCTATCATCTATCCTCAATCCTATCCTTTCCTGTATCCTATCCATTCCTCTATCCTATCCTGTCCTCTATCCTATCCTATCCTCTATCCCATCCTATCCTCTATCCTATCCTCTATCCTATCCTATCCTCTATCCTATCCTATCTTCTATCCTATCCGATCCTCTATCCTATCCTATCGTCTATCCTATCCTATAGTCTATCCTATCCTATCCTCTATCCTATCCAATCCTCTATCCTATCCTATCATCTATCCTCAATCCTATCCTTTCCTGTATCCTATCCTTTCCACTATCCTATCCTATCCTCTATCCTATCCTATCGTCTATCCTATCCTATCCTCTATCCTATCCTATCATCTATCCTTAATCCTATCCTTTCCTGTATCCTATCCAAACATCTACCCTATCCTATCCTCTATCCTATCCTGTCCTCTATCCTATCCTCTCCTGTATCCTATCCTATCCTCTATCCTATCCTATCCTCTATCCTATCGTATCCTCTATCCTATCCTATCGTCTATCCTATCCTCTATCCTATCCTATCCTCTATCCTATCAAATCCCCTATCCTATCCTCTATCCTATCCTATCCTCTATCCAATCCTCTATCCTATCCTATCCTCTATCCTATCCTATCCTCTATCCTATCAAATCCCCTATCCTATCCTCTGTCCTATCCTATCCTCTATCCTATCCTATCCTCTATCCTATCCTATCCTCTAACCAATCCTATCCTCTATCCTCTCCTATCCTCTATCCTATCAAATCCTCTATCCTATCCTCTACTCTATCCTATCCAATCCTCTATCCTATCCTATCCTCTATCCTATCCTATCGTCAATCCTGTCCTATCCTCTATCCTATCCTATCCTCTATCCTACCCTTTATCCTAGCCTATCCTCTATCCTATCCAATCCAATCCCCTATCCTATCCTCTATCCAATCCTATCCTCAATCCTATCCTTTCCTGTATCCTATCCTATCCTCTATCCTCTATCCTATCCAATCCTCTGCCCTATCCTATCCTCTATCCTATCCTATCATGTATCCTATCCTCTATCCTATCAAATCCCCTATCCTTTCCTCTATCCTATCCTATCCTCTATCCTATCCTATCGTCTATCCTATCCTATAGTCTATCCTATCCTATCCTCTATCCTATCCAATCCTCTATCCTATCCTATCATCTATCCTCAATCCTATCCTTTCCTGTATCCTATCCATTCCTCTATCCTATCCTGTCCTCTATCCTATCCTATCCTCTATCCCATCCTATCCTCTATCCTATCCTCTATCCTATCCTATCCTCTATCCTATCCTATCTTCTATCCTATCCGATCCTCTATCCTATCCTATCGTCTATCCTATCCTATAGTCTATCCTATCCTATCCTCTATCCTATCCAATCCTCTATCCTATCCTATCATCTATCCTCAATCCTATCCTTTCCTGTATCCTATCCTTTCCACTATCCTATCCTATCCTCTATCCTATCCTATCGTCTATCCTATCCTATCCTCTATCCTATCCTATCATCTATCCTTAATCCTATCCTTTCCTGTATCCTATCCAAACATCTACCCTATCCTATCCTCTATCCTATCCTGTCCTCTATCCTATCCTCTCCTGTATCCTATCCTATCCTCTATCCTATCCTATCCTCTATCCTATCGTATCCTCTATCCTATCCTATCGTCTATCCTATCCTCTATCCTATCCTATCCTCTATCCTATCAAATCCCCTATCCTATCCTCTATCCTATCCTATCCTCTATCCAATCCTCTATCCTATCCTATCCTCTATCCTATCCTATCCTCTATCCTATCAAATCCCCTATCCTATCCTCTGTCCTATCCTATCCTCTATCCTATCCTATCCTCTATCCTATCCTATCCTCTAACCAATCCTATCCTCTATCCTCTCCTATCCTCTATCCTATCAAATCCTCTATCCTATCCTCTACTCTATCCTATCCAATCCTCTATCCTATCCTATCCTCTATCCTATCCTATCGTCAATCCTGTCCTATCCTCTATCCTATCCTATCCTCTATCCTACCCTTTATCCTAGCCTATCCTCTATCCTATCCAATCCAATCCCCTATCCTATCCTCTATCCAATCCTATCCTCAATCCTATCCTTTCCTGTATCCTATCCTATCCTCTATCCTCTATCCTATCCAATCCTCTGCCCTATCCTATCCTCTATCCTATCCTATCATGTATCCTATCCTCTATCCTATCAAATCCCCTATCCTATCCTCTATCCTATCCTATCCTCTATCCTATCCTATCCTCTATCCTATCAAGTTCTCTATCCTATCCTATCCTCTATCCTATCCTATCCTCTATCCTATCCTATCGTCAATCCTGTCCTATCCGCTATCCTATCCTATCCTCTATCCTATCCTCTCTTCTATCCTATCCTATCAAATACCCTATCCTATCCTGTATCCTATCCTATCCTCTATCCTATCCAATTTTCTATCCTATCCTATCATCTATCCTCAATCCTATCCTTTCCTGTATCCTATCCAAACATCTATCCTATCCTGTCCTCTATCCTATCCTGTCCTCTATCCAATCCTATCCTCTATCCTATCCTATCCTCTATCCTATCAAATCCTCTATCCTATCCTCTCCTCTATCCTATCCAATCCTCTAACCTATCCTATCCTCTATCCTATCCTATCCTCTATCCTATCCTATCGTCAATCCTGTCCTATCCTCTATCCTATCCTATCCTCTATCCTATCCTTTATCCTAGCCTATCCTCTATCCTATCCAATCCAATCCCCTATCCTATCCTCTATCCAATCCTATCCTCAATCCTATCCTTTCCTGTATCCTATCCTATCCTCTATCCTCTATCCTATCCAATCCTCTGTCCTATCCTATCCTCTATCCTATCCTATCGTGTATCCTATCCTCTATCCTATCAAATCCCCTATCCTATCCTCTATCCTATCCTATCCTCTATCCTATCCTATCCTCTATCCTATCCTATCGTCTATCCTATCCTCTATCCTATCCTATCGTCTATCCTATCCTCTATCCTATCCTATCCTCTATCCTATCCTATCCTCTATCCTATCCTATCGTGTATCCTATCCTCTATCCTATCCTATCCTCTATCCTATCAAATCCCCTATCCTATCCTCTGTCCTATCCTATCACCTATCCTATCCTATCCTCTATCCTATCCTATCCTCTATCCAATCCTATCCTCTATCCTATCCTATCCTCTATCCTATCAAATCCTCTATCCTATCCTCTCCTCTATCCTATCCAATCCTCTAACCTATCCTATCCTCTATCCTATCCTATCCTCTATCCTATCCTATCGTCAATCCTGTCCTATCCTCTATCCTATCCTATCCTCTATCCTATCCTTTATCCTAGCCTATCCTCTATCCTATCCAATCCAATCCCCTATCCTATCCTCTATCCTATCCTCTATCCTATCCTCTATCCTATCCTCTATCCTATCCTATCCTCTATCCTATCCTATCGTGTATCCTATCCTCTATCCTATCAAATCCCCTATCCTATCCTCTGTCCTATCCTATCGTCTATCCTATCCTCTCCTCTATCCTATCCTATCCTCTATCCTATCCTATCCTCTATCCTATCCTATCCTCTATCCTATCCTATCCTATCCTATCCTCTATCCTATCCTATCTTCTATCATATCCTATCCTCTATCCTATCCTTTCCTCTATCCTATCCTATCCTCTATCCTATCCTATCGTCTATCCTATCCTCTCCTCTATCCTATCCTATCCTCTATCCTATCCTATCCTCTATCCTATCCTATCTTCTATCCTATCAAATCCCCTATCCTATCCTCTGTCCTATCCTATCCTCTATCCTATCCTATCCTCTATCCTATCCTATCCTCTAACCAATCCTATCCTCTATCCTATCCTATCCTCTATCCTATCAAGTTCTCTATCCTATCCTCTCCTCTATCCTATCCAATCCTCTATCCTATCCTATCCTCTATCCTATCCTATCGTCAATCCTGTCCTATCCGCTATCCTATCCTATCCTCTATCCTATCCTCTCTTCTATCCTATCCTATCAAATACCCTATCCTATCCTCTATCCTATCCTATCCTCTATCCTATCCAATTTTCTATCCTATCCTATCATCTATCCTCAATCCTATCCTTTCCTGTATCCTATCCAAACATCTATCCTATCCTGTCCTCTATCCTATCCTGTCCTCTATCCAATCCTATCCTCTATCCTATCCTATCCTCTATCCTATCAAATCCTCTATCCTATCCTCTCCTCTATCCTATCCAATCCTCTAACCTATCCTATCCTCTATCCTATCCTATCCTCTATCCTATCCTATCGTCAATCCTGTCCTATCCTCTATCCTATCCTATCCTCTATCCTATCCTTTATCCTAGCCTATCCTCTATCCTATCCAATCCAATCCCCTATCCTATCCTCTATCCAATCCTATCCTCAATCCTATCCTTTCCTGTATCCTATCCTATCCTCTATCCTCTATCCTATCCAATCCTCTGTCCTATCCTATCCTCTATCCTATCCTATCGTGTATCCTATCCTCTATCCTATCAAATCCCCTATCCTATCCTCTATCCTATCCTATCCTCTATCCTATCCTATCCTCTATCCTATCCTATCGTCTATCCTATCCTCTATCCTATCCTATCGTCTATCCTATCCTCTATCCTATCCTATCCTCTATCCTATCCTATCCTCTATCCTATCCTATCGTGTATCCTATCCTCTATCCTATCAAATCCCCTATCCTATCCTCTGTCCTATCCTATCCCCTATCCTATCAAATCCCCTATCCTATCCTCTATCCTATCCTATCCTATCCTATCCTCTATCCTATCCTATCTTCTATCATATCCTATCCTCTATCCTATCCTTTCCTCTATCCTATCCTATCCTCTATCCTATCCTATCGTCTATCCTATCCTCTCCTCTATCCTATCCTATCCTCTATCCTATCCTATCCTCTATCCTATCCTATCTTCTATCCTATCCTATCCTCTATCCTATCAAATCCCCTATCCTATCCTCTATCCTATCCTATCGTCTATCCTATCCTCTATCCTATCCTATCCTCTATCCTATCAAGTCCTCTATCCTATCCTCTCCTCTATCCTATCCAATCCTCTATCCTATCCTATCCTCTATCCTATCCTATCCTCTATCCTATCCTGTCCTCTATCCTATCCTCTCCTGTATCCTATCCTATCCTCTATCCTATCCTGTCCTCTATCCTATCCTATCCTCTATCCCATCCTATCCTCTATCCTATCCTCTATCCTATCCTATCCTCTATCCTATCCTCTCTTCTATCCTATCCTATCAAATACCCTATCCTATCCTCTATCCTATCCTATCCTCTATCCTATCCAATTTTCTATCCTATCCTATCATCTATCCTCAATCCTATCCTTTCCTGTATCCTATCCAAACATCTATCCTATCCTATCCTCTATCCTATCCTGTCCTCTATCCAATCCTATCCTCTATCCTATCCTATCCTCTATCCTATCAAATCCTCTATCCTATCCTCTCCTCTATCCTATCCAATCCTCTAACCTATCCTATCCTCTATCCTATCCTATCCTCTATCCTATCCTATCGTCAATCCTGTCCTATCCTCTATCCTATCCTATCCTCTATCCTATCCTCTATCCTATCCTATCCTCTATCCTATCCTATCTTCTATCCTATCCGATCCTCTATCCTATCCTATCGTCTATCCTATCCTATAGTCTATCCTATCCTATCCTCTATCCTATCCAATCCTCTATCCTATCCTATCATCTATCCTCAATCCTATCCTTTCCTGTATCCTATCCTTTCCACTATCCTATCCTATCCTCTATCCTATCCTATCGTCTATCCTATCCTATCCTCTGCCCTATCCTATCCTCTATCCTATCCTATCGTGTATCCTATCCTCTATCCTATCAAATCCCCTATCCTATCCTCTATCCTATCCTATCCTCTATCCTATCCTATCCTCTATCCTATCAAGTTCTCTATCCTATCCTCTCCTCTATCCTATCCAATCCTCTATCCTATCCTATCCTCTATCCTATCCTATCCTCTATCCTATCCTATCGTCAATCCTGTCCTATCCGCTATCCTATCCTATCCTCTATCCTATCCTCTCTTCTATCCTATCCTATCAAATACCCTATCCTATCCTCTATCCTATCCTATCCTCTATCCTATCCAATTTTCTATCCTATCCTATCATCTATCCTCAATCCTATCCTTTCCTGTATCCTATCCAAACATCTATCCTATCCTATCCTCTATCCTATCCTGTCCTCCATCCAATCCTATCCTCTATCCTATCCTATCCTCTATCCTATCAAATCCTCTATCCTATCCTCTCCTCTATCCTATCGAATCCTCTAACCTATCCTATCCTCTATCCTATCCTATCCTCTATCCTATCCTATCGTCAATCCTGTCCTATCCTCTATCCTATCCTATCCTCTATCCTATCCTTTATCCTAGCCTATCCTCTATCCTATCCAATCCAATCCCCTATCCTATCCTCTATCCAATCCTATCCTCAATCCTATCCTTTCCTGTATCCTAGCCTATCCTCTATCCTATCCAATCCAATCCCCTATCCTATCCTCTATCCAATCCTATCCTCAATCCTATCCTTTCCTGTATCCTATCCTATCCTCTATCCTCTATCCTATCCAATCCTCTGTCCTATCCTATCCTCTATCCTATCCTATCGTGTATCCTATCCTCTATCCTATCAAATCCCCTATCCTATCCTCTATCCTATCCTATCCTCTATCCTATCCTATCCTCTATCCAATCCTATCCTCTATCCTATCCTATCCTCTATCCTATCAAATCCTCTATCCTATCCTCTCCTCTATCCTATCCAATCCTCTAACCTATCCTATCCTCTATCCTATCCTATCCTCTATCCTATCCTATCGTCAATCCTGTCCTATCCTCTATCCTATCCTATCCTCTATCCTATCCTTTATCCTAGCCTATCCTCTATCCTATCCAATCCAATCCCCTATCCTATCCTCTATCCTATCCTCTATCCTATCCTCTATCCTATCCTCTATCCTAGCCTATCCTCTATCCAATCCTATCCAATCCCCTATCCTATCCTCTATCCAATCCTATCCTCTATCCTATCAAATCCTCTATCCTATCCTCTCCTCTATCCTATCCTATCCTCTATCCTATCAAATCCTCTATCCTATCCTATCCTCTATCCTATCCTATCCTCTATCCTATCCTATCGTGTATCCTATCCTCTATCCTATCAAATCCCCTATCCTATCCTCTGTCCTATCCTATCCCCTATCCTATCAAATCCCCTATCCTATCCTCTATCCTATCCTATCCTATCCTATCCTCTATCCTATCCTATCTTCTATCATATCCTATCCTCTATCCTATCCTTTCCTCTATCCTATCCTATCCTCTATCCTATCCTATCGTCTATCCTATCCTCTCCTCTATCCTATCCTATCCTCTATCCTATCCTATCCTCTATCCTATCCTATCTTCTATCCTATCCTATCCTCTATCCTATCAAATCCCCTATCCTATCCTCTATCCTATCCTATCGTCTATCCTATCCTCTACCCAATCCTATCCTCTATCCTATCCTATCCTCTATCCTATCAAGTCCTCTATCCTATCCTCTCCTCTATCCTATCCAATCCTCTATCCTATCCTATCCTCTATCCTATCCTATCCTCTATCCTATCCTCTATCCTAGCCTATCCTCTATCCTATCCAATCCAATCCCCTATCCTATCCTCTATCCAATCCTATCCTCAATCCAATCCTTGCCTGTATCCTATCCTATACTCTACCCTCTATCCTATCCAATTCTCTGTCCTATCCTATCCTCTATCCTATCCTATCGTGTATCCTATTCTCTATCCTATCAAATCCCCTATCCTATCCTCTGTCCTATCCTATCCTCTATCCTTTCCAATCCTCTATCCTATCCTATCCTCTATCCTATCCTATCCTCTATCCTATCCTCTATCCTAGCCTACCCTCCATCCTATCCTATCCAATCCCCTATCCTATCCTCTATCCAATCCTATTCTCATTCCTATCCTTCCCTGTATCCTAGCCTATCCTCTATCCTCTATCCTATCCAATCCTCTGTCCTATCCTATCCTCTATCCTATCCTATCGTGTATCCTATCCTCTATCCTATCCTATCCTCTATCCTATCAAATCCCCTATCCTATCCTCTGTCCTATCCTATCCTCTATCCTATCCTATCCTCTATCCTATCCTATCCTCTATCCTATCCTATCCTCTATCCTATCCTATCCTCTATCCTATCCTATCCTCTATCCTATCCTCTATTCTATCCTATCCTCTATCCTATCCTATCCACTATCCTATCCTATCCTCTATCCTATCCTATCCTCTATCCTATCAAATCCCCTATCCTATCCTCTATCCTATCCTCTATCCTCTATCGTATCCAATCCTCTATCCTATCCTATCCGCTATCCTATCCTCTATCCTATCCTATCCGCTATCCTATCCTCTATCCTATCCTATTCTCTATCCTATCCTATCCTCTATCCTATCCTATCTTCTATCCTATCCTATCCTCTATCCTATCCTATCGTCTATCCTATCCTATCCTCTATCCTATCCTATCCTCTATCCTATCAAGTCCCCTATCCTATCAAATCCTCTATCCTATCCTCTACCCTATCCTATCCTCTATCCTATCCTATCCTCTATCCTATCCTATCCTATCCTCTATCGTATCAAATCCCCTATCCTATCCTCTATCCTATCCTATCCTATCCTATCCTCTATCCTATCCTATCCTATCCTATCCTCTATCCTATCCTGTCTTCTATCCTATCCTATCCTCTATCCTATCCTTTCCACTATCCTATCCTATCCTCTATCCTATCCTATCGTCTATCCTATCCTATCCTCTATCCTATGCTATCCGCTATCCTATTCTATCCTCTATCGTATCCTCTCTTCTATCCTATCCTATCCTCTTTCCTATCAAATCCCCTATCCTATCCTCTATCCTATCCTATCCTGTATCCTATCCAATTTTCTATCCTATCCTATCATCTATCCTCAATCCTATCCTTTCCTGTATCCTATCCAAACATCTATCCTATCCTATCCTCTATCCTATCCTGTCCTCTATCCTATCCTATCCTCTATCCTATCCTCTATCCTATCCTATCCAATCCCCTATCCTATGCTCTATCCTATCCTACCCTCTATGATATCGTATACTCTGTCATATCCTAACCTCTATCCTATAATATCATCTATCCGTTCCTATTCTCTATCCTACCCTATTCTCTATCCTATCCTCTATCCTATCCTATCCTCTATCCTATCCTTTCCTCTATCCTATCCTATCCTCTATCCTATCCTATCGTCTATCCTATCCTATAGTCTATACTATCCTATCCTCTATCCTATCCAATCCTCTATCCTATCCTATCATCTATCCTCAATCCTATCCTTTCCTGTATCCTATCCATTCCTCTATCCTATCCTGTCCTCTATCCTATCCTATCCTCTATCCCATCCTATCCTCTATCCTATCCTCTATCCTATCCTATCCTCTATCCTATCCTATCTTCTATCCTATCCGATCCTCTATCCTATCCTATCGTCTATCCTATCCTATAGTCTATCCTATCCTATCCTCTATCCTATCCAATCCTCTATCCTATCCTATCATCTATCCTCAATCCTATCCTTTCCTGTATCCTATCCTTTCCACTATCCTATCCTATCCTCTATCCTATCCTATCGTCTATCCTATCCTATCCTCTATCCTATCCTATCATCTATCCTTAATCCTATCCTTTCCTGTATCCTATCCAAACATCTATCCTATCCTATCCTCTATCCTATCCTGTCCTCTATCCTATCCTCTCCTGTATCCTATCCTATCCTCTATCCTATCCTATCCTCTATCCTATCGTATCCTCTATCCTATCCTATCGTCTATCCTATCCTCTATCCTATCCTATCCTCTATCCTATCAAATCCCCTATCCTATCCTCTATCCTATCCTATCCTCTATCCAATCCTCTATCCTATCCTATCCTCTATCCTATCCTATCCTCTATCCTATCAAATCCCCTATCCTATCCTCTGTCCTATCCTATCCTCTATCCTATCCTATCCTCTATCCTATCCTATCCTCTAACCAATCCTATCCTCTATCCTCTCCTATCCTCTATCCTATCAAATCCTCTATCCTATCCTCTACTCTATCCTATCCAATCCTCTATCCTATCCTATCCTCTATCCTATCCTATCGTCAATCCTGTCCTATCCTCTATCCTATCCTATCCTCTATCCTACCCTTTATCCTAGCCTATCCTCTATCCTATCCAATCCAATCCCCTATCCTATCCTCTATCCAATCCTATCCTCAATCCTATCCTTTCCTGTATCCTATCCTATCCTCTATCCTCTATCCTATCCAATCCTCTGCCCTATCCTATCCTCTATCCTATCCTATCGTGTATCCTATCCTCTATCCTATCAAATCCCCTATCCTATCCTCTATCCTATCCTATCCTCTATCCTATCCTATCCTCTATCCTATCAAGTTCTCTATCCTATCCTCTCCTCTATCCTATCCAATCCTCTATCCTATCCTATCCTCTATCCTATCCTATCCTCTATCCTATCCTATCGTCAATCCTGTCCTATCCGCTATCCTATCCTATCCTCTATCCTATCCTCTCTTCTATCCTATCCTATCAAATACCCTATCCTATCCTCTATCCTATCCTATCCTGTATCCTATCCAATTTTCTATCCTATCCTATCATCTATCCTCAATCCTATCCTTTCCTGTATCCTATCCAAACATCTATCCTATCCTATCCTCTATCCTATCCTGTCCTCTATCCTATCCTATCCTCTATCCTATCCTCTATCCTAGCCTATCCTCTATCCTATCCTATCCAATCCCCTATCCTATGCTCTATCCTATCCTACCCTCTATGATATCGTATACTCTGTCATATCCTATCCTCTATCCTATAATATAATCTACCCGTTCCTATTCTCTATCCTACCCTATTCTCTATCCTACCCTATTCTCTATCCTATCCTCTGTCCTATCCTCTATCCTATCATATCCTGTATCCTATCCTATCCTCTATCCTACCCTATCCTCTATCCTATCCTATCCTCTATCCTATCCAATCCTCTATCCTGTCCTATCCTCTATCCTATCCTATCGTCTATCCTATCCTATCCTCTATCCTATCCTATCGTCTATCCTATCCTCTATCCTATCCTATCCTCTATCCTATCCAATCCTCTGTCCTATCCTATCCTCTATCCTATCCTATCGTGTATCCTATCCTCTATCCTATCAAATCCCCTATTCTATCCTCTATCCTATCCTATCCTATCCTCTATCCTATCCTATTCTCTATCCTATCCTATCCTCTATCCTATCCTATCGTCTATCCTATCCTCTATCCTATCCTATCCTCTATCCTATCCTATCCTCTATCCTATCCTATCCTCTATCCTATCCTATCCTCTATCCTATCAAATCCCCTATCCTATCCTCTGTCCTATCCTATCCTCCAATCCTATCCTATCCTCTATCCTATCCTATCGTATATCCTATCCTGTATCCTATCCTATCCTCTATCCTATCAAACCCCTATCCTATCCTATCCTCTATCCAATCCTCTATCCTATCCTATCCTCTATCCTATCCTATCCTCTATCCTATCCTATCGTCTATCCTGTATTATCCTCTATCCTATCCTATCCTCTATCCTATCGTCTATCCTGTATTATCCTCTATCCTATCCTATCCTCTATCCTGCAAGATTTGAACCATGGTCGTTCGGCTGAAAACTTGGCCCGCTACCGTCGCGCCACACCGATTCTTATCCTATCCTCTATCCTATCCTCTATCCTATCCTCTATCCTATCCTCTATGCTAGCCTATCCTCTATCCTATCCTATCCAATCCCCTATCCTATCCTCTATCCAATCCTATCCTCTATCCTATCAAATCCTCTATCGTTTCCTCTCCTCTATCCTATCCAATCCTCTAACCTATCCTATCCTCTATCCTATCCTATCCTCTATCCTATCCTATCGTCAATCCTGTCCTATCCTCTATCCTATCCTATCCTCTATCCTATCCTCTATCCTATCCTATCCTCTATCCTATCCTATCTTCTATCCTATCCGATCCTCTATCCTATCCTATCGTCTATCCTATCCTATAGTCTATCCTATCCTATCCTCTATCCTATCCAATCCTCTATCCTATCCTATCATCTATCCTCAATCCTATCCTTTCCTGTATCCTATCCTTTCCACTATCCTATCCTATCCTCTATCCTATCCTATCGTCTATCCTATCCTATCCTCTGCCCTATCCTATCCTCTATCCTATCCTATCGTGTATCCTATCCTCTATCCTATCAAATCCCCTATCCTATCCTCTATCCTATCCTATCCTCTATCCTATCCTATCCTCTATCCTATCAAGTTCTCTATCCTATCCTCTCCTCTATCCTGTCCAATCCTCTATCCTATCCTATCCTCTATCCTATCCTATCCTCTATCCTATCCTATCGTCAATCCTGTCCTATCCGCTATCCTATCCTATCCTCTATCCTATCCTCTCTTCTATCCTATCCTATCAAATACCCTATCCTATCCTCTATCCTATCCTATCCTCTATCCTATCCAATTTTCTATCCTATCCTATCATCTATCCTCAATCCTATCCTTTCCTGTATCCTATCCAAACATCTATCCTATCCTATCCTCTATCCTATCCTGTCCTCTATCCAATCCTATCCTCTATCCTATCCTATCCTCTATCCTATCAAATCCTCTATCCTATCCTCTCCTCTATCCTATCCAATCCTCTAACCTATCCTATCCTCTATCCTATCCTATCCTCTATCCTATCCTATCGTCAATCCTGTCCTATCCTCTATCCTATCCTATCCTCTATCCTATCCTTTATCCTAGCCTATCCTCTATCCTATCCAATCCAATCCCCTATCCTATCCTCTATCCAATCCTATCCTCAATCCTATCCTTTCCTGTATCCTAGCCTATCCTCTATCCTATCCAATCCAATCCCCTATCCTATCCTCTATCCAATCCTATCCTCAATCCTATCCTTTCCTGTATCCTATCCTATCCTCTATCCTCTATCCTATCCAATCCTCTGTCCTATCCTATCCTCTATCCTATCCTATCGTGTATCCTATCCTCTATCCTATCAAATCCCCTATCCTATCAAATCCCCTATCCTATCCTCTATCCTATCCTATCCTCTATCCTATCCTATCCTCTATCCAATCCTATCCTCTATCCTATCCTCTATCCTATCCTATCCTCTATCCTATCCTATCTTCTATCCTATCCGATCCTCTATCCTATCCTCTATCCTATCCTATCCTGTATCCTATCCAATTTTCTATCCTATCCTATCATCTATCCTCAATCCTATCCTTTCCTGTATCCTATCCAATTTTCTATCCTATCCTATCATCTATCCTCAATCCTATCCTTTCCTGTATCCTATCCAAACATCTATCCTATCCTATCCTCTATCCTATCCTGTCCTCTATCCTATCCTATCCTCTATCCTATCCTCTATCCTATCCTATCCAATCCCCTATCCTATGCTCTATCCTATCCTACCCTCTATGATATCGTATACTCTGTCATATCCTAACCTCTATCCTATAATATCATCTATCCGTTCCTATTCTCTATCCTACCCTATTCTCTATCCTATCCTCTATCCTATCCTATCCTCTATCCTATCCTTTCCTCTATCCTATCCTATCCTCTATCCTATCCTATCGTCTATCCTATCCTATAGTCTATACTATCCTATCCTCTATCCTATCCAATCCTCTATCCTATCCTATCATCTATCCTCAATCCTATCCTTTCCTGTATCCTATCCATTCCTCTATCCTATCCTGTCCTCTATCCTATCCTATCCTCTATCCCATCCTATCCTCTATCCTATCCTCTATCCTATCCTATCCTCTATCCTATCCTATCTTCTATCCTATCCGATCCTCTATCCTATCCTATCGTCTATCCTATCCTATAGTCTATCCTATCCTATCCTCTATCCTATCCAATCCTCTATCCTATCCTATCATCTATCCTCAATCCTATCCTTTCCTGTATCCTATCCTTTCCACTATCCTATCCTATCCTCTATCCTATCCTATCGTCTATCCTATCCTATCCTCTATCCTATCCTATCATCTATCCTTAATCCTATCCTTTCCTGTATCCTATCCAAACATCTATCCTATCCTATCCTCTATCCTATCCTGTCCTCTATCCTATCCTCTCCTGTATCCTATCCTATCCTCTATCCTATCCTATCCTCTATCCTATCGTATCCTCTATCCTATCCTATCGTCTATCCTATCCTCTATCCTATCCTATCCTCTATCCTATCAAATCCCCTATCCTATCCTCTATCCTATCCTATCCTCTATCCAATCCTCTATCCTATCCTATCCTCTATCCTATCCTATCCTCTATCCTATCAAATCCCCTATCCTATCCTCTGTCCTATCCTATCCTCTATCCTATCCTATCCTCTATCCTATCCTATCCTCTAACCAATCCTATCCTCTATCCTCTCCTATCCTCTATCCTATCAAATCCTCTATCCTATCCTCTACTCTATCCTATCCAATCCTCTATCCTATCCTATCCTCTATCCTATCCTATCGTCAATCCTGTCCTATCCTCTATCCTATCCTATCCTCTATCCTACCCTTTATCCTAGCCTATCCTCTATCCTATCCAATCCAATCCCCTATCCTATCCTCTATCCAATCCTATCCTCAATCCTATCCTTTCCTGTATCCTATCCTATCCTCTATCCTCTATCCTATCCAATCCTCTGCCCTATCCTATCCTCTATCCTATCCTATCGTGTATCCTATCCTCTATCCTATCAAATCCCCTATCCTATCCTCTATCCTATCCTATCCTCTATCCTATCCTATCCTCTATCCTATCAAGTTCTCTATCCTATCCTCTCCTCTATCCTATCCAATCCTCTATCCTATCCTATCCTCTATCCTATCCTATCCTCTATCCTATCCTATCGTCAATCCTGTCCTATCCGCTATCCTATCCTATCCTCTATCCTATCCTCTCTTCTATCCTATCCTATCAAATACCCTATCCTATCCTCTATCCTATCCTATCCTGTATCCTATCCAATTTTCTATCCTATCCTATCATCTATCCTCAATCCTATCCTTTCCTGTATCCTATCCAAACATCTATCCTATCCTATCCTCTATCCTATCCTGTCCTCTATCCTATCCTATCCTCTATCCTATCCTCTATCCTAGCCTATCCTCTATCCTATCCTATCCAATCCCCTATCCTATGCTCTATCCTATCCTACCCTCTATGATATCGTATACTCTGTCATATCCTATCCTCTATCCTATAATATAATCTACCCGTTCCTATTCTCTATCCTACCCTATTCTCTATCCTACCCTATTCTCTATCCTATCCTCTGTCCTATCCTCTATCCTATCATATCCTGTATCCTATCCTATCCTCTATCCTACCCTATCCTCTATCCTATCCTATCCTCTATCCTATCCAATCCTCTATCCTGTCCTATCCTCTATCCTATCCTATCGTCTATCCTATCCTATCCTCTATCCTATCCTATCGTCTATCCTATCCTCTATCCTATCCTATCCTCTATCCTATCCAATCCTCTGTCCTATCCTATCCTCTATCCTATCCTATCGTGTATCCTATCCTCTATCCTATCAAATCCCCTATTCTATCCTCTATCCTATCCTATCCTATCCTCTATCCTATCCTATTCTCTATCCTATCCTATCCTCTATCCTATCCTATCGTCTATCCTATCCTCTATCCTATCCTATCCTCTATCCTATCCTATCCTCTATCCTATCCTATCCTCTATCCTATCCTATCCTCTATCCTATCAAATCCCCTATCCTATCCTCTGTCCTATCCTATCCTCCAATCCTATCCTATCCTCTATCCTATCCTATCGTATATCCTATCCTGTATCCTATCCTATCCTCTATCCTATCAAACCCCTATCCTATCCTATCCTCTATCCAATCCTCTATCCTATCCTATCCTCTATCCTATCCTATCCTCTATCCTATCCTATCGTCTATCCTGTATTATCCTCTATCCTATCCTATCCTCTATCCTATCGTCTATCCTGTATTATCCTCTATCCTATCCTATCCTCTATCCTGCAAGATTTGAACCATGGTCGTTCGGCTGAAAACTTGGCCCGCTACCGTCGCGCCACACCGATTCTTATCCTATCCTCTATCCTATCCTCTATCCTATCCTCTATCCTATCCTCTATGCTAGCCTAT
The DNA here is from genome assembly GCF_050948215.1 of Halictus rubicundus. Lineage (NCBI taxonomy): Eukaryota > Metazoa > Arthropoda > Insecta > Hymenoptera > Halictidae > Halictus > Halictus rubicundus. The sequence continues at coordinate 279,604 of NW_027488618.1, forward strand.
CCTCTATCCTATCCTATCCAATCCCCTATCCTATCCTCTATCCAATCCTATCCTCTATCCTATCAAATCCTCTATCGTTTCCTCTCCTCTATCCTATCCAATCCTCTAACCTATCCTATCCTCTATCCTATCCTATCCTCTATCCTATCCTATCGTCAATCCTGTCCTATCCTCTATCCTATCCTATCCTCTATCCTATCCTCTATCCTATCCTATCCTCTATCCTATCCTATCTTCTATCCTATCCGATCCTCTATCCTATCCTATCGTCTATCCTATCCTATAGTCTATCCTATCCTATCCTCTATCCTATCCAATCCTCTATCCTATCCTATCATCTATCCTCAATCCTATCCTTTCCTGTATCCTATCCTTTCCACTATCCTATCCTATCCTATCCTCTATCCTATCCTATCGTCTATCCTATCCTATCCTCTGCCCTATCCTATCCTCTATCCTATCCTATCCTCTATCCTATCCTCTCTTCTATCCTATCCTATCAAATACCCTATCCTATCCTCTATCCTATCCTATCCTCTATCCTATCCAATTTTCTATCCTATCCTATCATCTATCCTCAATCCTATCCTTTCCTGTATCCTATCCAAACATCTATCCTATCCTATCCTCTATCCTATCCTGTCCTCTATCCAATCCTATCCTCTATCCTATCCTATCCTCTATCCTATCAAATCCTCTATCCTATCCTCTCCTCTATCCTATCCAATCCTCTAACCTATCCTATCCTCTATCCTATCCTATCCTCTATCCTATCCTATCGTCAATCCTGTCCTATCCTCTATCCTATCAAATCCCCTATCCTATCCTCTATCCTATCCTATCCTCTATCCTATCCTATCCTCTATCCAATCCTATCCTCTATCCTATCCTCTATCCTATCCTATCCTCTATCCTATCCTATCTTCTATCCTATCCGATCCTCTATCCTATCCTATCGTCTATCCTATCCTATAGTCTATCCTATCCTATCCTCTATCCTATCCAATCCTCTATCCTATCCTATCATCTATCCTCAATCCTATCCTTTCCTGTATCCTATCCTTTCCACTATCCTATCCTATCCTCTATCCTATCCTATCGTCTATCCTATCCTATCCTCTGCCCTATCCTATCCTCTATCCTATCCTATCGTGTATCCTATCCTCTATCCTATCAAATCCCCTATCCTATCCTCTATCCTATCCTATCCTCTATCCTATCAAGTTCTCTATCCTATCCTCTCCTCTATCCTATCCAATCCTCTATCCTATCCTATCCTCTATCCTATCCTATCCTCTATCCTATCCTATCGTCAATCCTGTCCTATCCGCTATCCTATCCTATCCTCTATCCTATCCTCTCTTCTATCCTATCCTATCAAATACCCTATCCTATCCTCTATCCTATCCAATCCTCTATCCTATCCTATCCTCTATCCTATCCTATCCTCTATCCTATCCTCTATCCTAGCCTATCCTCTATCCTATCCAATCCAATCCCCTATCCTATCCTCTATCCAATCCTATCCTCAATCCAATCCTTGCCTGTATCCTATCCTATACTCTATCCTCTATCCTATCCAATTCTCTGTCCTATCCTATCCTCTATCCTATCCTATCGTGTATCCTATTCTCTATCCTATCAAATCCCCTATCCTATCCTCTGTCCTATCCTATCCTCAATCCTTTCCAATCCTCTATCCTATCCTATCCTCTATCCTATCCTATCCTCTATCCTATCCTCTATCCTAGCCTATCCTCTATCCTATCCAATCCAATCCCCTATCCTATCCTCTATCCAATCCTATCCTCAATCCAATCCTTGCCTGTATCCTATCCTATACTCTATCCTCTATCCTATCCAATTCTCTGTCCTATCCTATCCTCTATCCTATCCTATCGTGTATCCTATTCTCTATCCTATCAAATCCCCTATCCTATCCTCTGTCCTATCCTATCCTCAATCCTTTCCAATCCTCTATCCTATCCTATCCTCTATCCTATCCTATCCTCTATCCTATCCTCTATCCTAGCCTACCCTCCATCCTATCCTATCCAATCCCCTATCCTATCCTCTATCCAATCCTATTCTCATTCCTATCCTTCCCTGTATCCTAGCCTATCCTCTATCCTCTATCCTATCCAATCCTCTGTCCTATCCTATCCTCTATCCTATCCTATCGTGTATCCTATCCTCTATCCTATCCTATCCTCTATCCTATCAAATCCCCTATCCTATCCTCTGTCCTATCCTATCCTCTATCCTATCCTATCCTCTATCCTATCCTATCCTCTATCCTATCCTATCCTCTATCCTATCCTATCCTCTATCCTATCCTATCCTCTATCCTATCCTATCCTCTATCCTATCCTCTATTCTATCCTATCCTCTATCCTATCCTATCCACTATCCTATCCTATCGTCTATCCTATCCTATCCTCTATCCTATCCTATCCTCTATCCTATCAAGTCCCCTATCCTATCAAATCCTCTATCCTATCCTCAACCCTATCCTATCCTCTATCCTATCCTATCCTCTATCCTATCCTATCCTATCCTCTATCGTATCAAATCCCCTATCCTATCCTCTATCCTATCAAATCCCCTATCCTATCCTCTATCCTATCCTATCCTGTATCCTATCCAATTTTCTATCCTATCCTATCATCTATCCTCAATCCTATCCTTTCCTGTATCCTATCCAAACATCTATCCTATCCTATCCTCTATCCTATCCTGTCCTCTATCCTATCCTATCCTCTATCCTATCCTCTATCCTATCCTATCCAATCCCCTATCCTATGCTCTATCCTATCCTACCCTCTATGATATCGTATACTCTGTCATATCCTAACCTCTATCCTATAATATCATCTATCCGTTCCTATTCTCTATCCTACCCTATTCTCTATCCTATCCTCTATCCTATCCTATCCTCTATCCTATCCTTTCCTCTATCCTATCCTATCCTCTATCCTATCCTATCGTCTATCCTATCCTATAGTCTATACTATCCTATCCTCTATCCTATCCAATCCTCTATCCTATCCTATCATCTATCCTCAATCCTATCCTTTCCTGTATCCTATCCATTCCTCTATCCAATCCTCTATCCTATCCTATCCTCTATCCTATCCTATCCTCTATCCCATCCTATCCTCTATCCTATCCTCTATCCTATCCTATCCTCTATCCTATCCTATCTTCTATCCTATCCGATCCTCTATCCTATCCTATCGTCTATCCTATCCTATAGTCTATCCTATCCTATCCTCTATCCTATCCAATCCTCTATCCTATCCTATCATCTATCCTCAATCCTATCCTTTCCTGTATCCTATCCTTTCCACTATCCTATCCTATCCTCTATCCTATCCTATCGTCTATCCTATCCTATCCTCTATCCTATCCTATCATCTATCCTTAATCCTATCCTTTCCTGTATCCTATCCAAACATCTATCCTATCCTATCCTCTATCCTATCCTGTCCTCTATCCTATCCTCTCCTGTATCCTATCCTATCCTCTATCCTATCCTATCCTCTATCCTATCGCATCCTCTATCCTATCCTATCGTCTATCCTATCCTCTATCCTATCCTATCCTCTATCCTATCAAATCCCCTATCCTATCCTCTATCCTATCCTATCCTCTATCCAATCCTCTATCCTATCCTATCCTCTATCCTATCCTATCCTCTATCCTATCAAATCCCCTATCCTATCCTCTGTCGTATCCTATCCTCTATCCTATCCTATCCTCTATCCTATCCTATCCTCTAACCAATCCTATCCTCTATCCTCTCCTATCCTCTATCCTATCAAATCCTCTATCCTATCCTCTACTCTATCCTATCCAATCCTCTATCCTATCCTATCCTCTATCCTATCCTATCGTCAATCCTGTCCTATCCTCTATCCTATCCTATCCTCTATCCTACCCTTTATCCTAGCCTATCCTCTATCCTATCCAATCCAATCCCCTATCCTATCCTCTATCCAATCCTATCCTCAATCCTATCCTTTCCTGTATCCTATCCTATCCTCTATCCTCTATCCTATCCAATCCTCTGCCCTATCCTATCCTCTATCCTATCCTATCGTGTATCCTATCCTCTATCCTATCAAATCCCCTATCCTATCCTCTATCCTATCCTATCCTCTATCCTATCCTATCCTCTATCCTATCAAGTTCTCTATCCTATCCTCTCCTCTATCCTATCCAATCCTCTATCCTATCCTATCCTCTATCCTATCCTATCCTCTATCCTATCCTATCGTCAATCCTGTCCTATCCGCTATCCTATCCTATCCTCTATCCTATCCTCTCTTCTATCCTATCCTATCAAATACCCTATCCTATCCTCTATCCTATCCTATCCTGTATCCTATCCAATTTTCTATCCTATCCTATCATCTATCCTCAATCCTATCCTTTCCTGTATCCTATCCAAACATCTATCCTATCCTATCCTCTATCCTATCCTGTCCTCTATCCTATCCTATCCTCTATCCTATCCTCTATCCTAGCCTATCCTCTATCCTATCCTATCCAATCCCCTATCCTATGCTCTATCCTATCCTACCCTCTATGATATCGTATACTCTGTCATATCCTATCCTCTATCCTATAATATAATCTACCCGTTCCTATTCTCTATCCTACCCTATTCTCTATCCTACCCTATTCTCTATCCTATCCTCTATCCTATCCTCTATCCTATCCTATCCTGTATCCTATCCTATCCTCTATCCTACCCTATCCTCTATCCTATCCTATCCTCTATCCTATCCAATCCTCTATCCTGTCCTATCCTCTATCCTATCCTATCGTCTATCCTATTCTATCCTCTATCCTATCCTATCGTCTATCCTATCCTCTATCCTATCCTATCCTCTATCCTATCCAATCCTCTGTCCTATCCTATCCTCTATCCTATCCTATCGTGTATCCTATCCTCTATCCTATCAAATCCCCTATTCTATCCTCTATCCTATCCTATCCTATCCTCTATCCTATCCTATTCTCTATCCTATCCTATCCTCTATCCTATCCTATCGTCTATCCTATCCTCTATCCTATCCTATCCTCTATCCTATCCTATCCTCTATCCTATCCTATCCTCTATCCTATCAAATCCCCTATCCTATCCTCTGTCCTATCCTATCCTCCAATCCTATCCTATCCTCTATCCTATCCTATCGTATATCCTATCCTGTATCCTATCCTATCCTCTATCCTATCAAACCCCTATCCTATCCTATCCTCTATCCAATCCTCTATCCTATCCTATCCTCTATCCTATCCTATCCTCTATCCTATCCTATCGTCTATCCTGTATTATCCTCTATCCTATCCTATCCTCTATCCTATCGTCTATCCTGTATTATCCTCTATCCTATCCTATCCTCTATCCTGCAAGATTTGAACCATGGTCGTTCGGCTGAAAACTTGGCCCGCTACCGTCGCGCCACACCGATTCTTATCCTATCCTCTATCCTATCCTCTATCCTATCCTCTATCCTATCCTCTATGCTAGCCTATCCTCTATCCTATCCTATCCAATCCCCTATCCTATCCTCTATCCAATCCTATCCTCTATCCTATCAAATCCTCTATCGTTTCCTCTCCTCTATCCTATCCAATCCTCTATCCTATCGTATCCTCCATCCTATCCTATCCTCTATCCTATCCTATCGTCAATCCTGTCCTATCCTCTATCCTATCCTATCCTCTATCCTATCCTTTATCCTAGCCTATCCTCTATCCTATCCAATCCAATCCCCTATCCTATCCTCTATCCAATCCTATCCTCAATCCTATCCTTTCCTGTATCCTATCCTATCCTCTATCCTCTATCCTATCCAATCCTCTGTCCTATCCTATCCTCTATCCTATCCTATCGTGTATCCTATCCTCTATCCTATCAAATCCCCTATCCTATCCTCTATCCTATCCTATCCTCTATCCTATCCTATCCTCTATCCTATCCTATCCTCTATCCTATCCTATCCTCTATCCTATCCTATCCTCTATCCTATCCTATCGTCTATCCTATCCTCTATCCTATCGTATCCTCTACCCTATCCAATCCTCTATCCTATCCTATCCTCTATCCCATCCTATCCTCTATCATATCCTATCCTCTATCCTATCCTATCGTCAATCCTGTCCTATCCGCTATCCTATCCTATCCTCTATCCTATCCTCTCTTCTATCCTATCCTATCAAATACCCTATCCTGTCCTCTATCCTATCCTATCCTGTATCCTATCCAATTTTCTATCCTATCCTATCCTCTATCCTCTATCCTATCCAATCCTCTGTCCTATCCTATCCTCTATCCTATCCTATCCTCTATCCTATCCTATCGTGTATCCTATCCTCTATCCTATCAAATCCCCTATCCTATCCTCTATCCTATCCTATCCTCTATCCTATCCTATCCTCTATCCTATCCTATCCTCTATCCTATCCTATCCTCTATCCTATCCTATCCTCTATCCTATCCTATCTTCTATCCTATCCTATCCGCTATCCTATCAAATCCCCTATCCTATCCTCAATCGTATCCTATCCTCTATCCTATCCTATCCTCTATCCTATCCTATCCTCTATCCTATCCTATCCTCTATCCTATCCTATCCTCTATCCTATCCTATCCTCTATCCTATCCTATCCTCTATCCTATCCTATCCTCTATCCTATCCTATCCTCTATCCTATCCTATCCTCTATCCTATCCTATCCTCTATCCTATCCTATCCTCTATCCTATCCTATCGTCTATCCTATCCTCTATCCTATCGTATCCTCTACCCTATCCAATCCTCTATCCTATCCTATCCTCTATCCTATCCTATCCTCTATCCTATCCTATCCTCTATCCTATCCTATCCTCTATCCTATCCTATCCTCTATCCTATCCTATCGTCAATCCTGTCCTATCCGCTATCCTATCCTATCCTCTATCCTATCCTCTCTTCTATCCTATCCTATCAAATACCCTATCCTGTCCTCTATCCTATCCTATCCTGTATCCTATCCAATTTTCTATCCTATCCTATCATCTATCCTCAATCCTATCCTTTCCTGTATCCTATCCAAACATCTATCCTATCCTATCCTCTATCCTATCCTGTCCTCTATCCTATCCTATCCTCTATCCTATCCTCTATCCTAGCCTATCCTCTATCCTATTCTATCCATTCCCCTATCCTATGCTCTATCCTATCCTACCCTCTATGATATCGTATACTCTGTCATATCCTATCCTCTATCCTATAATATAATCTATCCGTTCCTATTCTCTATCCTACCCTATTCTCTATCCTATCCTCTATCCTATCCTCTATCCTATCCTCTATCCTATCGTATCCTCTACCCTATCCAATCCTCTATCCTATCCTATACTCTATCCTATCCTATCCTCTATCCTATCCTATCCTCTATCCTATCCTATCCTCTATCCTATCCTATCGTCAATCCTGTCCTATCCGCTATCCTATCCTATCCTCTATCCTATCCTCTCTTCTATCCTATCCTATCAAATACCCTATCCTGTCCTCTATCCTATCCTATCCTGTATCCTATCCAATTTTCTATCCTATACTATCATCTATCCTCAATCCTATCCTTTCCTGTATCCTATCCAAACATCTATCCTATCCTATCCTCTATCCTATCCTGTCCTCTATCCTATCCTATCCTCTATCCTATCCTCTATCCTAGCCTATCCTCTATCCTATTCTATCCAATCCCCTATCCTATGCTCTATCCTATCCTACCCTCTATGATATCGTATACTCTGTCATATCCTATCCTCTATCCTATAATATAATCTATCCGTTCCTATTCTCTATCCTACCCTATTCTCTATCCTATCCTCTATCCTATCCTCTATCCTATCCTCTATCCTATCCTATCCTGTATCCTATCCTATCCTGTATCCTATCCTGTCCTCTATCCTACCCTATCCTCTATCCTATCCTATCCTCTATCCTATCCAATCCTCTATCCTATCCTATCCTCTATCCTATCCTATCGTCTATCCTATCCTATCCTCTATCCAATCCTTTCCTCTATCCTATCCTATCCTCTATCCTATCCTATCCTCTATCCTATCCTATCCTCTATCCTATCCTATCCTCTATCCTATCCTCTATTCTATCTTATCCTCTATCCTATCCTATCCACTATCCTATCCTATCCTCTATCCTATCCTATCCTCTATCCTATCAAATCCCCTATCCTATCCTCTATCCTATCCTATCCTGTATCCTATCCTATCCTCTATCCTCTATCGTATCCAATCCTCTATCCTATCCTATCCTCTATTCTATCCTCTATCCTATCCTATCCTCTATAATATCGTACACTCTATCCTATAATATCGTCTATCCGATCCTATTCTCTATCCTATCCTCTATCCTATCCTCTATCCTATCCTCTATCCTAACCTATTCTCTATCCTATCCTATCCTCTATCCTATCCTATCTTCTATCCTCTATCCTATCCTCTATCCTATCCTCTATCCTATCCTCTATGCTAGCCTATCCTCTATCCTATCCTATCCAATCCCCTATCCTATCCTCTATCCAATCCTATCCTCTATCCTATCAAATCCTCTATCGTTTCCTCTCCTCTATCCTATCCAATCCTCTATCCTATCGTATCCTCTATCCTATCCTATCCTCTATCCTATCCTATCCTCTATCCTATCCTATCCTCTATCCTATCCTATCCTCTATCCTATCCTATCCTCTATCCTATCCTATCCTCTATCCTATCCTATCCTCTATCCTATCCTATCCTCTATCCTATCCTATCCTCTATCCTATCCTATCCTCTATCCTATCCTATCCTCTATCCTATCCTATCGTCTATCCTATCCTCTATCCTATCGTATCCTCTACCCTATCCAATCCTCTATCCTATCCTATCCTCTATCCTATCCTATCCTCTATCATATCCTATCCTCTATCCTATCCTATCCTCTATCCTATCCATTCGTCAATCCTGTCCTATCCGCTATCCTATCCTATCCTCTATCCTATCCTCTCTTCTATCCTATCCTATCAAATACCCTATCCTGTCCTCTATCCTATCCTATCCTGTATCCTATCCAATTTTCTATCCTATCCTATCCTCTATCCTCTATCCTATCCAATCCTCTGTCCTATCCTATCCTCTATCCTATCCTATCGTGTATCCTATCCTCTATCCTATCAAATCCCCTATCCTATCCTCTATCCTATCCTATCCTCTATCCTATCCTATCCTCTATCCTATCCTATCCTCTATCCTATCCTATCTTCTATCCTATCCTATCCGCTATCCTATCAAATCCCCTATCCTATCCTCAATCGTATCCTATCCTCTATCCTATCCTATCCTCTATCCTATCCTATCCTCTATCCTATCCTATCCTCTATCCTATCCTATCCTCTATCCTATCCTATCCTCTATCCTATCCTATCCTCTATCCTATCCTATCCTCTATCCTATCCTATCCTCTATCCTATCCTATCGTCTATCCTATCCTCTATCCTATCGTATCCTCTACCCTATCCAATCCTCTATCCTATCCTATCCTCTATCCTATCCTATCCTCTATCCTATCCTATCCTCTATCCTATCCTATCCTCTATCCTATCCTATCCTCTATCCTATCCTATCCTCTATCCTATCCTATCCTCTATCCTATCCTATCCTCTATCCTATCCTATCCTCTATCCTATCCTATCCTCTATCCTATCCTATCCTCTATCCTATCCTATCCTCTATCCTATCCTATCCTCTATCCTATCCTATCCTCTATCCTATCCTATCCTCTATCCTATCCTATCGTCTATCCTATCCTCTATCCTATCGTATCCTCTACCCTATCCAATCCTCTATCCTATCCTATCCTCTATCCTATCCTATCCTCTATCCTATCCTATCCTCTATCCTATCCTATCCTCTATCCTATCCTATCCTCTATCCTATCCTATCCTCTATCCTATCCTATCGTCAATCCTGTCCTATCCGCTATCCTATCCTATCCTCTATCCTATCCTCTCTTCTATCCTATCCTATCAAATACCCTATCCTGTCCTCTATCCTATCCTATCCTGTATCCTATCCAATTTTCTATCCTATCCTATCATCTATCCTCAATCCTATCCTTTCCTGTATCCTATCCAAACATCTATCCTATCCTATCCTCTATCCTATCCTGTCCTCTATCCTATCCTATCCTCTATCCTATCCTCTATCCTAGCCTATCCTCTATCCTATTCTATCCATTCCCCTATCCTATGCTCTATCCTATCCTACCCTCTATGATATCGTATACTCTGTCATATCCTATCCTCTATCCTATAATATAATCTATCCGTTCCTATTCTCTATCCTACCCTATTCTCTATCCTATCCTCTATCCTATCCTCTATCCTATCCTCTATCCTATCCTATCCTGTATCCTATCCTATCCTGTATCCTATCCTATCCTCTATCCTACCCTATCCTCTATCCTATCCTATCCTCTATCCTATCCAATCCTCTATCCTATCCTATCCTCTATCCTATCCTATCGTCTATCCTATCCTATCCTCTATCCAATCCTTTCCTCTATCCTATCCTATCCTCTATCCTATCCTATCCTCTATCCTATCCTATCCTCTATCCTATCCTCTATTCTATCCTATCCTCTATCCTATCCTATCCACTATCCTATCCTATCCTCTATCCTATCCTATCCTCTATCCTATCAAATCCCCTATCCTATCCTCTATCCTATCCTATCCTGTATCCTATCCTATCCTCTATCCTCTATCGTATCCAATCCTCTATCCTATCCTATCCTCTATTCTATCCTCTATCCTATCCTATCCTCTATAATATCGTACACTCTATCCTATAATATCGTCTATCCGATCCTATTCTCTATCCTATCCTCTATCCTATCCTCTATCCTATCCTCTATCCTAACCTATTCTCTATCCTATCCTATCCTCTATCCTATCCTATCTTCTATCCTATCCTATCCTCTATCCTATCCTATCGTCTATCCTATCCTATCCTCTATCCTATCCTATCCTCTATCCTATCCTATCCTCTATCCTATCCTATCCTCCATGCCATCCTATCCTCTATCCTATCCTATCTTCCATCCTATCCTATCCTCTATCCTATCAAATCCCCTATCCTATCAAATCCTCTATCCGATCCTCTATCCTATCAAATCCCCTATCCTATCTTCTATCTTAACCTATCCTCTATCCTATCCTATCCTCTATCCTATCCTATCGTCTATCCTATCCTCTATCCTATCCTATCGTCTATCCTATCCTCTATCCTATCCTATCCTCTATCCTATCCTATCCTCTATCCTATCCTCTCCTGTATCCTATCCTATCCTCCATCCTATCCTATCCTCTATCCTATCGTATCCTCTATCCTATCCTATCGTCTATCCTATCCTCTATCCTATCCTATCCTCTATCCTATCCTTTCCTCTATCCTATCCTCTATCCTAGCCTATCCTCTATCCTATCCTATCCAATCCCCTATCCTATCCTCTATCCAATCCTATCCTCAATCCTATCCTTTCCTGTATCCTATCCTATCCTCTATCCTCTATCCTCTATCCTATCCAATCCTCTGTCCTATCCTATCCTCTATCCTATCAAATCCCCTATCCTATCCTCTGTCCTATCCTATCCTCTATCCTATCCTATCCTCTGCCCTATCCTATCCTCTATCCTATCAAATCCCCTATCCTATCCTCTGTCCTATCCTATCCTCTAATCCTATCCTATCCTCTATCCTATCCTATCGTCTATCCTATCCTCTATCCTATCCTATCCCCTATCCAATCCTATCCTCAATCCTATCCTTTCCTGTATCCTATCCTATCCTGTATCCTCGACCCTATCATATCCTCTATCCTATTCTATCCTCTATCCTATCCTATCGTCTATCCTATCCTCTATCCTATCCTATCGTCTATCCTATCCTCTATCCTATCCTATCCTCTATCCTATCCAATCCTCTGTCCTATCCTATCCTCTATCCTATCCTATCGTCTATCCTATCCTCTATACTATCCTATCGTGTATCCTATCCTCTATCCTATCCTATCCTATCCTCTATCCTATCCTATCCTCTATCCTATCCTATACTCTATCCTATCCTATCGTCTATCCTATCCTCTATCCTATCCTATCCTCTATCCTATCCTATCCTCTATCCTATCCTATCCTCTATCCTATCAAATCCCCTATCCTATCCTCTGTCCTATCCTATCCTCCAATCCTATCCTATCCTCTATCCTATCCTATCGTATATCCTATCCTGTATCCTATCCTATCCTCTATCCTATCAAGTCCCCTATCCTATCCTATCCTCTATCCAATCCTCTATCCTATCCTATCCTCTATCCTATCCTATCCTCTATCCTATCCTATCCTCTATCCTATCCTATCGTCTATCCTGTATTATCCTCTATCCTATCCTATCCTCTATCCTATCGTCTATCCTGTATTATCCTCTATCCTATCCTATCCTCTATCCTGCAAGATTTGAACCCTGGTCGATCGGCTGAAAACTTGGCCCGCTACCGTCGCGCCACACCGATTCTTATCCTATCCTCTATCCTATCCTCTATCCTATCCTCTATCCTATCCTCTATGCTAGCCTATCCTCTATCCTATCCTATCCAATCCCCTATCCTATCCTCTATCCAATCCTATCCTCTATCCTATCAAATCCTCTATCGTATCCTCTCCTCTATCCTATCCAATCCTCTATCCTATCGTATCCTCTATCCTATCCTATCCTCTATCCTATCCTATCGTCAATCCTGTCCTATCCTCTATCCTATCCTATCCTCTATCGTATCCTTTATCCTAGCCTATCCTCTATCCTATCCTATCGTCTATCCTATCCTCTATCCTATCCTATCCCCTATCCAATCCTATCCTCAATCCTATCCTTTCCTGTATCCTATCCTATCCTGTATCCTCGACCCTATCATATCCTCTATCCTATCCTATCCTCTATCCTATCCTATCCTCTATCCTATCCTATACTCTATCCTATCCTATCGTCTATCCTATCCTCTATCCTATCCTATCCTCTATCCTATCCTATCCTCTATCCTATCCTATCCTCTATCCTATCAAATCCCCTATCCTATCCTCTGTCCTATCCTATCCTCCAATCCTATCCTATCCTCTATCCTATCCTATCGTATATCCTATCCTGCATCCTATCCTATCCTCTATCCTATCAAGTCCCCTATCCTATCCTATCCTCTATCCAATCCTCTATCCTATCCTATCCTCTATCCTATCCTATCCTCTATCCTATCCTATCGTCTATCCTGTATTATCCTCTATCCTATCCTATCCTCTATCCTATCGTCTATCCTGTATTATCCTCTATCCTATCCTATCCTCTATCCTGCAAGATTTGAACCCTGGTCGATCGGCTGAAAACTTGGCCCGCTACCGTCGCGCCACACCGATTCTTATCCTATCCTCTATCCTATCCTCTATCCTATCCTCTATGCTAGCCTATCCTCTATCCTATCCTATCCAATCCCCTATCCTATCCTCTATCCAATCCTATCCTCTATCCTATCAAATCCTCTATCGTATCCTCTCCTCTATCCTATCCAATCCTCTATCCTATCGTATCCTCTATCCTATCCTATCCTCTATCCTATCCTATCGTCAATCCTGTCCTATCCTCTATCCTATCCTATCCTCTATCCTATCCTTTATCCTAGCCTATCCTCTATCCTATCCAATCCAATCCCCTATCCTATCCTCTATCCAATCCTATCCTCAATCCTATCCTTTCCTGTATCCTATCCTATCCTCTATCCTCTATCCTATCCAATCCTCTGTCCTATCCTATCCTCTATCCTATCCTATCGTGTATCCTATCCTCTATCCTATCAAATCCCCTATCCTATCCTCTATCCTATCCTATCCTCTATCCTATCCTATCCTCTATCCTATCCTATCCTCTATCCTATCCTATCCTCTATCCTATCCTATCCTCTATCCTATCCTATCCTCTATCCTATCCTATCCTCTATCCTATCCTATCCTCTATCCTATCCTATCCTCTATCCTATCCTATCCTCTATCCTATTCTATCGTCTATCCTATCCTCTATCCTATCGTATCCTCTACCCTATCCAATCCTCTATCCTATCCTATCCTCTATCCTATCCTATCCTCTATCCTATCCTATCCTCTATCCTATCCTATCCTCTATCCTATCCTATCGTCAATCCTGTCCTATCCGCTATCCTATCCTATCCTCTATCCTATCCTCTCTTCTATCCTATCCTATCAAATACCCTATCCTGTCCTCTATCCTATCCTATCCTGTATCCTATCCAATTTTCTATCCTATCCTATCCTCTATCCTCTATCCTATCCAATCCTCTGTCCTATCCTATCCTCTATCCTATCCTATCGTGTATCCTATCCTCTATCCTATCAAATCCCCTATCCTATCCTCTATCCTATCCTATCCTCTATCCTATCCTATCCTCTATCCTATCCTATCCTCTATCCTATCCTATCCTCTATCCTATCCTATCTTCTATCCTATCCTATCCGCTATCCTATCAAATCCCCTATCCTATCCTCAATCGTATCCTATCCTCTATCCTATCCTATCCTCTATCCTATCCTATCCTCTATCCTATCCTATCCTCTATCCTATCCTATCCTCTATCCTATCCTATCCTCTATCCTATCCTATCCTCTATCCTATCCTATCCTCTATCCTATCCTATCGTCTATCCTATCCTCTATCCTATCGTATCCTCTACCCTATCCAATCCTCTATCCTATCCTATCCTCTATCCTATCCTATCCTCTATCCTATCCTATCCTCTATCCTATCCTCTCTTCTATCCTATCCTATCAAATACCCTATCCTGTCCTCTATCCTATCCTATCCTGTATCCTATCCAATTTTCTATCCTATCCTATCCTCTATCCTCTATCCTATCCAATCCTCTGTCCTATCCTATCCTCTATCCTATCCTATCGTGTATCCTATCCTCTATCCTATCAAATCCCCTATCCTATCCTCTATCCTATCCTATCCTCTATCCTATCCTATCGTCAATCCTGTCCTATCCACTATCCTATCCTATCCTCTATCCTATCCTCTCTTCTATCCTATCCTATCAAATACCCTATCCTGTCCTCTATCCTATCCTATCCTGTATCCTATCCAATTTTCTATCCTATACTATCATCTATCCTCAATCCTATCCTTTCCTGTATCCTATCCAAACATCTATCCTATCCTATCCTCTATCCTATCCTGTCCTCTATCCTATCCTATCCTCTATCCTATCCTCTATCCTAGCCTATCCTCTATCCTATTCTATCCAATTCCCTATCCTATGCTCTATCCTATCCTACCCTCTATGATATCGTATACTCTGACATATCCTATCCTCTATCCTATAATATAATCTATCCGTTCCTATTCTCTATCCTACCCTATTCTCTATCCTATCCTCTATCCTATCCTCTATCCTATCCTCTATCCTATCCTATCCTGTATCCTATCCTATCCTGTATCCTATCCTATCCTCTATCCTACCCTATCCTCTATCCTATCCTATCCTCTATCCTATCCAATCCTCTATCCTATCCTATCCTCTATCCTATCCTATCCTATCCTCTATCCAATCCTTTCCTCTATCCTATCCTATCCTCTATCCTATCCTATCCTCTATCCTATCCTATCCTCTATCCTATCCTCTATTCTATCCTATCCTCTATCCTATCCTATCCACTATCCTATCCTATCCTCTATCCTATCCTATCCTCTATCCTATCAAATCCCCTATCCTATCCTCTATCCTATCCTATCCTGTATCCTATCCTATCCTCTATCCTCTATCGTATCCAATCCTCTATCCTATCCTATCCTCTATTCTATCCTCTATCCTATCCTATCCTCTATAATATCGTACACTCTATCCTATAATATCGTCTATCCGATCCTATTCTCTATCCTATCCTCTATCCTATCCTCTATCCTATCCTCTATCCTAACCTATTCTCTATCCTATCCTATCCTCTATCCTATCCTATCTTCTATCCTATCCTATCCTTTATCCTATCCTATCCTCTATCCTATCCTATCCTCCATGCCATCCTATACTCTATCCTATCCTATCTTCCATCCTATCCTATCCTCTATCCTATCAAATCCCCTATCCTATCAAATCCTCTATCCGATCCTCTATCCTATCAAATCCCCTATCCTATCTTCTATCTTAACCTATCCTCTATCCTATCCTATCCTCTATCCTATCCTATCGTCTATCCTATCCTCTATCCTATCCTATCGTCTATCCTATCCTCTATCCTATCCTATCCTCTATCCTATCCTATCCTCTATCCTATCCTCTCCTGTATCCTATCCTATCCTCCATCCTATCCTATCCTCTATCCTATCGTATCCTCTATCCTATCCTATCGTCCATCCTATCCTCTATCCTATCCTATCCTCTATCCTATCCTATCCTCTATCCTATCCTCTATCCTAGCCTATCCTCTATCCTATCCTATCCAATCCCCTATCCTATCCTCTATCCAATCCTATCCTCAATCCTATCCTTTCCTGTATCCTATCCTATCCTCTATCCTCTATCCTCTATCCTATCCAATCCTCTGTCCTATCCTATCCTCTATCCTATCAAATCCCCTATCCTATCCTCTGTCCTATCCTATCCTCTATCCTATCCTATCCTCTGCCCTATCCTATCCTCTATCCTATCAAATCCCCTATCCTATCCTCTGTCCTATCCTATCCTCTAATCCTATCCTATCCTCTATCCTATCCTATCGTCTATCCTATCCTCTATCCTATCCTATCCCCTATCCAATCCTATCCTCAATCCTATCCTTTCCTGTATCCTATCCTATCCTGTATCCTCGACCCTATCATATCCTCTATCCTATTCTATCCTCTATCCTATCCTATCGTCTATCCGATCCTCTATCCTATCCTATCGTCTATCCTATCCTCTATCCTATCCTATCCTCTATCCTATCCAATCCTCTGTCCTATCCTATCCTCTATCCTATCCTATCGTCTATCCTATCCTCTATCCTATCCTATCGTCTATCCTATCCTCTATCCTATCCTATCCTATCCTCTATCCTATCCTATCCTCTACCCTATCCTATACTCTATCCTATCCTATCGTCTATCCTATCCTCTATCCTATCCTATCCTCTATCCTATCCTATCCTCTATCCTATCCTATCCTCTATCCTATCAAATCCCCTATCCTATCCTCTGTCCTATCCTATCCTCTATCCTATCCTATCCTCTGCCCTATCCTATCCTCTATCCTATCAAATCCCCTATCCTATCCTCTGTCCTATCCTATCCTCTAATCCTATCCTATCCTCTATCCTATCCTATCGTCTATCCTATCCTCTATCCTATCCTATCCCCTATCCAATCCTATCCTCAATCCTATCCTTTCCTGTATCCTATCCTATCCTGTATCCTCGACCCTATCATATCCTCTATCCTATTCTATCCTCTATCCTATCCTATCGTCTATCCGATCCTCTATCCTATCCTATCGTCTATCCTATCCTCTATCCTATCCTATCCTCTATCCTATCCAATCCTCTGTCCTATCCTATCCTCTATCCTATCCTATCGTCTATCCTATCCTCTATCCTATCCTATCGTCTATCCTATCCTCTATCCTATCCTATCCTATACTCTATCCTATCCTATCCTCTACCCTATCCTATACTCTATCCTATCCTATCGTCTATCCTATCCTCTATCCTATCCTATCCTCTATCCTATCCTATCCTCTATCCTATCCTATCCTCTATCCTATCCTATCCTCTATCCTATCAAATCCCCTATCCTATCCTCTGTCCTATCCTATCCTCCAATCCTATCCTATCCTCTATCCTATCCTATCGTATATCCTATCCTGTATCCCATCCTATCCTCTATCCTATCAAGTCCCCTATCCTATCCTATCCTCTATCCAATCCTCTATCCTATCCTATCCTCTATCCTATCCTATCCTCTATCCTATCCTATCGTCTATCCTGTATTATCCTCTATCCTATCCTATCCTCTATCCTATCGTCTATCCTGTATTATCCTCTATCCTATCCTATCCTCTATCCTGCAAGATTTGAACCCTGGTCGTTCGGCTGAAAACTTGGCCCGCTACCGTCGCGCCACACCGATTCTTATCCTATCCTCTATCCTATCCTCTATCCTATCCTCTATCCTATCCTCTATGCTAGCCTATCCTCTATCCTATCCTATCCAATCCCCTATCCTATCCTCTATCCAATCCTATCCTCTATCCTATCAAATCCTCTATCGTATCCTCTCCTCTATCCTATCCAATCCTCTATCCTATCGTATCCTCTATCCTATCCTATCCTCTATCCTATCCTATCGTCAATCCTGTCCTATCCTCTATCCTATCCTATCCTCTATCCTATCCTTTATCCTAGCCTATCCTCTATCCTATCCAATCCAATCCCCTATCCTATCCTCTATCCAATCCTATCCTCAATCCTATCCTTTCCTGTATCCTATCCTATCCTCTATCCTCTATCCTATCCAATCCTCTGTCCTATCCTATCCTCTATCCTATCCTATCGTGTATCCTATCCTCTATCCTATCAAATCCCCTATCCTATCCTCTATCCTATCCTATCCTCTATCCTATCCTATCCTCTATCCTATCCTATCCTCTATCCTATCCTATCCTCTATCCTATCCTATCCTCTATCCTATCCTATCCTCTATCCTATCCTATCCTCTATCCTATCCTATCCTCTATCCTATCCTATCCTCTATCCTATCCTATCGTCTATCCTATCCTCTATCCTATCGTATCCTCTACCCTATCCAATCCTCTATCCTATCCTATCCTCTATCCTATCCTATCCTCTATCCTATCCTATCCTCTATCCTATCCTATCCTCTATCCTATCCTATCGTCAATCCTGTCCTATCCGCTATCCTATCCTATCCTCTATCCTATCCTCTCTTCTATCCTATCCTATCAAATACCCTATCCTGTCCTCTATCCTATCCTATCCTGTATCCTATCCAATTTTCTATCCTATCCTATCATCTATCCTCAATCCTATCCTTTCCTGTATCCTATCCAAACATCTATCCTATCCTATCCTCTATCCTATCCTGTCCTCTATCCTATCCTATCCTCTATCCTATCCTCTATCCTAGCCTATCCTCTATCCTATTCTATCCAATCCCCTATCCTATGCTCTATCCTATCCTACCCTCTATGATATCGTATACTCTGTCATATCCTATCCTCTATCCTATAATATAATCTATCCGTTCCTATTCTCTATCCTACCCTATTCTCTATCCTATCCTCTATCCTATCCTCTATCCTATCCTCTATCCTATCCTATCCTGTATCCTATCCTATCCTGTATCCTATCCTATCCTCTATCCTACCCTATCCTCTATCCTATCCTATCCTCTATCCTATCCAATCCTCTATCCTATCCTATCCTCTATCCTATCCTATCCTATCCTCTATCCAATCCTTTCCTCTATCCTATCCTATCCTCTATCCTATCCTATCCTCTATCCTATCCTATCCTCTATCCTATCCTCTATTCTATCCTATCCTCTATCCTATCCTATCCACTATCCTATCCTATCCTCTATCCTATCCTATCCTCTATCCTATCAAATCCCCTATCCTATCCTCTATCCTATCCTATCCTGTATCCTATCCTATCCTCTATCCTCTATCGTATCCAATCCTCTATCCTATCCTATCCTCTATTCTATCCTCTATCCTATCCTATCCTCTATAATATCGTACACTCTATCCTATAATATCGTCTATCCGATCCTATTCTCTATCCTATCCTCTATCCTATCCTCTATCCTATCCTCTATCCTAACCTATTCTCTATCCTATCCTATCCTCTATCCTATCCTATCTTCTATCCTATCCTATCCTTTATCCTATCCTATCCTCTATCCTATCCTATCCTCCATGCCATCCTATACTCTATCCTATCCTATCTTCCATCCTATCCTATCCTCTATCCTATCAAATCCCCTATCCTATCAAATCCTCTATCCGATCCTCTATCCTATCAAATCCCCTATCCTATCTTCTATCTTAACCTATCCTCTATCCTATCCTATCCTCTATCCTATCCTATCGTCTATCCTATCCTCTATCCTATCCTATCGTCTATCCTATCCTCTATCCTATCCTATCCTCTATCCTATCCTCTCCTGTATCCTATCCTATCCTCCATCCTATCCTATCCTCTATCCTATCGTATCCTCTATCCTATCCTATCGTCTATCCTATCCTCTATCCTATCCTATCCTCTATCCTATCCTATCCTCTATCCTATCCTCTATCCTAGCCTATCCTCTATCCTATCCTATCCAATCCCCTATCCTATCCTCTATCCAATCCTATCCTCAATCCTATCCTTTCCTGTATCCTATCCTATCCTCTATCCTCTATCCTCTATCCTATCCAATCCTCTGTCCTATCCTATCCTCTATCCTATCAAATCCCCTATCCTATCCTCTGTCCTATCCTATCCTCTATCCTATCCTATCCTCTGCCCTATCCTATCCTCTATCCTATCAAATCCCCTATCCTATCCTCTGTCCTATCCTATCCTCTAATCCTATCCTATCCTCTATCCTATCCTATCGTCTATCCTATCCTCTATCCTATCCTATCCCCTATCCAATCCTATCCTCAATCCTATCCTTTCCTGTATCCTATCCTATCCTGTATCCTCGACCCTATCATATCCTCTATCCTATTCTATCCTCTATCCTATCCTATCGTCTATCCGATCCTCTATCCTATCCTATCGTCTATCCTATCCTCTATCCTATCCTATCCTCTATCCTATCCAATCCTCTGTCCTATCCTATCCTCTATCCTATCCTATCGTCTATCCTATCCTCTATCCTATCCTATCGTCTATCCTATCCTCTATCCTATCCTATCCTATCCTCTATCCTATCCTATCCTCTACCCTATCCTATACTCTATCCTATCCTATCGTCTATCCTATCCTCTATCCTATCCTATCCTCTATCCTATCCTATCCTCTATCCTATCCTATCCTCTATCCTATCCTATCCTCTATCCTATCAAATCCCCTATCCTATCCTCTGTCCTATCCTATCCTCCAATCCTATCCTATCCTCTATCCTATCCTATCGTATATCCTATCCTGTATCCCATCCTATCCTCTATCCTATCAAGTCCCCTATCCTATCCTATCCTCTATCCAATCCTCTATCCTATCCTATCCTCTATCCTATCCTATCCTCTATCCTATCCTATCGTCTATCCTGTATTATCCTCTATCCTATCCTATCCTCTATCCTATCGTCTATCCTGTATTATCCTCTATCCTATCCTATCCTCTATCCTGCAAGATTTGAACCCTGGTCGTTCGGCTGAAAACTTGGCCCGCTACCGTCGCGCCACACCGATTCTTATCCTATCCTCTATCCTATCCTCTATCCTATCCTCTATCCTATCCTCTATGCTAGCCTATCCTCTATCCTATCCTATCCAATCCCCTATCCTATCCTCTATCCAATCCTATCCTCTATCCTATCAAATCCTCTATCGTATCCTCTCCTCTATCCTATCCAATCCTCTATCCTATCGTATCCTCTATCCTATCCTATCCTCTATCCTATCCTATCGTCAATCCTGTCCTATCCTCTATCCTATCCTATCCTCTATCCTATCCTTTATCCTAGCCTATCCTCTATCCTATCCAATCCAATCCCCTATCCTATCCTCTATCCAATCCTATCCTCAATCCTATCCTTTCCTGTATCCTATCCTATCCTCTATCCTCTATCCTATCCAATCCTCTGTCCTATCCTATCCTCTATCCTATCCTATCGTGTATCCTATCCTCTATCCTATCAAATCCCCTATCCTATCCTCTATCCTATCCTATCCTCTATCCTATCCTATCCTCTATCCTATCCTATCCTCTATCCTATCCTATCCTCTATCCTATCCTATCCTCTATCCTATCCTATCCTCTATCCTATCCTATCCTCTATCCTATCCTATCCTCTATCCTATCCTATCCTCTATCCTATCCTATCCTCTATCCTATCCTATCCTCTATCCTATCCTATCCTCTATCCTATCCTATCGTCTATCCTATCCTCTATCCTATCGTATCCTCTACCCTATCCAATCCTCTATCCTATCCTATCCTCTATCCTATCCTATCCTCTATCCTATCCTATCCTCTATCCTATCCTATCCTCTATCCTATCCTATCGTCAATCCTGTCCTATCCGCTATCCTATCCTATCCTCTATCCTATCCTCTCTTCTATCCTATCCTATCAAATACCCTATCCTGTCCTCTATCCTATCCTATCCTGTATCCTATCCAATTTTCTATCCTATCCTATCATCTATCCTCAATCCTATCCTTTCCTGTATCCTATCCAAACATCTATCCTATCCTATCCTCTATCCTATCCTGTCGTCTATCCTATCCTATCCTCTATCCTATCCTCTATCCTAGCCTATCCTCTATCCTATTCTATCCAATCCCCTATCCTATGCTCTATCCTATCCTACCCTCTATGATATCGTATACTCTGTCATATCCTATCCTCTATCCTATAATATAATCTATCCGTTCCTATTCTCTATCCTACCCTATTCTCTATCCTATCCTCTATCCTATCCTCTATCCTATCCTCTATCCTATCCTCTATCCTATCCTCTATCCTATCCTCTATCCTATCCTCTATCCTATCCTCTATCCTATCCTATCCTGTATCCTATCCTATCCTCTATCCTACCCTATCCTCTATCCTATCCTATCCTCTATCCTATCCAATCCTCTATCCTATCCTATCCTCTATCCTATCCTATCGTCTATCCTATCCTATCCTGTATCCAATCCTTTCCTCTATCCTATCCTATCCTCTATCCTATCCTACCGTCTATCCTATCCTATCCTATCCTATCTTCTATCCTATCCTATCCTCTATCCTATTCTATCCTCTATCCTATCCTATCTTCTATCCTATCCTATCCGCTATCCTATCAAATCCCCTATCCTACCCTCAATCGTATCCTATCCTCTATCCTATCCTATCCTCTATCCTATCCTATCTTCTATCCTATCCTATCCTCTATCCTATCCTTTCCACTATCCTATCCTATCCTCTATCCTATCCTATCGTCTATCCTATCCTATCCTCTATCCTATCCTATCCTCTATCCTATCCTATCCTCTATCCTATCCTATCCTCTATCCTATCCTATCCTCTATCCTATCCTATCCTCTATCCTATCCTATCCTCTATCCTATCCTATCCTCTATCCTATCCTATCCTCTATCCTATCCTATCCTCTATCCTATCCTATCCTCTATCCTATCCTATCCTCTATCCTATCCTATCCTCTATCCTATCCTATCCTCTATCCTATCCTATCCTCTATCCTATCCTATCCTCTATCCTATCCTATCCTCTATCCTATCCTATCGTCTATCCTATCCTCTATCCTATCGTATCCTCTACCCTATCCAATCCTCTATCCTATCCTATCCTCTATCCTATCCTATCCTCTATCCTATCCTATCCTCTATCCTATCCTATCCTCTATCCTATCCTATCCTCTATCCTATCCTATCCAATCCCCTATCCTATCCTCTATCCAATCCTATCCTCAATCCTATCCTTTCCTGTATCCTATCCTATCCTCTATCCTCTATCCTCTATCCTATCCAATCCTCTGTCCTATCCTATCCTCTATCCTATCAAATCCCCTATCCTATCCTCTGTCCTATCCTATCCTCTATCCTATCCTATCCTCTGCCCTATCCTATCCTCTATCCTATCAAATCCCCTATCCTATCCTCTGTCCTATACTATCCTCTAATCCTATCCTATCCTCTATCCTATCCTATCGTCTATCCTATCCTCTATCCTATCCTATCCCCTATCCAATCCTATCCTCAATCCTATCCTTTCCTGTATCCTATCCTATCCTGTATCCTCGACCCTATCATATCCTCTATCCTATTCTATCCTCTATCCTATCCTATCGTCTATCCGATCCTCTATCCTATCCTATCGTCTATCCTATCCTCTATCCTATCCTATCCTCTATCCTATCCAATCCTCTGTCCTATCCTATCCTCTATCCTATCCTATCGTCTATCCTATCCTCTATCCTATCCTATCGTCTATCCTATCCTCTATCCTATCCTATCCTATCCTCTATCCTATCCTATCCTCTACCCTATCCTATACTCTATCCTATCCTATCGTCTATCCTATCCTCTATCCTATCCTATCCTCTATCCTATCCTATCCTCTATCCTATCCTATCCTCTATCCTATCCTATCCTCTATCCTATCAAATCCCCTATCCTATCCTCTGTCCTATCCTATCCTCCAATCCTATCCTATCCTCTATCCTATCCTATCGTATATCCTATCCTGTATCCCATCCTATCCTCTATCCTATCAAGTCCCCTATCCTATCCTATCCTCTATCCAATCCTCTATCCTATCCTATCCTCTATCCTATCCTATCCTCTATCCTATCCTATCGTCTATCCTGTATTATCCTCTATCCTATCCTATCCTCTATCCTATCGTCTATCCTGTATTATCCTCTATCCTATCCTATCCTCTATCCTGCAAGATTTGAACCCTGGTCGTTCGGCTGAAAACTTGGGCCGCTACCGTCGCGCCACACCGATTCTTATCCTATCCTCTATCCTATCCTCTATCCTATCCTCTATCCTATCCTCTATGCTAGCCTATCCTCTATCCTATCCTATCCAATCCCCTATCCTATCCTCTATCCAATCCTATCCTCTATCCTATCAAATCCTCTATCGTATCCTCTCCTCTATCCTATCCAATCCTCTATCCTATCGTATCCTCTATCCTATCCTATCCTCTATCCTATCCTATCGTCAATCCTGTCCTATCCTCTATCCTATCCTATCCTCTATCCTATCCTTTATCCTAGCCTATCCTCTATCCTATCCAATCCAATCCCCTATCCTATCCTCTATCCAATCCTATCCTCAATCCTATCCTTTCCTGTATCCTATCCTATCCTCTATCCTCTATCCTATCCAATCCTCTGTCCTATCCTATCCTCTATCCTATCCTATCGTGTATCCTATCCTCTATCCTATCAAATCCCCTATCCTATCCTCTATCCTATCCTATCCTCTATCCTATCCTATCCTCTATCCTATCCTATCCTCTATCCTATCCTATCCTCTATCCTATCCTATCCTCTATCCTATCCTATCCTCTATCCTATCCTATCCTCTATCCTATCCTATCCTCTATCCTATCCTATCCTCTATCCTATCCTATCCTCTATCCTATCCTATCGTCTATCCTATCCTCTATCCTATCGTATCCTCTACCCTATCCAATCCTCTATCCTATCCTATCCTCTATCCTATCCTATCCTCTATCCTATCCTATCCTCTATCCTATCCTATCCTCTATCCTATCCTATCGTCAATCCTGTCCTATCCGCTATCCTATCCTATCCTCTATCCTATCCTCTCTTCTATCCTATCCTATCAAATACCCTATCCTGTCCTCTATCCTATCCTATCCTGTATCCTATCCAATTTTCTATCCTATCCTATCATCTATCCTCAATCCTATCCTTTCCTGTATCCTATCCAAACATCTATCCTATCCTATCCTCTATCCTATCCTGTCGTCTATCCTATCCTATCCTCTATCCTATCCTCTATCCTAGCCTATCCTCTATCCTATTCTATCCAATCCCCTATCCTATGCTCTATCCTATCCTACCCTCTATGATATCGTATACTCTGTCATATCCTATCCTCTATCCTATAATATAATCTATCCGTTCCTATTCTCTATCCTACCCTATTATCTATCCTATCCTCTATCCTATCCTCTATCCTATCCTCTATCCTATCCTCTATCCTATCCTCTATCCTATCCTCTATCCTATCCTCTATCCTATCCTCTATCCTATCCTATCCTGTATCCTATCCTATCCTCTATCCTACCCTATCCTCTATCCTATCCTATCCTCTATCCTATCCAATCCTCTATCCTATCCTATCCTCTATCCTATCCTATCGTCTATCCTATCCTATCCTGTATCCAATCCTTTCCTCTATCCTATCCTATCCTCTATCCTATCCTACCGTCTATCCTATCCTATCCTATCCTATCTTCTATCCTATCCTATCCTCTATCCTATTCTATCCTCTATCCTATCCTATCTTCTATCCTATCCTATCCGCTATCCTATCAAATCCCCTATCCTACCCTCAATCGTATCCTATCCTCTATCCTATCCTATCCTCTATCCTATCCTATCTTCTATCCTATCCTATCCTCTATCCTATCCTTTCCACTATCCTATCCTATCCTCTATCCTATCCTATCGTCTATCCTATCCTATCCTCTATCCTATCCTATCCTCTATCCTATCCTATCCTCTATCCTATCCTATCCTCTATCCTATCCTATCCTCTATCCTATCCTATCCTCTATCCTATCCTATCCTCTATCCTATCCTATCCTCTATCCTATCCTATCCTCTATCCTATCCTATCCTCTATCCTATCCTATCCTCTATCCTATCCTATCCTCTATCCTATCCTATCCTCTATCCTATCCTATCCTCTATCCTATCCTATCCTCTATCCTATCCTATCGTCTATCCTATCCTCTATCCTATCGTATCCTCTACCCTATCCAATCCTCTATCCTATCCTATCCTCTATCCTATCCTATCCTCTATCCTATCCTATCCTCTATCCTATCCTATCCTCTATCCTATCCTATCCTCTATCCTATCCTATCCTCTATCCTATCCTATCCTCTATCCTATCCTATCGTCAATCCTGTCCTATCCGCTATCCTATCCTATCCTCTATCCTATCCTCTCTTCTATCCTATCCTATCAAATACCCTATCCTGTCCTCTATCCTATCCTATCCTGTATCCTATCCAATTTTCTATCCTATCCTATCATCTATCCTCAATCCTATCCTTTCCTGTATCCTATCCAAACATCTATCCTATCCTATCCTCTATCCTATCCTGTCCTCTATCCTATCCTATCCTCTATCCTATCCTCTATCCTAGCCTATCCTCTATCCTATTCTATCCAATCCCCTATCTTATGCTCTATCCTATCCTACCCTCTATGATATCGTATACTCTGTCATATCCTATCCTCTATCCTATAATATAATCTATCCGTTCCTATTCTCTATCCTACCCTATTCTCTATCCTATCCTCTATCCTATCCTCTATCCTATCCTCTATCCTATCGTATCCTCTACCCTATCCAATCCTCTATCCTATCCTATACTCTATCCTATCCTATCCTCTATCCTATCCTATCCTCTATCCTATCCTATCCTCTATCCTATCCTATCCTCTATCCTATCCTATCGTCAATCCTGTCCTATCCGCTATCCTATCCTATCCTCTATCCTATCCTCTCTTCTATCCTATCCTATCAAATACCCTATCCTGTCCTCTATCCTATCCTATCCTGTATCCTATCCAATTTTCTATCCTATCCTATCATCTATCCTCAATCCTATCCTTTCCTGTATCCTATCCAAACATCTATCCTATCCTATCCTCTATCCTATCCTGTCCTCTATCCTATCCTATCCTCTATCCTATCCTCTATCCTAGCCTATCCTCTATCCTATTCTATCCAATCCCCTATCCTATGCTCTATCCTATCCTACCCTCTATGATATCGTATACTCTGTCATATCCTATCCTCTATCCTATAATATAATCTATCCGTTCCTATTCTCTATCCTACCCTATTCTCTATCCTATCCTCTATCCTATCCTCTATCCTATCCTCTATCCTATCGTATCCTCTACCCTATCCAATCCTCTATCCTATCCTATACTCTATCCTATCCTATCCTCTATCCTATCCTATCCTCTATCCTATCCTATCCTCTTTCCTATCCTATCGTCAATCCTGTCCTATCCGCTATCCTATCCTATCCTCTATCCTATCCTCTCTTCTATCCTATCCTATCAAATACCCTATCCTGTCCTCTATCCTATCCTATCCTGTATCCTATCCAATTTTCTATCCTATCCTATCATCTATCCTCAATCCTATCCTTTCCTGTATCCTATCCAAACATCTATCCTATCCTATCCTCTATCCTATCCTGTCCTCTATCCTATCCTATCCTCTATCCTATCCTCTATCCTAGCCTATCCTCTATCCTATTCTATCCAATCCCCTATCCTATGCTCTATCCTATCCTACCCTCTATGATATCGTATACTCTGTCATATCCTATCCTCTATCCTATAATATAATCTATCCGTTCCTATTCTCTATCCTACCCTATTCTCTATCCTATCCTCTATCCTATCCTCTATCCTATCCTCTATCCTATCCTCTATCCTATCCTATCCTGTATCCTATCCTATCCTCTATCCTACCCTATCCTCTATCCTATCCTATCCTCTATCCTATCCAATCCTCTATCCTATCCTATCCTCTATCCTATCCTATCGTCTATCCTATCCTATCCTCTATCCAATCCTTTCCTCTATCCTATCCTATCCTCTATCCTATCCTATCCTCTATCCTATCCTATCCTCTATCCTATCCTCTATTCTATCCTATCCTCTATCCTATCCTATCCACTATCCTATCCTATCCTCTATCCTATCCTATCCTCTATCCTATCAAATCCCCTATCCTATCCTCTATCCTATCCTTTCCTCTATCCTATCCTATCCTCTATCCTATCCTCTCTTCTATCCTATCCTATCAAATACCCTATCCTGTCCTCTATCCTATCCTATCCTGTATCCTATCCAATTTTCTATCCTATCCTATCATCTATCCTCAATCCTATCCTTTCCTGTATCCTATCCAAACATCTATCCTATCCTATCCTCTATCCTATCCTGTCCTCTATCCTATCCTATCCTCTATCCTATCCTCTATCCTAGCCTATCCTCTATCCTATTCTATCCAATCCCCTATCCTATGCTCTATCCTATCCTACCCTCTATGATATCGTATACTCTGTCATATCCTATCCTCTATCCTATAATATAATCTATCCGTTCCTATTCTCTATCCTACCCTATTCTCTATCCTATCCTCTATCCTATCCTCTATCCTATCCTCTATCCTATCGTATCCTCTACCCTATCCAATCCTCTATCCTATCCTATACTCTATCCTATCCTATCCTCTATCCTATCCTATCCTCTATCCTATCCTATCCTCTATCCTATCCTATCGTCAATCCTGTCCTATCCGCTATCCTATCCTATCCTCTATCCTATCCTCTCTTCTATCCTATCCTATCAAATACCCTATCCTGTCCTCTATCCTATCCTATCCTGTATCCTATCCAATTTTCTATCCTATCCTATCATCTATCCTCAATCCTATCCTTTCCTGTATCCTATTCAAACATCTATCCTATCCTATCCTCTATCCTATCCTGTCCTCTATCCTATCCTATCCTCTATCCTATCCTCTATCCTATTCTATCCAATCCCCTATCCTATGCTCTATCCTATCCTACCCTCTATGATATCGTATACTCTGTCATATCCTATCCTCTATCCTATAATATAATCTATCCGTTCCTATTCTCTATCCTACCCTATTCTCTATCCTATCCTCTATCCTATCCTCTATCCTATCCTCTATCCTATCGTATCCTCTACCCTATCCAATCCTCTATCCTATCCTATACTCTATCCTATCCTATCCTCTATCCTATCCTATCCTCTATCCTATCCTATCCTCTATCCTATCCTATCGTCAATCCTGTCCTATCCGCTATCCTATCCTATCATCTATCCTCAATCCTATCCTTTCCTGTATCCTATCCAAGCATCTATCCTATCCTATCCTCTATCCTACCCTATCCTCTATCCTATCCTATCCTCTATCCTATCCAATCCTCTATCCTATCCTATCCTCTATCCTATCCTATCGTCTATCCTATCCTATCCTCTATCCAATCCTTTCCTCTATCCTATCCTATCCTCTATCCTATCCTATCCTCTATCCTATCCTATCCTCTATCCTATCCTCTATTCTATCCTATCCTCTATCCTATCCTATCCACTATCCTATCCTATCCTCTATCCTATCCTATCCTCTATCCTATCAAATCCCCTATCCTATCCTCTATCCTATCCTATCCTGTATCCTATCCTATCCTCTATCCTCTATCGTATCCAATCCTCTATCCTATCCTATCCTCTATTCTATCCTCTATCCTATCCTATCCTCTATAATATCGTACACTCTATCCTATAATATCGTCTATCCGATCCTATTCTCTATCCTATCCTCTATCCTAACCTATTCTCTATCCTATACTATCCTCTATCCTATCCTATCTTCTATCCTATCCTATCCTCTATCCTATCCTATCGTCTATCCTATCCTATCCTCTATCCTATCCTATCCTCTATCCTATCCTATCCTCTATCCTATCCTATCCTCCATGCCATCCTATCCTCTATCCTATCCTATCTTCCATCCTATCCTATCCTCTATCCTATCAAATCCCCTATCCTATCAAATCCTCTATCCGATCCTCTATCCTATCAAATCCCCTATCCTATCTTCTATCTTAACCTATCCTCTATCCTATCCTATCCTCTATCCTATCCTATCGTCTATCCTATCCTCTATCCTATCCTATCGTCTATCCTATCCTCTATCCTATCCTATCCTCTATCCTATCCTATCCTATCCTCCATCCTATCAAATCCCCTATCCTATCCTCTATCCTATCCTTTCCTCTATCCTATCCTATCCTCTATACTATCCTATCGTCTATCCTATCCTATCCTCTATCCTATCCTATCCTCTATCCTATCCTATCCTCTATCCTATCCTATCCTCTATCCTATCCTATCCTCTATCCTATCCTATCCTCTATCCTATCCTATCCTCTATCCTATCCTATCCTCTATCCTATCCTATCCTCTATCCTATCCTATCCTCTATCCTATCCTATCCTCTATCCTATCCTATCCTCTATCCTATCCTATCCTCTATCCTATCCTATCCTCTATCCTATCCTATCCTCTATCCTATCCTATCGTCTATCCTATCCTCTATCCTATCGTATCCTCTACCCTATCCAATCCTCTATCCTATCCTATCCTCTATCCTATCCTATCCTCTATCCTATCCTATCCTCTATCCTATCCTATCCTCTATCCTATCCTATCCTCTATCCTATCCTATCCTCTATGATATTGTATACTCTGTCATATCCTATCCTCTATCCTATAATATAATCTATCCGTTCCTATTCTCTATCCTACCCTATTCTCTATCCTATCCTCTATCCTATCCTCTATCCTATCCTCTATCCTATCCAATCCTCTATCCTATCCTATCCTCTATCCTATCCTATCGTCTATCCTATCCTATCCTGTATCCAATCCTTTCCTCTATCCTATCCTATCCTCTATCCTATCCTACCGTCTATCCTATCCTATCCTATCCTATCTTCTATCCTATCCTATCCTCTATCCTATTCTATCCTCTATCCTATCCTATCTTCTATCCTATCCTATCCGCTATCCTATCAAATCCCCTATCCTATCCTCAATCGTATCCTATCCTCTATCCTATCCTATCCTCTATCCTATCCTATCTTCTATCCTATCCTATCCTCTATCCTATCCTTTCCTCTATCCTATCCTATCCTCTATCCTATCCTATCGTCTATCCTATCCTATCCTCTATCCTATCCTATCCTCTATCCTATCCTATCCTCTATCCTATCCTATCCTCCATGCCATCCTATCCTCTATCCTATCCTATCCTCTATCCTATCCTATCCTATCGTCTATCCTATCCTCTATCCTATCCTATCCTATCCTATCGTCTATCCTATCCTCTATCCTATCCTATCCTCTATCCTATCCTATCCTCTATCCTATCCTATCGTCTATCCTATCCTCTATCCTATCCTATCGTCTATCCTATCCTCTATCCTATCCTATCCTCTATCCTATCCTATCCTATCCTCTATCCTATCAAATCCCCTATCCTATCCTCTATCCTATCCTTTCCTCTATCCTATCCTATCCTCTATCCTATCCTATCGTCTATCCTATCCTATCCTCTATCCTATCCTATCCTCTATCCTATCCTATCCTCTATCCTATCCTATCCTCTATCCTATCCTATCCTCTATCCTATCCTATCCTCTATCCTATCCTATCCTCTATCCTATTCTATCCAATCCCCTATCCTATGCTCTATCCTATCCTACCCTCTATGATATTGTATACTCTGTCATATCCTATCCTCTATCCTATAATATAATCTATCCGTTCCTATTCTCTATCCTACCCTATTCTCTATCCTATCCTCTATCCTATCCTCTATCCTATCCTCTATCCTATCCAATCCTCTATCCTATCCTATCCTCTATCCTATCCTATCGTCTATCCTATCCTATCCTGTATCCAATCCTTTCCTCTATCCTATCCTATCCTCTATCCTATCCTACCGTCTATCCTATCCTATCCTATCCTATCTTCTATCCTATCCTATCCTCTATCCTATTCTATCCTCTATCCTATCCTATCTTCTATCCTATCCTATCCGCTATCCTATCAAATCCCCTATCCTATCCTCAATCGTATTCTATCCTCTATCCTATCCTATCCTCTATCCTATCCTATCTTCTATCCTATCCTATCCTCTATCCTATCCTTTCCTCTATCCTATCCTATCCTCTATCCTATCCTATCGTCTATCCTATCCTATCCTCTATCCTATCCTATCCTATCCTCTATCCTATCCTATCCTCTATCCTATCCTATCCTCCATGCCATCCTATCCTCTATCCTATCCTATCTTCCATCCTATCCTATCCTCTATCCTATCAAATCCCCTATCCTATCAAATCCTCTATCCGATCCTCTATCCTATCTTCTATCTTAACCTATCCTCTATCCTATCCTATCCTCTATCCTATCCTATCGTCTATCCTATCCTCTATCCTATCCTATCGTCTATCCTATCCTCTATCCTATCCTATCCTCTATCCTATCCTATCCTATCCTCTATCCTATCAAATCCCCTATCCTATCCTCTATCCTATCCTTTCCTCTATCCTATCCTATCCTCTATCCTATCCTATCGTCTATCCTATCCTATCCTCTATCCTATCCTATCCTCTATCCTATCCTATCCTCTATCCTATCCTATCCTCTATCCTATCCTATCCTCTATCCTATCCTATCCTCTATCCTATCCTATCCTCTATCCTATCCTATCCTCTATCCTATCCTATCCTCTATCCTATCCTATCCTCTATCCTATCCTATCCTCTATCCTATCCTATCCTCTATCCTATCCTATCCTCTATCCTATCCTATCCTCTATCCTATCCTATCCTCTATCCTATCCTATCCTATCGTCTATCCTATCCTCTATCCTATCCTATCCTATCCTATCGTCTATCCTATCCTCTATCCTATCCTATCCTCTATCCTATCCTATCCTCTATCCTATCCTATCCTCTATCCTATCCTATCCTCTATCCTATCCTATCCTCTATCCTATCCTATCCTCTATCCTATCCTATCCTCTATCCTATCCTATCCTCTATCCTATCCTATCGTCAATCCTGTCCTATCCGCTATCCTATCCTATCCTCTATCCTATCCTCTCTTCTATCCTATCCTATCAAATACCCTATCCTGTCCTCTATCCTATCCTATCCTGTATCCTATCCAATTTTCTATCCTATCCTATCATCTATCCTCAATCCTATCCTTTCCTGTATCCTATCCAAACATCTATCCTATCCTATCCTCTATCCTATCCTGTCCTCTATCCTATCCTATCCTCTATCCTATCCTCTATTCTATCCTATCCTCTATCCTATCCTATCCACTATCCTATCCTATCCTCTATCCTATCCTATCCTCTATCCTATCAAATCCCCTATCCTATCCTCTATCCTATCCTATCCTGTATCCTATCCTATCCTCTATCCTCTATCGTATCCAATCCTCTATCCTATCCTATCCTCTATTCTATCCTCTATCCTATCCTATCCTCTATAATATCGTACACTCTATCCTATAATATCGTCTATCCGATCCTATTCTCTATCCTATCCTCTATCCTAACCTATTCTCTATCCTATACTATCCTCTATCCTATCCTATCTTCTATCCTATCCTATCCTCTATCCTATCCTATCGTCTATCCTATCCTATCCTCTATCCTATCCTATCCTCTATCCTATCCTATCCTCTATCCTATCCTATCCTCCATGCCATCCTATCCTCTATCCTATCCTATCTTCCATCCTATCCTATCCTCTATCCTATCAAATCCCCTATCCTATCAAATCCTCTATCCGATCCTCTATCCTATCAAATCCCCTATCCTATCTTCTATCTTAACCTATCCTCTATCCTATCCTATCCTCTATCCTATCCTATCGTCTATCCTATCCTCTATCCTATCCTATCGTCTATCCTATCCTCTATCCTATCCTATCCTCTATCCTATCCTATCCTATCCTCCATCCTATCAAATCCCCTATCCTATCCTCTATCCTATCCTTTCCTCTATCCTATCCTATCCTCTATACTATCCTATCGTCTATCCTATCCTATCCTCTATCCTATCCTATCCTCTATCCTATCCTATCCTCTATCCTATCCTATCCTCTATCCTATCCTATCCTCTATCCTATCCTATCCTCTATCCTATCCTATCCTCTATCCTATCCTATCCTCTATCCTATCCTATCCTCTATCCTATCCTATCCTCTATCCTATCCTATCCTCTATCCTATCCTATCCTCTATCCTATCCTATCCTCTATCCTATCCTATCCTCTATCCTATCCTATCCTCTATCCTATCCTATCCTCTATCCTATCCTATCCTCTATCCTATCCTATCGTCTATCCTATCCTCTATCCTATCGTATCCTCTACCCTATCCAATCCTCTATCCTATCCTATCCTCTATCCTATCCTATCCTCTATCCTATCCTATCCTCTATCCTATCCTATCCTCTATCCTATCCTATCCTCTATCCTATCCTATCCTCTATCCTATCCTATCCTCTATGATATTGTATACTCTGTCATATCCTATCCTCTATCCTATAATATAATCTATCCGTTCCTATTCTCTATCCTACCCTATTCTCTATCCTATCCTCTATCCTATCCTCTATCCTATCCTCTATCCTATCCAATCCTCTATCCTATCCTATCCTCTATCCTATCCTATCGTCTATCCTATCCTATCCTGTATCCAATCCTTTCCTCTATCCTATCCTATCCTCTATCCTATCCTACCGTCTATCCTATCCTATCCTATCCTATCTTCTATCCTATCCTATCCTCTATCCTATTCTATCCTCTATCCTATCCTATCTTCTATCCTATCCTATCCGCTATCCTATCAAATCCCCTATCCTATCCTCAATCGTATCCTATCCTCTATCCTATCCTATCCTCTATCCTATCCTATCTTCTATCCTATCCTATCCTCTATCCTATCCTTTCCTCTATCCTATCCTATCCTCTATCCTATCCTATCGTCTATCCTATCCTATCCTCTATCCTATCCTATCCTCTATCCTATCCTATCCTCTATCCTATCCTATCCTCCATGCCATCCTATCCTCTATCCTATCCTATCCTCTATCCTATCCTATCCTATCGTCTATCCTATCCTCTATCCTATCCTATCCTATCCTATCGTCTATCCTATCCTCTATCCTATCCTATCCTCTATCCTATCCTATCCTCTATCCTATCCTATCGTCTATCCTATCCTCTATCCTATCCTATCGTCTATCCTATCCTCTATCCTATCCTATCCTCTATCCTATCCTATCCTATCCTCTATCCTATCAAATCCCCTATCCTATCCTCTATCCTATCCTTTCCTCTATCCTATCCTATCCTCTATCCTATCCTATCGTCTATCCTATCCTATCCTCTATCCTATCCTATCCTCTATCCTATCCTATCCTCTATCCTATCCTATCCTCTATCCTATCCTATCCTCTATCCTATCCTATCCTCTATCCTATCCTATCCTCTATCCTATTCTATCCAATCCCCTATCCTATGCTCTATCCTATCCTACCCTCTATGATATTGTATACTCTGTCATATCCTATCCTCTATCCTATAATATAATCTATCCGTTCCTATTCTCTATCCTACCCTATTCTCTATCCTATCCTCTATCCTATCCTCTATCCTATCCTCTATCCTATCCAATCCTCTATCCTATCCTATCCTCTATCCTATCCTATCGTCTATCCTATCCTATCCTGTATCCAATCCTTTCCTCTATCCTATCCTATCCTCTATCCTATCCTACCGTCTATCCTATCCTATCCTATCCTATCTTCTATCCTATCCTATCCTCTATCCTATTCTATCCTCTATCCTATCCTATCTTCTATCCTATCCTATCCGCTATCCTATCAAATCCCCTATCCTATCCTCAATCGTATTCTATCCTC
Organism: Halictus rubicundus; assembly: GCF_050948215.1. Lineage (NCBI taxonomy): Eukaryota > Metazoa > Arthropoda > Insecta > Hymenoptera > Halictidae > Halictus > Halictus rubicundus. The sequence goes on from NW_027488618.1 coordinate 316,266, forward strand.
TATCCTATCCTATCCTCTATCCTATCCTATCTTCTATCCTATCCTATCCTCTATCCTATCCTTTCCTCTATCCTATCCTATCCTCTATCCTATCCTATCGTCTATCCTATCCTATCCTCTATCCTATCCTATCCTATCCTCTATCCTATCCTATCCTCTATCCTATCCTATCCTCCATGCCATCCTATCCTCTATCCTATCCTATCTTCCATCCTATCCTATCCTCTATCCTATCAAATCCCCTATCCTATCAAATCCTCTATCCGATCCTCTATCCTATCTTCTATCTTAACCTATCCTCTATCCTATCCTATCCTCTATCCTATCCTATCGTCTATCCTATCCTCTATCCTATCCTATCGTCTATCCTATCCTCTATCCTATCCTATCCTCTATCCTATCCTATCCTATCCTCTATCCTATCAAATCCCCTATCCTATCCTCTATCCTATCCTTTCCTCTATCCTATCCTATCCTCTATCCTATCCTATCGTCTATCCTATCCTATCCTCTATCCTATCCTATCCTCTATCCTATCCTATCCTCTATCCTATCCTATCCTCTATCCTATCCTATCCTCTATCCTATCCTATCCTCTATCCTATCCTATCCTCTATCCTATCCTATCCTCTATCCTATCCTATCCTCTATCCTATCCTATCCTCTATCCTATCCTATCCTCTATCCTATCCTATCCTCTATCCTATCCTATCCTCTATCCTATCCTATCGTCTATCCTATCCTCTATCCTATCGTATCCTCTACCCTATCCAATCCTCTATCCTATCCTATCCTCTATCCTATCCTATCCTCTATCCTATCCTATCCTCTATCCTATCCTATCCTCTATCCTATCCTATCCTCTATCCTATCCTATCCTCTATGATATTGTATACTCTGTCATATCCTATCCTCTATCCTATAATATAATCTATCCGTTCCTATTCTCTATCCTACCCTATTCTCTATCCTATCCTCTATCCTATCCTCTATCCTATCCTCTATCCTATCCAATCCTCTATCCTATCCTATCCTCTATCCTATCCTATCGTCTATCCTATCCTATCCTGTATCCAATCCTTTCCTCTATCCTATCCTATCCTCTATCCTATCCTACCGTCTATCCTATCCTATCCTATCCTATCTTCTATCCTATCCTATCCTCTATCCTATTCTATCCTCTATCCTATCCTATCTTCTATCCTATCCTATCCGCTATCCTATCAAATCCCCTATCCTATCCTCAATCGTATCCTATCCTCTATCCTATCCTATCCTCTATCCTATCCTATCTTCTATCCTATCCTATCCTCTATCCTATCCTTTCCTCTATCCTATCCTATCCTCTATCCTATCCTATCGTCTATCCTATCCTATCCTCTATCCTATCCTATCCTCTATCCTATCCTATCCTCTATCCTATCCTATCCTCCATGCCATCCTATCCTCTATCCTATCCTATCCTCTATCCTATCCTATCCTATCGTCTATCCTATCCTCTATCCTATCCTATCCTATCCTATCGTCTATCCTATCCTCTATCCTATCCTATCCTCTATCCTATCCTATCCTCTATCCTATCCTATCGTCTATCCTATCCTCTATCCTATCCTATCGTCTATCCTATCCTCTATCCTATCCTATCCTCTATCCTATCCTATCCTATCCTCTATCCTATCAAATCCCCTATCCTATCCTCTATCCTATCCTTTCCTCTATCCTATCCTATCCTCTATCCTATCCTATCGTCTATCCTATCCTATCCTCTATCCTATCCTATCCTCTATCCTATCCTATCCTCTATCCTATCCTATCCTCTATCCTATCCTATCCTCTATCCTATCCTATCCTCTATCCTATCCTATCCTCTATCCTATTCTATCCAATCCCCTATCCTATGCTCTATCCTATCCTACCCTCTATGATATTGTATACTCTGTCATATCCTATCCTCTATCCTATAATATAATCTATCCGTTCCTATTCTCTATCCTACCCTATTCTCTATCCTATCCTCTATCCTATCCTCTATCCTATCCTCTATCCTATCCAATCCTCTATCCTATCCTATCCTCTATCCTATCCTATCGTCTATCCTATCCTATCCTGTATCCAATCCTTTCCTCTATCCTATCCTATCCTCTATCCTATCCTACCGTCTATCCTATCCTATCCTATCCTATCTTCTATCCTATCCTATCCTCTATCCTATTCTATCCTCTATCCTATCCTATCTTCTATCCTATCCTATCCGCTATCCTATCAAATCCCCTATCCTATCCTCAATCGTATTCTATCCTCTATCCTATCCTATCCTCTATCCTATCCTATCTTCTATCCTATCCTATCCTCTATCCTATCCTTTCCTCTATCCTATCCTATCCTCTATCCTATCCTATCGTCTATCCTATCCTATCCTCTATCCTATCCTATCCTATCCTCTATCCTATCCTATCCTCTATCCTATCCTATCCTCCATGCCATCCTATCCTCTATCCTATCCTATCTTCCATCCTATCCTATCCTCTATCCTATCAAATCCCCTATCCTATCAAATCCTCTATCCGATCCTCTATCCTATCTTCTATCTTAACCTATCCTCTATCCTATCCTATCCTCTATCCTATCCTATCGTCTATCCTATCCTCTATCCTATTGTATCGTCTATCCTATCCTCTATCCTATCCTATCCTCTATCCTATCCTATCCTATCCTCTATCCTATCAAATCCCCTATCCTATCCTCTATCCTATCCTTTCCTCTATCCTATCCTATCCTCTATCCTATCCTATCGTCTATCCTATCCTATCCTCTATCCTATCCTATCCTCTATCCTATCCTATCCTCTATCCTATCCTATCCTCTATCCTATCCTATCCTCTATCCTATCCTATCCTCTATCCTATCCTATCCTCTATCCTATCCTATCCTCTATCCTATCCTATCCTCTATCCTATCCTATCCTCTATCCTATCCTATCCTCTATCCTATCCTATCCTCTATCCTATCCTATCCTCTATCCTATCCTATCCTCTATCCTATCCTATCCTCTATCCTATCCTATCCTCTATCCTATCCTATCCTATCGTCTATCCTATCCTCTATCCTATCCTATCCTATCCTATCGTCTATCCTATCCTCTATCCTATCCTATCCTCTATCCTATCCTATCCTCTATCCTATCCTATCCTCTATCCTATCCTATCCTCTATCCTATCCTATCCTCTATCCTATCCTATCCTCTATCCTATCCTATCCTCTATCCTATCCTATCCTCTATCCTATCCTATCGTCAATCCTGTCCTATCCGCTATCCTATCCTATCCTCTATCCTATCCTCTCTTCTATCCTATCCTATCAAATACCCTATCCTGTCCTCTATCCTATCCTATCCTGTATCCTATCCAATTTTCTATCCTATCCTATCATCTATCCTCAATCCTATCCTTTCCTGTATCCTATCCAAACATCTATCCTATCCTATCCTCTATCCTATCCTGTCCTCTATCCTATCCTATCCTCTATCCTATCCTCTATCCTAGCCTATCCTCTATCCTATTCTATCCAATCCCCTATCCTATGCTCTATCCTATGCTACCCTCTATGATATCGTATACTCTGTCATATCCTATCCTCTATCCTATAATATAATCTATCCGTTCCTATTCTCTATCCTACCCTATTCTCTATCCTATCCTCTATCCTATCCTCTATCCTATCGTATCCTCTACCCTATCCAATCCTCTATCCTATCCTATACTCTATCCTATCCTATCCTCTATCCTATCCTATCCTCTATCCTATCCTATCCTCTATCCTATCCTATCGTCAATCCTGTCCTATCCGCTATCCTATCCTATCCTCTATCCTATCCTCTCTTCTATCCTATCCTATCAAATACCCTATCCTGTCCTCTATCCTATCCTATCCTGTATCCTATCCAATTTTCTATCCTATCCTATCATCTATCCTCAATCCTATCCTTTCCTGTATCCTATCCAAACATCTATCCTATCCTATCCTCTATCCTATCCTGTCCTCTATCCTATCCTATCCTCTATCCTATCCTCTATCCTAGCCTATCCTCTATCCTATTCTATCCAATCCCCTATCCTATGCTCTATCCTATCCTACCCTCTATGATATCGTATACTCTGTCATATCCTATCCTCTATCCTATAATATAATCTATCCGTTCCTATTCTCTATCCTACCCTATTCAATATCCTATCCTCTATCCTATCCTCTATCCTATCCTCTATCCTATCCTCTATCCTATCCTATCCTGTATCCTATCCTATCCTCTATCCTACCCTATCCTCTATCCTATCCTATCCTCTATCCTATCCAATCCTCTATCCTATCCTATCCTCTATCCTATCCTATCGTCTATCCTATCCTATCCTGTATCCAATCCTTTCCTCTATCCTATTCTATCCTCTATCCTATCCTACCGTCTATCCTATCCTATCCTATCCTATCTTCTATCCTATCCTATCCTCTATCCTATTCTATCCTCTATCCTATCCTATCTTCTATCCTATCCTATCCGCTATCCTATCAAATCCCCTATCCTATCCTCAATCGTATCCTATCCTCTATCCTATCCTATCCTCTATCCTATCCTATCTTCTATCCTATCCTATCCTCTATCCTATGCTTTCCTCTATCCTATCCTATCCTCTATCCTATCCTATCGTCTATCCTATCCTATCCTCTATCCTATCCTATCGTCTATCCTATCCTCTATCCTATCCTATCGTCTATCCTATCCTCTATCCTATCCTATCCTCTATCCTATCCTATCCTCTATCCTATCCTCTCCTGTATCCTATCCTATCCTCTATCCTATCCTGTCCTCTATCCTATCGTATCCTCTATCCTATCCTATCGTCTATCCTATCCTCTATCCTATCCTATCCTCTATCCTATCAAATCCCCTATCCTATCCTCTATCCTATCCTATCCTCTATCCAATCCTCTATCCTATCCTATCCTCTATCCTATCCTATCGTCTATCCTGTATTATCCTCTATCCTATCCTGTCCTCTATCCTATCCTCTATCCTAGCCTATCCTCTATCCTATCCTATCCAATCCCCTATCCTATCCTCTATCCAATCCTATCCTCAATCCTATCCTTTCCTGTATCCTATCCTATCCTCCATCCTCTATCCTATCCAATCCTCTGTCCTATCCTATCCTGTATCCTATCAAATCCCCTATCCTATCCTCTGTCCTATCCTATCCTCTATCCTATCCTATGATCTGTCCTATCCTATCCTCTATCCTATCAAATCCCCTATCCTATCCTCTGTCATATCCTATCCTCTAATCCTATCCTATCCTCTATCCTATCCTATCCTCTATCCTATCCTATCTTCTATCCTATCCTATCCGCTATCCTATCAAATCCCCTATCCTATCCTCAATCGTATCCTATCCTCTATCCTATCCTATCCTCTATCCTATCCTATCTTCTATCCTATCCTATCCTCTATCCTATCCTTTCCTCTATCCTATCCTATCCTCTATCCTATCCTATCGTCTATCCTATCCTATCCTCTATCCTATCCTATCCCCTATCCTATCCTATCCTCTATCCTATCCTATCCTCTATCCTATCCTATCCTCTATCCTATCCTATCTTCTATCCTATCCTATCCTCCACCCTATGAAATCCCATATCCTATCATCTGTCCTATCCTATCCTCTATCCTATCCTATCCACTATCCTATCCTATCCTCTATCCTATCCACTCCTCTATCCTATCCAATCCTCTATCCTATCCTATCCTCTATTCTATCCTCTATCCTATCCTATTCTCTATCCTATCCTATCCTCTATCCTATCCTATCTTCTATCCTATCCTATCCTCTATCCTATCCTATCCTCTATCCTATCCTATCGTCTATCCTATCCTCTATCCTATCCTATCGTCTATCCTATCCTCTATCCTATCCTATCGTCTATCCTATCCTCTATCCTATCCTATCCTCTATCCTATCCTATCCTCTATCCTATCCTCTCCTGTATCCTATCCTATCCTCTATCCTATCCTGTCCTCTATCCTATCGTATCCTCTATCCTATCCTATCGTCTATCCTATCCTCTATCCTATCCTATCCTCTATCCTATCAAATCCCCTATCCTATCCTCTATCCTATCCTATCCTCTATCCAATCCTCTATCCTATCCTATCCTCTATCCTATCCTATCGTCTATCCTGTATTATCCTCTATCCTATCCTGTCCTCTATCCTATCCTCTATCCTAGCCTATCCTCTATCCTATCCTATCCAATCCCCTATCCTATCCTCTATCCAATCCTATCCTCAATCCTATCCTTTCCTGTATCCTATCCTATCCTCCATCCTCTATCCTATCCAATCCTCTGTCCTATCCTATCCTCTATCCTATCAAATCCCCTATCCTATCCTCTGTCCTATCCTATCCTCTATCCTATCCTATGATCTGTCCTATCCTATCCTCTATCCTATCAAATCCCCTATACTATCCTCTGTCATATCCTATCCTCTAATCCTATCCTATCCTCTATCCTATCCTATCGTCTATCCTATCCTCTATCCTATCCTATCCCCTATCCAATCCTATCCTCAATCCTATCCTTTCCTGTATCCTATCCTATCCTGTATCCTCTACCCTATCATATCCTCTATCCTATTCTATCCTCTATCCTATCCTATCGTCTATCCTATCCTCTACCCTATCCTATCGTCTATCCTATCCTCTATCCTATCCTATCCTCTATCCTATCCTATCCTCTATCCTATCCTCTCCTGTATCCTATCCTATCCTCTATCCTATCCTATCCTCTATCCTATCCTATCCTCTATCCTATCCTATCCTCTATCCTATCCTATCCTCTATCCTATCCTATCCTCTATCCTATCCTATCGTCAATCCTGTCCTATCCTCTATCCTATCCTATCCTCTATCCTATCCTATCGTCTATCCTATCCTCTATCCTATCCTATCCTCTATCCTATCCAATCCTCTGTCCTATCCTATCCTCTATCCTATCCTATCGTGTATCCTATCCTGTATCCTATCAAATCCCCTATCCTATCCTCTATCCTATCCTATCCTCTATCCTATCCTATCCTCTATCCTATCCTATCCTCTATCCTATCCTATCGTCTATCCTATCCTCTATCCTATCCTATCCTCTATCCTATCCTATCCTCTATCCTATCCTATCCTCTATCCTATCCTATCGTCTATCCTATCCTCTATCCTATCGTATCCTCTACCCTATCCAATCCTCTATCCTATCCTATCCTCTATCCTACCCTATCCTCTATCCTATCCTATCCTCTATCCTATCCTATCCTCTATGCTATCCTATCGTCAATCCTGTCCTATCCGCTATCCTATCCTATCCTCTATCCTATCCTCTCTTCTATCCTATCCTATCAAATACCCTATCCTGTCCTCTATCCTATCCTATCCTGTATCCTATCCAATTTTCTATCCTATCCTATCATCTATCCTCAATCCTATCCTTTCCTGTATCCTATCCAAACATCTATCCTATCCTATCCTCTATCCTATCCTGTCCTCTATCCTATCCTATCCTCTATCCTATCCTCTATCCTAGCCTATCCTCTATCCTATTCTATCCAATCCCCTATCCTACGCTCTATCCTATCCTACCCTCTATGATATCGTATACTCTGTCATATCCTATCCTCTATCCTATAATATAATCTATCCGTTCCTATTCTCTATCCTACCCTATTCTCTATCCTATCCTCTATCCTATCCTCTATCCTATCCTATCCTGTATCCTATCCTATCCTCTATCCTACCCTATCCTCTATCCTATCCTATCCTCTATCCTATCCTATCCTCTATCCTATCCTATCCTCTATCCTATCCTATCCTCTATCCTATCCTATCCTCTATCCTATCCTATCCTCTATCCTATCCTATCCTCTATCCTATTCTATCCAATCCCCTATCCTATGCTCTATCCTATCCTCCCCTCTATGATATTGTATACTCTGTCATATCCTATCCTCTATCCTATAATATAATCTATCCGTTCCTATTCTCTATCCTACCCTATTCTCTATCCTATCCTCTATCCTATCCTCTATCCTATCCTCTATCCTATCCAATCCTCTATCCTATCCTATCCTCTATCCTATCCTATCGTCTATCCTATCCTATCCTGTATCCAATCCTTTCCTCTATCCTATCCTATCCTCTATCCTATCCTACCGTCTATCCTATCCTATCCTATCCTATCTTCTATCCTATCCTATCCTCTATCCTATTCTATCCTCTATCCTATCCTATCTTCTATCCTATCCTATCCGCTATCCTATCAAATCCCCTATCCTATCCTCAATCGTATTCTATCCTCTATCCTATCCTATCCTCTATCCTATCCTATCTTCTATCCTATCCTATCCTCTATCCTATCCTTTCCTCTATCCTATCCTATCCTCTATCCTATCCTATCGTCTATCCTATCCTATCCTCTATCCTATCCTATCCTATCCTCTATCCTATCCTATCCTCTATCCTATCCTCTATCCTAGCCTATCCTCTATCCTATTCTATCCAATCCCCTATCCTATGCTCTATCCTATCCTACCCTCTATGATATCGTATACTCTGTCATATCCTATCCTCTATCCTATAATATAATCTATCCGTTCCTATTCTCTATCCTACCCTATTCTCTATCCTATCCTCTATCCTATCCTCTATCCTATCCTCTATCCTATCCTCTATCCTATCCTATCCTGTATCCTATCCTATCCTCTATCCTACCCTATCCTCTATCCTATCCTATCCTCTATCCTATCCAATCCTCTATCCTATCCTATCCTCTATCCTATCCTATCGTCTATCCTATCCTATCCTGTATCCAATCCTTTCCTCTATCCTATTCTATCCTCTATCCTATCCTACCGTCTATCCTATCCTATCCTATCCTATCTTCTATCCTATCCTATCCTCTATCCTATTCTATCATCTATCCTATCCTATCTTCTATCCTATCCTATCCGCTATCCTATCAAATCCCCTATCCTATCCTCAATCGTATCCTATCCTCTATCCTATCCTATCCTCTATCCTATCCTATCTTCTATCCTATCCTATCCTCTATCCTATGCTTTCCTCTATCCTATCCTATCCTCTATCCTATCCTATCGTCTATCCTATCCTATCCTCTATCCAATCCTTTCCTCTATCCTATCCTATCCTCTATCCTATCCTACCGTCTATCCTATCCTATCCTATCCTATCTTCTATCCTATCCTATCCTCTATCCTATTCTATCCTCTATCCTATCCTATCTTCTATCCTATCCTATCCGCTATCCTATCAAATCCCCTATCCTATCCTCAATCGTATCCTATCCTCTATCCTATCCTATCCTCTATCCTATCCTATCTTCTATCCTATCCTATCCTCTATCCTATCCTTTCCTCTATCCTATCCTATCCTCTATCCTATCCTATCGTCTATCCTATCCTATCCTCTATCCTATCCTATCCCCTATCCTATCCTATCCTCTATCCTATCCTATCCTCTATCCTATCCTATCCTCTATCCTATCCTATCTTCTATCCTATCCTATCCTCCACCCTATGAAATCCCATATCCTATCATCTGTCCTATCCTATCCTCTATCCTATCCTATCCACTATCCTATCCTATCCTCTATCCTATCCACTCCTCTATCCTATCCAATCCTCTATCCTATCCTATCCTCTATTCTATCCTCTATCCTATCCTATTCTCTATCCTATCCTATCCTCTATCCTATCCTATCTTCTATCCTATCCTATCCTCTATCCTATCCTATCCTCTATCCTATCCTATCGTCTATCCTATCCTCTATCCTATCCTATCGTCTATCCTATCCTCTATCCTATCCTATCGTCTATCCTATCCTCTATCCTATCCTATCGTCTATCCTATCCTCTATCCTATCCTATCCTCTATCCTATCCTATCCTCTATCCTATCCTCTCCTGTATCCTATCCTATCCTCTATCCTATCCTGTCCTCTATCCTATCGTATCCTCTATCCTATCCTATCGTCTATCCTATCCTCTATCCTATCCTATCCTCTATCCTATCAAATCCCCTATCCTATCCTCTATCCTATCCTATCCTCTATCCTATCCTATCGTCTATCCTATCCTATCCTCTATCCTATCCTATCCCCTATCCTATCCTATCCTCTATCCTATCCTATCCTCTATCCTATCCTATCCTCTATCCTATCCTATCTTCTATCCTATCCTATCCTCCACCCTATGAAATCCCATATCCTATCATCTGTCCTATCCTATCCTCTATCCTATCCTATCCACTATCCTATCCTATCCTCTATCCTATCCACTCCTCTATCCTATCCAATCCTCTATCCTATCCTATCCTCTATTCTATCCTCTATCCTATCCTATTCTCTATCCTATCCTATCCTCTATCCTATCCTATCTTCTATCCTATCCTATCCTCTATCCTATCCTATCCTCTATCCTATCCTATCGTCTATCCTATCCTCTATCCTATCCTATCGTCTATCCTATCCTCTATCCTATCCTATCGTCTATCCTATCCTCTATCCTATCCTATCGTCTATCCTATCCTCTATCCTATCCTATCCTCTATCCTATCCTATCCTCTATCCTATCCTCTCCTGTATCCTATCCTATCCTCTATCCTATCCTGTCCTCTATCCTATCGTATCCTCTATCCTATCCTATCGTCTATCCTATCCTCTATCCTATCCTATCCTCTATCCTATCAAATCCCCTATCCTATCCTCTATCCTATCCTATCCTCTATCCAATCCTCTATCCTATCCTATCCTCTATCCTATCCTATCGTCTATCCTGTATTATCCTCTATCCTATCCTGTCCTCTATCCTATCCTCTATCCAATCCTATCCTCAATCCTATCCTTTCCTGTATCCTATCCTATCCTCCATCCTCTATCCTATCCAATCCTCTGTCCTATCCTATCCTCTATCCTATCAAATCCCCTATCCTATCCTCTGTCCTATCCTATCCTCTATCCTATCCTATGATCTGTCCTATCCTATCCTCTATCCTATCAAATCCCCTATCCTATCCTCTGTCATATCCTATCCTCTAATCCTATCCTATCCTCTATCCTATCCTATCGTCTATCCTATCCTCTATCCTATCCTATCCCCTATCCAATCCTATCCTCAATCCTATCCTTTCCTGTATCCTATCCTATCCTGTATCCTCTACCCTATCATATCCTCTATCCTATTCTATCCTCTATCCTATCCTATCGTCTATCCTATCCTCTACCCTATCCTATCGTCTATCCTATCCTCTATCCTATCCTATCCTCTATCCTATCCTATCCTCTATCCTATCCTATCCTCTATCCTATCCTATCCTCTATCCTATCCTATCGTCAATCCTGTCCTATCCTCTATCCTATCCTATCCTCTATCCTATCCTATCGTCTATCCTATCCTCTATCCTATCCTATCCTCTATCCTATCCAATCCTCTGTCCTATCCTATCCTCTATCCTATCCTATCGTGTATCCTATCCTGTATCCTATCAAATCCCCTATCCTATCCTCTATCCTATCCTATCCTCTATCCTATCCTATCCTCTATCCTATCCTATCCTCTATCCTATCCTATCGTCTATCCTATCCTCTATCCTATCGTATCCTCTACCCTATCCAATCCTCTATCCTATCCTATCCTCTATCCTACCCTATCCTCTATCCTATCCTATCCTCTATCCTATCCTATCCTCTATGCTATCCTATCGTCAATCCTGTCCTATCCGCTATCCTATCCTATCCTCTATCCTATCCTCTCTTCTATCCTATCCTATCAAATACCCTATCCTGTCCTCTATCCTATCCTATCCTGTATCCTATCCAATTTTCTATCCTATCCTATCATCTATCCTCAATCCTATCCTTTCCTGTATCCTATCCAAACATCTATCCTATCCTATCCTCTATCCTATCCTGTCCTCTATCCTATCCTATCCTCTATCCTATCCTCTATCCTAGCCTATCCTCTATCCTATTCTATCCAATCCCCTATCCTACGCTCTATCCTATCCTACCCTCTATGATATCGTATACTCTGTCATATCCTATCCTCTATCCTATAATATAATCTATCCGTTCCTATTCTCTATCCTACCCTATTCTCTATCCTATCCTCTATCCTATCCTCTATCCTATCCTATCCTGTATCCTATCCTATCCTCTATCCTACCCTATCCTCTATCCTATCCTATCCTCTATCCTATCCAATCCTCTATCCTATCCTATCCTCTATCCTATCCTATCGTCTATCCTATCCTATCCTCTATCCAATCCTTTCCTCTATCCTATCCTATCCTCTATCCTATCCTACCGTCTATCCTATCCTATCCTATCCTATCTTCTATCCTATCCTATCCTCTATCCTATTCTATCCTCTATCCTATCCTATCTTCTATCCTATCCTATCCTCTATCCTATCCTTTCCTCTATCCTATCCTATCCTCTATCCTATCAAATCCCCTATCCTATCCTCTATCCTATCCTATCCTCTATCCTATCCTATCTTCTATCCTATCCTATCCTCTATCCTATCCTTTCCTCTATCCTATCCTATCCTCTATCCTATCCTATCGTCTATCCTATCCTATCCTCTATCCTATCCTATCCCCTATCCTATCCTATCCTCTATCCTATCCTATCCTCTATCCTATCCTATCCTCTATCCTATCCTATCTTCTATCCTATCCTATCCTCCACCCTATGAAATCCCATATCCTATCATCTGTCCTATCCTATCCTCTATCCTATCCTATCCACTATCCTATCCTATCCTCTATCCTATCCACTCCTCTATCCTATCCAATCCTCTATCCTATCCTATCCTCTATTCTATCCTCTATCCTATCCTATTCTCTATCCTATCCTATCCTCTATCCTATCCTATCTTCTATCCTATCCTATCCTCTATCCTATCCTATCCTCTATCCTATCCTATCGTCTATCCTATCCTCTATCCTATCCTATCGTCTATCCTATCCTCTATCCTATCCTATCGTCTATCCTATCCTCTATCCTATCCTATCGTCTATCCTATCCTCTATCCTATCCTATCCTCTATCCTATCCTATCCTCTATCCTATCCTCTCCTGTATCCTATCCTATCCTCTATCCTATCCTGTCCTCTATCCTATCGTATCCTCTATCCTATCCTATCGTCTATCCTATCCTATCCTCTATCCTATCCTATCTTCTATCCTATCCTATCCTCCACCCTATGAAATCCCATATCCTATCATCTGTCCTATCCTATCCTCTATCCTATCCTATCGTCTATCCTGTATTATCCTCTATCCTATCCTGTCCTCTATCCTATCCTCTATCCTAGCCTATCCTCTATCCTATCCTATCCAATCCCCTATCCTATCCTCTATCCAATCCTATCCTCAATCCTATCCTTTCCTGTATCCTATCCTATCCTCCATCCTCTATCCTATCCAATCCTCTGTCCTATCCTATCCTCTATCCTATCAAATCCCCTATCCTATCCTCTGTCCTATCCTATCCTCTATCCTATCCTATGATCTGTCCTATCCTATCCTCTATCCTATCAAATCCCCTATCCTATCCTCTGTCATATCCTATCCTCTAATCCTATCCTATCCTCTATCCTATCCTATCGTCTATCCTATCCTCTATCCTATCCTATCCCCTATCCAATCCTATCCTCAATCCTATCCTTTCCTGTATCCTATCCTATCCTATCCTCTATCCTATCCTATCCTCTATCCTATCCTATCCTCTATCCTATCCTATCCTCTATCCTATCCTCTCCTGTATCCTATCCTATCCTCTATCCTATCCTATCCTCTATCCTATCGTATCCTCTATCCTATCCTATCGTCTATCCTATCCTCTATCCTATCCTATCCTCTATCCTATCAAATCCCCTATCCTATCCTCTATCCTATCCTATCCTCTATCCAATCCTCTAGCCTATCCTATCCTCTATCCTATCCTATCGTCTATCCTGTATTATCCTCTATCCTATCCTATCCTCTATCCTATCCTCTATCCTAGCCTATCCTCTATCCTATCCTATCCAATCCCCTATCCTATCCTCTATCCAATCCTATCCTCAATCCTATCCTTTCCTGTATCCTATCCTATCCTCCATCCTCTATCCTATCCAATCCTCTGTCCTATCCTATCCTCTATCCTATCAAATCCCCTATCCTATCCTCTGTCCTATCCTATCCTCTATCCTATCCTCTGATCTGTCCTATCCTATCCTCTATCCTATCAAATCCCCTATCCTATCCTCTGTCATATCCTATCCTCTAATCCTATCCTATCCTCTATCCTATCCTATCGTCTATCCTATCCTCTATCCTATCCTATCCTCTATCCTATCCTATCCTATCCTCTATCCTATCCTCTCCTGTATCCTATCCTATCCTCTATCCTATCCTATCCTCTATCCTATCCTATCCTCTATCCTATCCTATCCTCTATCCTATCCTATCCTCTATCCTATCCTATCCTCTATCCTATCCTATCCTCTATCGTATCCTATCGTCAATCCTGTCCTATCCTCTATCCTATCCTATCCTCTATCCTATCCTATCGTGTATCCTATCCTCTATCCTATCCTATCCTCTATCCTATCAAGTCCTCTATCCTATCCTCTCCTCTATCCTATCCAATCCTCTATCCTATCCTATCCTCTATCCTATCCTATCCTCTATCCTATCCTATCGTCAATCCTGTCCTATCCGCTATCCTATCCTATCCTCTATGCTATCCTCTCTTCTATCCTATCCTATCAAATACCCTATCCTATCCACTCCAATCCCCTATCCTATCCTCTATCCAATCCTATCCTCAATCCTATCCTTCCCTGTATATTATCCTATCCTCTATCCTCTATCCTATCCTATCCTCTATCCTATCCTATCCTCTATCCTATCCTATCCTGTATCCTATCCAATTTTCTATCCTTTCCTATCATCTATCCTCAATCCTATCCTTTCCTGTATCCTATCCAAACATCTATCCTATCCTATCCTCTATCCTATCCTGTCCTCTATCCTATCCTATCCTCTATCCTATCCTCTATCCTAGCCTATCCTCTATCCTATCCTATCCAATCCCCTATCCTATGCTCTATCCTATCCTACCCTCTATGATATCGTATCCTCAATCGTATCCTATCCTCTATCCTATCCTATCCTCTATCCTATCCTATCTTCTATCCTATCCTATCCTCTATCCTATCCTTTCCTCTATCCTATCCTATCCTCTATCCTATCCTATCGTCTATCCTATCCTATCCTCTATCCTATCCTATCCTCTATCCTATCCAATCCTCTATCCTATCCTATCATCAATCCTCAATCCTATCCTTTCCTGTACCCTATCCTTTCCTGTATCCTATCCATTCCTCTATCCTATCCTGTCCTCTATCCTATCCTATCCTCTATCCCATCCTATCCTCTATCCTATCCTCTATCCTATCCTATCCTCTATCCTATCCTATCCTCTATCATATCCTATCGTCTATCCTATCCTCTATCCTATCCAATCCTCTATCCTATCCTATCCTCTATCCTATCCTATCCACTATCCTATCCTATCCTCTATCCTATCCTATCGTCAATCCTGTCCTATCCTCTATCCTATCCTATCCTCTGTCCTATCCTATCCTCTATCCTATCCTATCCTCTATCCTATCCTATCGTCTATGCTATCCTCTATCCTATCCTATCCCCTATCCAATCCTATCCTCAATCCTATCCTTTCCTGTATCCTATCCTATCCTGTATCCTCTATCCTATCGTATCCTCTACCCTATCATATCCTCTATCCTATCCTATCGTCTATCCTATCCTCTATCCTATCCTATCGTCTATCCTATCCTCTATCCTATCCTATCGTCTATCCTATCCTCTATCCTATCCTATCCTCTATCCTATCCTATCCTCTATCCTATCCTATCCTCTATCCTATCCTCTCCTCTATCCTATCCTATCCTCTATCCTATCCTATCCTCTATCCTATCCTATCCTCTATCCTATCCTATCGTCTATCCTGTATTATCCTCTATCCTATCCTATCCTCTATCCTATCCTATCGTCAATCCTGTCCTATCCTCTATCCTATCCTTTCCTCTATTCTATCCTATCCTCTATCCTATCCTATCGTCTATCCTATCCTATCCCCTATCCTATCCTATCCTCTATCCTATCCAATCCTCTATCCTATCCTATCATCAATCCTCAATCCTATCCTTTCCTGTATCCTATCCATTCCTCTATCCTATCCTGTCCTCTATCCTATCCTATCCTCTATCCCATCCTATCCTCTATCCTATCCTCTATCCTATCCTATCCTCTATCCTATCCTATCGTCTATCCTATCCTCTATCCTATCCTATCCTCTATCCTATCCTATCCTCTATCCTATCCTATCCTCTATCCTATCCTCTCCTCTATCCTATCCTATCCTCTATCCTATCCTATCCTCTATCCTATCCTATCCTCTATCCTATCCTATCCTCTATCCTATCCTATCGTCTATCCTATCCTGTATCCTATCCTATCCTCTATCCTATCAAATCCCCTATCCTATCCTCTATCCTATCCTATCCTCTATCCAATCCTCTATCCTATACTATCGTCTATCCTATCCTATCCTCTATCCTATCCTATCCTCTATCCTATCCTATCGTCTATCCTGTATTATCCTCTATCCTATCCAATCCTCTGTCCTATCCTATCCTCAATCCTCTATCCTATCCAATCCTCTATCCTATCCTATCCTCTATCCTATCCTATCCTCTATCCTATCCTATCGTCTATGCTATCCTCTATCCTATCCTATCCCCTATCCAATCCTATCCTCAATCCTATCCTTTCCTGTATCCTATCCTATCCTGTATCCTCTATCCTATCGTATCCTCTACCCTATCATATCCTCTATCCTATCCTATCGTCTATCCTATCCTCTATCCTATCCTATCGTCTATCCTATCCTCTATCCTATCCTATCGTCTATCCTATCCTCTATCCTATCCTATCCTCTATCCTATCCTATCCTCTATCCTATCCTATCCTATCCTCTATCCTATCCTATCCTCTATCCTATCCTCTCCTCTATCCTATCCTATCCTCTACCCTATCATATCCTCTATCCTATCCTATCGTCTATCCTATCCTCTATCCTATCCTATCGTCTATCCTATCCTCTATCCTATCCTATCGTCTATCCTATCCTCTATCCTATCCTATCCTCTATCCTATCCTATCCTCTATCCTATCCTATCCTCTATCCTATCCTCTCCTCTATCCTATCCTATCCTCTATCCTATCCTATCCTCTATCCTATCCTATCCTCTATCCTATCCTATCCTCTATCCTATCCTATCGTCTATCCTATCCTGTATCCTATCCTATCCTCTATCCTATCAAATCCCCTATCCTATCCTCTATCCTATCCTATCCTCTATCCAATCCTCTATCCTATACTATCCTCTATCCTATCCTATCCTCTATCCTATCCTATCCTCTATCCTATCCTATCGTCTATCCTGTATTATCCTCTATCCTATCCTATCCTCTATCCTATCCTATCGTCAATCCTGTCCTATCCTCTATCCTATCCTATCCTCTATCCTATCCTTTATCCTAGCCTATCCTCTATCCTATCCAATCCAATCCCCTATCCTATCCTCTATCCAATCCTATCCTCAATCCTATCCTTTCCTGTATCCTATCCTATCCTCTATCCTCTATCCTATCCAATCCTCTGTCCTATCCTATCCTCTATCCTATCAAATCCCCTATCCTATCCTCTGTCCTATCCTATCCTCTATCCTATCCTATGATCTGTCCTATCCTATCCTCTATCCTATCAAATCCCCTATCCTATCCTCTGTCATATCCTATCCTCTAATCCTATCCTATCCTCTATCCTATCCTATCCTCTATCCTATCATATCTTCTATCCTATCCTATCCTCTATCCTAGCCTTTCCTCTATCCTATCCTATCCTCTATCCTATCCTATCGTCTATCCTATCCTATCCTCTATCCTATCCTATCCTCTATCCTATCCAATCCTCTATCCTATCCTGTCATCAATCCTCAATCCTATCCTTTCCTGTATCCTATCCATTCCTCTATCCTATCCTGTCCTCTATCCTATCCTATCCTCTATCCCATCCTATCCTCTATCCTATCCTCTATCCTATCCTATCCTCCATCCTATCCTATCCTCTATCATATCCTATCGTCTATCCTATCCTCTATCCTATCCTATCCTCTATCCTATCCTATCCTCTATCCTATCCTATCCTCTATCCTATCCTCTCCTCTATCCTATCCTATCCTCTATCCTATCCTATCCTCTATCCTATCCTATCCTCTATCCTATCCTATCCTCTATCCTATCGTATCCTCTACCCTATCATATCCTCTATCCTATCCTATCGTCTATCCTATCCTCTATCCTATCCTATCGTCTATCCTATCCTCTATCCTATCCTATCGTCTATCCTATCCTCTATCCTATCCTATCCTCTATCCTATCCTATCCTCTATCCTATCCTATCCTCTATCCTATCCTCTCCTCTATCCTATCCTATCCTCTATCCTATCCTATCCTCTATCCTATCCTATCCTCTATCCTATCCTATCCTCTATCCTATCCTATCCTATCGTCTATCCTATCCTGTATCCTATCCTATCCTCTATCCTATCAAATCCCCTATCCTATCCTCTATCCTATCCTATCCTCTATCCAATCCTCTATCCTATACTATCCTCTATCCTATCCTATCCTCTATCCTATCCTATCCTCTATCCTATCCTATCGTCTATGATGTATTATCCTCTATCCTATCCTATCCTCTATCCTATCCTATCGTCAATCCTGTCCTATCCTCTATCCTATCCTATCCTCAATCCTATCCTCTATCCTAGCCTACCCTCTATCCTATCCGATCCAATCCCCTATCCTATCCTCTATCCAATCCTATCCTCATTCCTATCCTTCCCTGTATCCTATCCTATCCTCTATCCTCTATCCTATCCAATCCTCTGTCCTATCCTATCTTCTATCCTATCCTATCGTGTATCCTATCCTCTATCCTATCCTATCCTCTATCCTATCAAATCCTCTATCCTATCCTCTCCTCTATCCTATCCAATCCTCTATCCTATCATATCCTCTATCCTATCCTATCCTCTATCCTATCCTATCGTCAATCCTGTCCTATCCTCTATCCTATCCTATCCTCTACCCTATCCTCTATCCTAGCCTACCCTCTATCCTATCCGATCCAATCCCCTATCCTATCCTCTATCCAATCCTATCCTCATTCCTATCCTTCCCTGTATCCTATCCTATCATCTATCCTCAATCCTATCCTTTCCTCTATCCTATCCAGTCCTCTATCCTATCCTATCCTCTATCCTATCCTATCGTCTATCCTATCCTGTATCCTATCCTATCCTCTATCCTATCAAATCCCCTATCCTATCCTCTATCCTATCCTATCCTCTATCCAATCCTCTATCCTATACTATCCTCTATCCTATCCTATCCTCTATCCTATCCTATCCTCTATCCTATCCTATCCTCTATCCTATCCTATCGTCTATCCTGTATTATCCTCTATCCTATCCTATCCTCTATCCTATCCTCTATCCTATCCTATCCAATCCCCTATCCTATCCTCTATCCAATCCTATCCTCAATCCTATCCTTTCCTGTATCCTATCCTATCCTCTATCCTCTATCCTATCCAATCCTCTGTCCTATCCTATCCTCTATCCTATCAAATCCCCTATCCTATCCTCTGTCCTATCCTATCCTCTATCCTATCCTATGATCTGTCCTATCCTATCCTCTATCCTATCAAATCCCCTATCCTATCCTCTGTCATATCCTATCCTCTAATCCTATCCTATCCTCTATCCTATCCTATCCTCTATCCTATCATATCTTCTATCCTATCCTATCCTCTATCCTAGCCTTTCCTCTATCCTATCCTATCCTCTATCCTATCCTATCGTCTATCCTATCCTATCCTCTATCCTATCCTATCCTCTATCCTATCCAATCCTCTATCCTATCCTGTCATCAATCCTCAATCCTATCCTTTCCTGTATCCTATCCATTCCTCTATCCTATCCTGTCCTCTATCCTATCCTATCCTCTATCCCATCCTATCCTCTATCCTATCCTCTATCCTATCCTATCCTCCATCCTATCCTATCCTCTATCATATCCTATCGTCTATCCTATCCTCTATCCTATCCTATCCTCTATCCTATCCTATCCTCTATCCTATCCTATCCTCTATCCTATCCTCTCCTCTATCCTATCCTATCCTCTATCCTATCCTATCCTCTATCCTATCCTATCCTCTATCCTATCCTATCCTCTATCCTATCGTATCCTCTACCCTATCATATCCTCTATCCTATCCTATCGTCTATCCTATCCTCTATCCTATCCTATCGTCTATCCTATCCTCTATCCTATCCTATCGTCTATCCTATCCTCTATCCTATCCTATCCTCTATCCTATCCTATCCTCTATCCTATCCTATCCTCTATCCTATCCTCTCCTCTATCCTATCCTATCCTCTATCCTATCCTATCCTCTATCCTATCCTATCCTCTATCCTATCCTATCCTCTATCCTATCCTATCCTATCGTCTATCCTATCCTGTATCCTATCCTATCCTCTATCCTATCAAATCCCCTATCCTATCCTCTATCCTATCCTATCCTCTATCCAATCCTCTATCCTATACTATCCTCTATCCTATCCTATCCTCTATCCTATCCTATCCTCTATCCTATCCTATCGTCTATGATGTATTATCCTCTATCATATCCTATCCTCTATCCTATCCTATCGTCAATCCTGTCCTATCCTCTATCCTATCCTATCCTCAATCCTATCCTCTATCCTAGCCTACCCTCTATCCTATCCGATCCAATCCCCTATCCTATCCTCTATCCAATCCTATCCTCATTCCTATCCTTCCCTGTATCCTATCCTATCCTCTATCCTCTATCCTATCCAATCCTCTGTCCTATCCTATCTTCTATCCTATCCTATCGTGTATCCTATCCTCTATCCTATCCTATCCTCTATCCTATCAAATCCTCTATCCTATCCTCTCCTCTATCCTATCCAATCCTCTATCCTATCATATCCTCTATCCTATCCTATCCTCTATCCTATCCTATCGTCAATCCTGTCCTATCCTCTATCCTATCCTATCCTCTACCCTATCCTCTATCCTAGCCTACCCTCTATCCTATCCGATCCAATCCCCTATCCTATCCTCTATCCAATCCTATCCTCATTCCTATCCTTCCCTGTATCCTATCCTATCCTCTATCCTCTATCCTATCCAATCCTCTGTCCTATCCTATCTTCTATCCTATCCTATCGTGTATCCTATCCTCTATCCTATCCTATCCTCTATCCTATCAAATCCTCTATCCTATCCTCTCCTCTATCCTATCCAATCCTCTATCCTATCATATCCTCTATCCTATCCTATCCTCTATCCTATCCTATCGTCAATCCTGTCCTATCCTCTATCCTATCCTATCCTCTATCCTATCCTCTATCCTAGCCTACCCTCTATCCTATCCGATCCAATCCCCTATCCTATCCTCTATCCAATCCTATCCTCATTCCTATCCTTCCCTGTATCCTATCCTATCATCTATCCTCAATCCTATCCTTTCCTCTATCCTATCCAGTCCTCTATCCTATCCTATCCTCTATCCTATCCTATCGTCTATCCTATCCTGTATCCTATCCTATCCTCTATCCTATCAAATCCCCTATCCTATCCTCTATCCTATCCTATCCTCTATCCAATCCTCTATCCTATACTATCCTCTATCCTATCCTATCCTCTATCCTATCCTATCCTCTATCCTATCCTATCCTCTATCCTATCCTATCGTCTATCCTGTATTATCCTCTATCCTATCCTATCCTCTATCCTATCCTCTATCCTAGCCTATCCTCTATCCTATCCTATCCAATCCCCTATCCTATCCTCTATCCAATCCTATCCTCTATCCTATCCTATCCTCTATCCTATCAAATCCTCTATCCTATCCTCTCCTCTATCCTATCCAATCCTCTATCCTATCCTATCCTCTATCCTATCCTATCCTCTATCCTATCAAATCCTCTATCCTATCCTCTCCTCTATCCTATCCAATCCTCTATCCTATCCTATCCTCTATCCTATCCTATCCTCTATCCTATCCTATCCTCTATCCTATCCTATCCTCTATCCTATCCTATCGTCAATCCTGTCCTATCCTCTATCCTATCATCTATCCTAGCCTATCCTCTATCCTACCCAATCCAATCCCCTATCCTATCCTCTATCCAATCCTATCCTCAATCCTATCCTTTCCTGTATCCTATCCTATCTTCTATTCTATCCTATCGTCTATCCTATCCTATCCTCTATCCTATCCTATCCTCTATCCTATCCTATCGTCTATCCTGTATTATCCTCTATCCTATCCTATCCTCTATCCTATCCTCTATCCTAGCCTATCCTCTATCCTATCCTATCCAATCCCCTATCCTATCCTCTATCCAATCCTATCCTCTATCCTATCCTATCCTCTATCCTATCAAATCCTCTATCCTATCCTCTCCTCTATCCTATCCAATCCTCTATCCTATCCTATCCTCTATCCTATCCTATCCTCTATCCTATCAAATCCTCTATCCTATCCTCTCCTCTATCCTATCCAATCCTCTATCCTATCCTATCCTCTATCCTATCCTATCCTCTATCCTATCCTATCCTCTATCCTATCCTATCCTCTATCCTATCCTATCGTCAATCCTGTCCTATCCTCTATCCTATCATCTATCCTAGCCTATCCTCTATCCTACCCAATCCAATCCCCTATCCTATCCTCTATCCAATCCTATCCTCAATCCTATCCTTTCCTGTATCCTATCCTATCTTCTATTCTATCCTATCGTCTATCCTATCCTATCCTCTATCCTATCCTATCCTCTATCCTATCCTATCGTCTATCCTGTATTATCCTCTATCCTATCCTATCCTCTATCCTATCCTCTATCCTAGCCTATCCTCTATCCTATCCTATCCAATCCCCTATCCTATCCTCTATCCAATCCTATCCTCTATCCTATCCTATCCTCTATCCTATCAAATCCTCTATCCTATCCTCTCCTCTATCCTATCCAATCCTCTATCCTATCCTATCCTCTATCCTAACCTATCCTCTATCCTATCAAATCCTCTATCCTATCCTCTCCTCTATCCTATCCAATCCTCTATCCTATCCTATCCTCTATCCTATCCTATCCTCTATCCTATCCTATCCTCTATCCTATCCTATCCTCTATCCCATCCTATCCTCTATCCTATCCTCTATCCTATCCTATCCTCTATCCTATCCTATCCTCTATCATATCCTATCGTCTATCCTATCCTCTATCCTATCCAATCCTCTATCCTATCCTATCCTCTATCCTATCCTATCCACTATCCTATCCTATCCTGTATCCTATCCTATCGTCAATCCTGTCCTATCCTCTATCCTATCCTATCCTCTGTCCTATCCTATCCTCTATCCTATCCTATCCTCTATCCTATCCTATCGTCTATGCTATCCTCTATCCTATCCTGTCCCCTATCCAATCCTATCCTCAATCCTATCCTTTCCTGTATCCTATCCTATCCTGTATCCTCTATCCTATCGTATCCTCTACCCTATCATATCCTCTATCCTATCCTATCGCCTATCCTATCCTCTATCCTATCCTATCGTCTATCCTATCCTCTATCCTATCCTATCGTCTATCCTATCCTCTATCCTATCCTATCCTCTATCCTATCCTATCCTCTATCCTATCCTATCCTCTATCCTATCCTCTCCTCTATCCTATCCTATCCTCTATCCTATCCTATCCTCTATCCTATCCTATCCTCTATCCTATCCTATCCTCTATCCTATCCTATCGTCTATCCTATCCTCTATCCTATCAAATCCCCTATCCTATCCTCTATCCTATCCTATCCTCTATCCAATCCTCTATCCTATCCTATCCTCTATCCTATCCTATCCTCTATCCTATCCTATCCTCTATCCTATCCTATCCTCTATCCTATCCTATCGTCTATCCTGTATTATCCTCTATCCTATCCTATCCTCTATCCTATCCTATCGTCAATCCTGTCCTATCCTCTATCCTATCCTATCCTCTATCCTATCCTTTATCCTAGCCTATCCTCTATCCTATCCAATCCAATCCCCTATCCTATCCTCTATCCAATCCTATCCTCAATCCTATCCTTTCCTGTATCCTATCCTATCCTCTATCCTCTATCCTATCCAATCCTCTGTCCTATCCTATCCTCAATCCTCTATCCTATCCAATCCTCTGTCCTATCCTATCCTCTATCCCATCCTATCGTGTATCCTATCCTCTATCCTATCCTATCCTCTATCCTATCAAATCCCCTATCCTATCCTCTGTCCTATCCTATCCTCTATCCTATCCTATCCTCTATCCTATCCTATCCTCTATCCAATCCTATCCTCTATTCTATCCTATCCTCTATCCTATCAAATCCTCTATCCTCTCCTCTCCTCTATCCTATCCAATCCTCTATCCTATCCTATCCTCTATCCTATCCTATCCACTATCCTATTCTATCCTCTATCCTATCCTATCGTCAATCCTGTCCTATCCTCTATCCTATCCTATCTTCTATCCTATCCTATCCTCTATCCTATCCATTCCTCTATCCTATCCTATCCTCTATCCTATCCTATCGTCTATCCTATCCTATCCTCTATCCTATCCTATCCTCTATCCTATCCAATCCTCTATCCTATCCTATCATCAATCCTCAATCCTATCCTTTCCTGTATCCTATCCATTCCTCTATCCTATCCTGTCCTCTATCCTATCCTATCCTCTATCCCATCCTATCCTCTATCCTATCCTCTATCCTATCCTATCCTCTATCCTATCCTATCGTCTATCCTGTATTATCCTCTATCCTATCCTATCCTCTATCCTATCCTCTATCCTAGCCTATCCTCTATCCTATCCTATCCAATCCCCTATCCTATCCTCTATCCAATCCTATCCTCAATCCTATCCTCAATCCTATCCTTTCCTGTATCCTATCCTATCCAATCCTCTGTCCTATCCTATCCTCTATCCTATAAAATCCCCTATCCTATCCTCTGTCCTATCCTATCCTCTATCCTATCCTATCCTCTGTCCTATCCTATCCTCTATCCTATCAAATCCCCTATCCTATCCTCTGTCCTATCCTATCCTCTATCCTATCCTATCCTCTATCCTATCCTATCGTCTATCCTATCCTATCGTCTATCCTATCCTCTATCCTATCCTATCCCCTATCCAATCCTATCCTCAATCCTATCCTTTCCTGTATCCTATCCTATCCTGTATCCTCTATCCTATCGTATCCTCTACCCTATCCTATCCTCTATCCTATCCTATCCTCTATCCTATCCTCTCCTGTATCCTATCCTATCCTCTATCCTATACTATCCTCTATCCTATGCTATCCTCTATCCTATCCTATCCTCTATCCTATCCTCTATCCTAGCCTATCCTCTATCCTATCCTATCCAATCCCCTATCCTATCCTCTATCCAATCCTATCCTCTATCCTATCCTATCCTCTATCCTATCAAATCCTCTATCCTATCCTCTCCTCAATCCTATCCAATCCTCTATCCCATCCTATCCTCTATCCTATCCTATCCTCTATCCTATCCTATCGTCAATCCTGTCCTATCCTCTATCCTATCCTATCCTCTATCCTATCCTTTATCCTATCCTATCCTCTATCCTATCCAATCCTCTGTCCTATCCTATCCTCAATCCTCTATCCTATCCAATCCTCTGTCCTATCCTATCCTCTATCCCATCCTATCGTGTATCCTATCCTCTATCCTATCCTATCCTCTATCCTATCAAATCCCCTATCCTATCCTCTGTCCTATCCTATCCTCTATCCTATCCTATCCACTATCCTATCCTATCCTCTATCCTATCCTATCGTGTATCCTATCCTCTATCCTATCCTATCCTCTATCCTATCAAATCCCCTATCCTATCCTCTGTCCTATCCTATCCTCTATCCTATCCTATCCTCTATCCTATCCTCTATCCTATCCTATCCTCTATCCTATCAAATCCCCTATCCTATCCTCTGTCCTATCCTATCCTCTATCCTATCCTATCCTCTGTCCTATCCTATCCTCTATCCTATCAAATCCCCTATCCTATCCTCTGTCCTATCCTATCATCTATCCTATCCTATCCTCTATCCTATCCTATCGTCTATCCTATCCTCTATCCTATCCCATCCCCTATCCAATCCTATCCTCAATCCTATCCTTTCCTGTATCCTATCCTATCCTGTATCCTCTATCCTATCGTATCCTCTACCCTATCCTATCCTCTATCCTATCCTATCCTCTATCCTATCCTCTCCTGTATCCTATCCTATCCTCTATCCTATACTATCCTCTATCCTATCCTATCCTCTATCCTATCCTATCCTCTATCCTATCCTCTATCCTAGCCTATCCTCTATCCTATCCTATCCAATCCCCTATCCTATTCTCTATCCAATCCTATCCTCTATCCTATCCTATCCTCTATACTATCAAATCCTCTATCCTATCCTCTCCTCAATCCTATCCAATCCTCTATCCTATCCTATCCTCTATCCTATCCTATCCTCTATCCTATCCTATCGTCAATCCTGTCCTATCCTCTATCCTATCCTATCCTCTATCCTATCCTTTATCCTAGCCTATCCTCTATCCTATCCAATCCAATCCCCTATCCTATCCTCTATCCAATCCTATCCTCTATCCTATCCTATCCTCTATCCTATCCTTTATCCTAGCCTATCCTCTATCCTATCCAATCCAATCCCCTATCCTATCCTCTATCCAATCCTATCCTCAATCCTATCCTTTCCTGTATCCTATCCTATCCTCTATCCTCTATCCTATCCAATCCTCTGTCCTATCCTATCCTCAATCCTCTATCCTATCCAATCCTCTGTCCTATCCTATCCTCTATCCTATCCTATCGTCAATCCTGTCCTATCCTCTATCCTATCCTATCCTCTATCCTATCCTTTATCCTAGCCTATCCTCTATCCTATCCAATCCAATCCCCTATCCTATCCTCTATCCAATCCTATCCTCAATCCTATCCTTTCCTGTATCCTATCCTATCCTCTATCCTCTATCCTATCCAATCCTCTGTCCTATCCTATCCTCAATCCTCTATCCTATCCAATCCTCTGTCCTATCCTATCCTCTATCCCATCCTATCGTGTATCCTATCCTCTATCCTATCCTATCCTCTATCCTATCAAATCCCCTATCCTATCCTCTGTCCTATCCTATCCTCTATCCTATCCTATCCTCTATCCTATCCTATCCTCTATCCAATCCTATCCTCTATTCTATCCTATCCTCTATCCTATCAAATCCTCTATCCTCTCCTCTCCTCTATCCTATCCAATCCTCTATCCTATCCTATCCTCTATCCTATCCTATCCACTATCCTATCCTATCCTCTATCCTATCCTATCGTCAATCCTGTCCTATCCTCTATCCTATCCTATCTTCTATCCTATCCTATCCTCTATCCTATCCATTCCTCTATCCTATCCTATCCTCTATCCTATCCTATCGTCTATCCTATCCTATCCTCTATCCTATCCTATCCTCTATCCTATCCAATCCTCTATCCTATCCTATCATCAATCCTCAATCCTATCCTTTCCTGTATCCTATCCATTCCTCTATCCTATCCTGTCCTCTATCCTATCCTATCCTCTATCCCATCCTATCCTCTATCCTATCCTCTATCCTATCCTATCCTCTATCCTATCCTATCTTCTATCCTATCCGATCCTCTATCCTATCAAATCCCCTATCCTATCTTCTATCTTATCCTATCCTCTATTCTATCCTATCCTCTATCCTATCCTATCGTCTATCCTATCCTCTATCCTATCCTATCGTCTATCCTATCCTCTATCCTATCCTATCCTCTATCCTATCCTCTCCTGTATCCTATCCTATCCTCTATCCTATCCTATCCTCTATCCTATCCTATCCTCTATCCTATCCTATCCTCTATCCTATCCTATCGTCTATCCTATCCTCTATCCTATCCTATCCTCTATCCTATCAAATCCCCTATCCTATCCTCTATCCTATACTATCCTCTATCCAATCCTCTATCCTATCCTATCCTCTATCCTATCCTATCGTCTATCCTGTATTATCCTCTATCCTATCCTATCCTCTATCCTATCCTCTATCCTAGCCTATCCTCTATCCTATCCTATCCAATCCCCTATCCTATCCTCTATCCAATCCTATCCTCAATCCTATCCTTTCCTGTATCCTATCCTATCCAATCCTCTGTCCTATCCTATCCTCTATCCTATCAAATCCCCTATCCTATCCTCTGTCCTATCCTATCCTCTATCCTATCCTATCCTCTGTCCTATCCTATCCTCTATCCTATCAAATCCCCTATCCTATCCTCTGTCCTATCCTATCCTCTATCCTATCCTATCCTCTATCCTATCCTATCGTCTATCCTATCCTCTATCCTATCCTATCCCCTATCCAATCCTATCCTCAATCCTATCCTTTCCTGTATCCTATCCTATCCTGTATCCTCTATCCTATCGTATCCTCTACCCTATCCTATCCTCTATCCTATCCTATCCTCTATCCTATCCTCTCCTGTATCCTATCCTATCCTCTATCCTATACTATCCTCTATCCTATCCTATCCTCTATCCTATCCTATCCTCTATCCTATCCTCTATCCTAGCCTATCCTCTATCCTATCCTATCCAATCCCCTATCCTATCCTCTATCCAATCCTATCCTCTATCCTATCCTATCCTCTATCCTATCAAATCCTCTATCCTATCCTCTCCTCAATCCTATCCAATCCTCTATCCTATCTTATCCTCTATCCTATCCTATCCTCTATCCTATCCTATCGTCAATCCTGTCCTATCCTCTATCCTATCCTATCCTCTATCCTATCCTTTATCCTAGCCTATCCTCTATCCTATCCAATCCAATCCCCTATCCTATCCTCTATCCAATCCTATCCTCAATCCTATCCTTTCCTGTATCCTATCCTATCCTCTATCCTCTATCCTATCCAATCATCTGTCCTATCCTATCCTCTATCCTATCCTATCGTGTATCCTATCCTCTATCCAATCAAATCCCCTATCCTATCCTCTATCCTATCCTATCCTCTATCCTATCCTATCCTCTATCCTATCCTATCCTCTACCCTATCCTATCCTGTATCCTATCCAATCCTCTATCCTATCGTATCCTCTATCCTATCCTATCGTCTATCCTATCCTCTATCCTATCCTATCCTCTATCCTATCCTATCCTCTATACTATCCTCTCCTGTATCCTATCCTATCGTCTCTCCTGTATTATCCTCTATCCTATCCTATCCTCTATCCTATCCTCTATCCTAGCCTATCCTCTATCCTATCCTATCCAATCCCCTATCCTATCCTCTATCCAATCCTATCCTCTATCCTATCCTATCCTCTATCCTATCAAATCCTCTATCCTATCCTCTCCTCTATCCTATCAAATCCTCTATCCTATCCTCTCCTCTATCCTATCCAATCCTCTATCCTATCATATCCTCTATCCTATCCTATCCTCTATCCTATCCTATCGTCAATCCTGTCCTATCCTCTATCCTATCCTATCCTCTATCCTATCCTCTATCCTAGCCTACCCTCTATCCTATCCGATCCAATCCCCTATCCTATCCTCTGTCCTATCCTATCCTCTATCCTATCCTATCCTCTATCCTATCCTATCCTCTATCCTACCCTATCCTCTATCCTATCCTATCCTCTATCCTATCCTATCTTCTATCCCATCCTATCCTCCACCCTATGAAATCCCATATCTTATCCTCTGTCCTATCCTATCCTCTATCCTATCCTATCCTCTATCCTATCCTATCCTCTATCCTATCCTATTCTCTATCCTATCCTCTATTCTATCCTATCCTCTATCCTATCCTATCCACTATCCTATCCTATCCTCTATCCTATCCTATCTTCTATCCTATCCTATCCTCTATCCTATCCTATCCTCTATCCTATCCTATCTTCTATCCTATCCTATCGCCTATACTATCATATCCCCTATCCTATCCACTATCCTATCCTATCCTATCCTATCCTCTATCCTATCCTATCTTCTATCCTATCCTATCCTCTATCCTGTCCTTTCCTCAATCCTATCCTATCCTGTATCCTATCCTATCGTCTATCCTATCCTATCCTCTATCCTATCCTATCCTCTATCCTATCCTATCCTCTATCCTATCCTATCTTCTATCCTATCCTATCCTCTATCCTATCCTATCTTCTATCCTATCCTATCCTCTATCCTATCCTATCCTCTATCCAATCCTATCCTCTATCCTATCCTATCGTCTATCCTATCCTCTCTCCAATCCTATCCTCTATCCTATCCTATCCTTTATCCTATCAAATCCTCTATCCTATCCTCTCCTCTATCCTATCCAATCCTCTATCCTATCATATCCTCTATCCTATCCTATCCTCTATCCTATCCTATCGTCAATCCTGTCCTATCCTCTATCCTATCCTATCCTCGATCCTATCCTCTATCCTAGCCTACCCTCTATCCTATCCGATCCAATCCCCTATCCTATCCTCTATCCAATCCTATCCTCATTCCTATCCTTCCCTGTATCCTATCCTATCATCTATCCTCAATCCTATCCTTTCCTCTATCCTATCCAGTCCTCTATCCTATCCTATCCTCTATCCTATCCTATCGTCTATCCTATCCTGTATCCTATCCTATCCTCTATCCTATCAAATCCCCTATCCTATCCTCTATCCTATCCTATCCTCTATCCTATCAAATCCCCTATCCTATCCTCTATCCTATACTATCCTCTATCCAATCCTCTATCCTATCCTATCCTCTATCCTATCCTATCGTCTATCCTGTATTATCCTCTATCCTATCCTATCCTCTATCCTATCCTCTATCCTAGCCTATCCTCTATCCTATCCTATCCAATCCCCTATCCTATCCTCTATCCAATCCTATCCTCAATCCTATCCTTTCCTGTATCCTATCCTATCCAATCCTCTGTCCTATCCTATCCTCTATCCTATCAAATCCCCTATCCTATCCTCTGTCCTATCCTATCCTCTATCCTATCCTATCCTCTGTCCTATCCTATCCTCTATCCTATCAAATCCCCTATCCTATCCTCTGTCCTATCCTATCCTCTATCCTATCCTATCCTCTATCCTATCCTATCGTCTATCCTATCCTCTATCCTATCCTATCCCCTATCCAATCCTATCCTCAATCCTATCCTTTCCTGTATCCTATCCTATCCTGTATCCTCTATCCTATCGTATCCTCTACCCTATCCTATCCTCTATCCTATCCTATCCTCTATCCTATCCTCTCCTGTATCCTATCCTATCCTCTATCCTATACTATCCTCTATCCTATCCTATCCTCTATCCTATCCTATCCTCTATCCTATCCTCTATCCTAGCCTATCCTCTATCCTATCCTATCCAATCCCCTATCCTATCCTCTATCCAATCCTATCCTCTATCCTATCCTATCCTCTATCCTATCAAATCCTCTATCCTATCCTCTCCTCAATCCTATCCAATCCTCTATCCTATCTTATCCTCTATCCTATCCTATCCTCTATCCTATCCTATCGTCAATCCTGTCCTATCCTCTATCCTATCCTATCCTCTATCCTATCCTTTATCCTAGCCTATCCTCTATCCTATCCAATCCAATCCCCTATCCTATCCTCTATCCAATCCTATCCTCAATCCTATCCTTTCCTGTATCCTATCCTATCCTCTATCCTCTATCCTATCCAATCATCTGTCCTATCCTATCCTCTATCCTATCCTATCGTGTATCCTATCCTCTATCCTATCAAATCCCCTATCCTATCCTCTATCCTATCCTATCCTCTATCCTATCCTATCCTCTATCCTATCCTATCCTCTATCCTATCCTATCCTCTATCCTATTCTATCCTCTATCCTATCCTATCCTCTATCCTATCCTATCGTCTATCCTATCCTCTTTCTTATCCTATCCCGTATCCAATTCTATTCTCAATCCTATCCTTTCCTGTATCCTATCCTATCCAATCCTCCTGTCCTCTATCCTAGCCTATCCTCTATCCTATCCTATCCAATCCCCTATCCTATCCTCTATCCAATCCTATCCTCTATCCTATCCTATCCTCTATCCTATCAAATCCTCTATCCTATCCTCTCCCCAATCCTATCCAATCCTCTATCCTATCCTATCCTCTATCCTAACCTATCCTCTATCCTATCCTATCGTCAATCCTGTCCTATCCTCTATCCTATCCTATCCTCTATCCTATCCTTTATCCTAGCCTATCCTCTATCCTATCCAATCCAACTCCCTATCCTATCCTCTATCCAATCCTATCCTCAATCCTATCCTTTCCTGTATCCTATCCTATCCTCTATCCTCTATCCTATCCAATCATCTGTCCTATCCTATCCTCTATCCTATCCTATCGTGTATCCTATCCTCTATCCTATCAAATCCCCTATCCTATCCTCTATCCTATCCTATCCTCTATCCTATCCTATCCTCTATCCTATCCTATCCTCTATCCTATCCTATCCTCTATCCTATTCTATCCTCTATCCTATCCTATCCTCTATCCTATCCTATCGTCTATCCTATCCTCTTTCTTATCCTATCCCGTATCCAATTCTATTCTCAATCCTATCCTTTCCTGTATCCTATCCTATCCAATCCTCTGTCCTATCCTATCCTCTATCCTATCAAATCCCCTATCCTATCATCTGTCCTATCCTATCCTCTATCCTATCCTATCTTCTGTCAAATCCTATCCTCTATCCTATCAAATCCCCTATCCTATCCTCTGTCCTATCCTATCCTCTATCCTATCCTATCCTCTATCCTATCCTATCGTCTATCCTATCCTCTATCCTATCCTATCCCCTATCCAATCCTATCCTCAATCCTATCCTTTCCTGTATCCTATCCTATCCTGTATCCTCTATCCTATCGTATCCTCTACCCTATCATATCCTCTATCCTATTCTATTCTCTATCCTATCCTATCGTCTATCCTATCCTCTATCCTATCCTATCGTCTATCCTATCCTCTATCCTATCCTATCGTCTATCCTATCCTCTATCCTATCCTATCGTCTATCCTATCCTCTATCCTATCCTATCGTCTATCCTATCCTCTATCCTATCCTATCCTCTATCCTATCCTATCCTCTATCCTATCCTATCCTCTATCCTATCCTCTCCTGTATCCTATCCTATCGTCTATCCTGTATTATCCTCTATCCTATCCTATCCTCTATCCTATCCTCTATCCTAGCCTATCCTCTATCCTATCCTATCCAATCCCCTATCCTATCCTCTATCCAATCCTATCCTCTATCCTATCCTATCCTCTATCCTATCAAATCCTCTATCCTATCCTCTCCTCTATCCTATCAAATCCTCTATCCTATCCTATCCTCTATCCTATCCTATCGTCTATCCTGTATTATCCTCTATCCTATCCTATCCTCTATCCTATCCTCTATCCTATCCTATCCTCTATCCTATCCTATCTTCTATCCTATCCTATCGCCTATACTATCATATCCCCTATCCTATCCACTATCCTATCCTATCCTATCCTATCCTCTATCCTATCCTATCCTCTATCCTATCCTATCCTCTATCCTATCAAATCCTCTATCCTATCCTATCCTCTATCCTATCCTCTATCCTAGCCTATCCTCTATCCTATCCTATCCAATCCCCTATCCTATCCTCTATCCAATCCTATCCTCTATCCTATCCTATCCTCTATCCTATCAAATCCTCTATCCTACCCTCTCCTCTATCCTATCCAATCCTCTATCCTATCCTATCCTCTATCCTATCCTCTTATCTATCCTATCAAATCCTCTATCCTATCCTCTCCACTATCCTATCCAATCCTCTATCCTATCCTATCCTCTATCCTATCCTATCCTCTATCCTATCCTATCCTCTATCCTATCCTATCTTCTATCCTATCCTATCCTCTATCCTATCAAATCCCCTATCCTGTCCTCTATCCTATCCTATCGTCTATAAAATCCCCTATCCTGTCCTCTATCCTATCCTATCGTCTATCCTATCCTCTATCCAATCCTATCCTCTATCCTATCAAACCCTCTATCCTATCCTCTCCTCTATCCTATCCAATCCTCTATCCTATCCTATCCTCTATCCTATCCTATCCTCTAACCTATCCTCTTATCTATCCTATCAAATCCTCTATCCTATCCTCTCCACTATCCTATCCAATCCTCTATCCTATCCTCTCCTCTATCCTATCCTATCCTCTATCCTATCCTATCCTCTATCCTATCCTATCTTCTATCCTATCCTATCCTCTATCCTATCAAATCCCCTATCCTGTCCTCTATCCTATCCTATCGTCTATCAAATCCCCTATCCTGTCCTCTATCCTATCCTATCGTCTATCCTATCCTCTATCCAATCCTATCCTCTATCCTATCAAACCCTCTATCCTATCCTCTCCTCTATCCTATCCAATCCTCTATCCTATCCTATCCTCTATCCTATCCTATCCTCTAACCTATCCTATCGTCAATCCTGTCCTATCCTCTATCCTATCCTATCCTCTATCCTATCCTCTATCCTAGCCTATCCTCTATCCTATCCAATCCAATCCCCTATCCTATCCTCTATCCAATCCTATCCTCAATCCTATCCTTTCCTGTATCCTATCCTATCCTCTATCCTCTATCCTATCCAATCCTCTGTCCTATCCTATCCTCTATCCTATCCTATCCTCTATCCTATCCTATCCTCTGTCCTATCCTATCCTCTATCCTATCCTATCGTGTATCCTATCCTCTATCCTATTAAATTCCCTATCCTATCCTCTGTCCTATCCTATCCTCTATCCTATCCTATCCTCTATCCTATCCTATCCTCTATCCTATCCTATCTTCTATCCTATCCTATCGCCTATACTATCATATCCCCTATCCTATCCACTATCCTATCCTATCCTATCCTCTCCTCTATCCTATCCAATCCTCTATCCTATCATATCCTCTATCCTATCCTATCCTCTATCCTATCCTATCGTCAATCCTGTCCTATCCTCTATCCTATCCTATCCTCAATCCTATCCTCTATCCTAGCCTACCCTCTATCCTATCCGATCCAATCCCCTATCCTATCCTCTATCCAATCCTATCCTCTTTCCTATCCTTCCCTGTATCCTATCCTATCCTCTATCCCCTATCCTATCCAATCCTCTGTCCTATCCTATCTTCTATCCTATCCTATCGTGTATCCTATCCTCTATCCTATCCTATCCTCTATCCTATCAAATCCTCTATCCTATCCTCTCCTCTATCCTATCCAATCCTCTATCCTATCATATCCTCTATCCTATCCTATCCTCTATCCTATCCTATCGTCAATCCTGTCCTATCCTCTATCCTATCCTATCCTCTATCCTATCCTCTATCCTAGCCTACCCTCTATCCTATCCGATCCAATCCCCTATCCTATCCTCTGTCCTGTCCTATCCTCTATCCTATCCTATCCTCTATCCTATCCTATCCTCTATCCTATTCTATCCTCTTTCCTATCCTATCCTCTATCCTATCCTATCTTCTATCCCATCCTATCCTCCACCCTATGAAATCCCATATCTTATCCTCTGTCCTATCCTATCCTCTATCCTATCCTATCCTCTATCCTATCCTATCCTCTATCCTATCCTATTCTCTATCCTATCCTCTATTCTATCCTATCCTCTATCCTATCCTATCCACTATCCTATCCAATCCTCTATCCTATCCTATCTTCTATCCTATCCTATCCTCTATCCTATCCTATCCTCTATCCTATCCTATCTTCTATCCTATCCTATCGCCTATACTATCATATCCCCTATCCTATCCACTATCCTATCCTATCCTATCCTATCCTCTATCCTAACCTATCTTCTATCCTATCCTATCCTCTATCCTGTCCTTTCCTCAATCCTATCCTATCCTGTATCCTATCCTATCGTCTATCCTATCCTATCCTCTATCCTATCCTATCCTCTATCCTATCCTATCCTCTATCCTATCCTATCAAGTCCCCTATCCTATCCTCTATCCTATCCTCTATCCTATCCTATCGTCTATCCTATCCTCTATCCAATCCTATCCTCTATCCTATCCTATCCTCTATCCTATCAAATCCTCTATCCTATCCTCTCCTCTATCCTATCCAATCCTCTATCCTATCATATCCTCTATCCTATCCTATCCTCTATCCTATCCTATCGTCAATCCTGTCCTATCCTCTATCCTATCCTATCCTCTATCCTAGCCTACCCTCTATCCTATCCGATCCAATCCCCTATCCTATCCTCTGTCCTATCCTATCCTCTATCCTATCCTATCCTCTATCCTATCCTATCCTCTATCCTATCCTATCCTCAATCCTATCCTTTCCTGTATCCTATCCAGTCCTCTATCCTATCCTATCCTCTATCCTATCCTGTATCCTATCCTATCCTCTATCCTATCAAATCCCCTATCCTATCCTCTATCCTATCCTATCCTCTATCCAATCCTCTATCCTATACTATCCTCTATCCTATCCTATCCTCTATCCTATCCTATCGTCTATCAAATCCCCTATCCTGTCCTCTATCCTATCCTATCGTCTATCCTATCCTCTATCCAATCCTATCCTCTATCCTATCAAACCCTCTATCCTATCCTCTCCTCTATCCTATCCAATCCTCTATCCTATCCTATCCTCTATCCTATCCTATCCTCTAACCTATCCTATCGTCAATCCTGTCCTATCCTCTATCCTATCCTATCCTCTATCCTATCCTCTATCCTAGCCTATCCTCTATCCTATCCAATCCAATCCCCTATCCTATCCTCTATCCAATCCTATCCTCAATCCTATCCTTTCCTGTATCCTATCCTATCCTCTATCCTCTATCCTATCCAATCCTCTGTCCTATCCTATCCTCTATCCTATCCTATCCTCTATCCTATCCTATCCTCTGTCCTATCCTATCCTCTATCCTATCCTATCGTGTATCCTATCCTCTATCCTATTAAATTCCCTATCCTATCCTCTGTCCTATCCTATCCTCTATCCAATCCTATCCTCTATCCTATCCTATCCTCTATCCTATCCTATCTTCTATCCTATCCTATCGCCTATACTATCATATCCCCTATCCTATCCACTATCCTATCCTATCCTATCCTCTCCTCTATCCTATCCAATCCTCTATCCTATCATATCCTCTATCCTATCCTATCCTCTATCCTATCCTATCGTCAATCCTGTCCTATCCTCTATCCTATCCTATCCTCAATCCTATCCTCTATCCTAGCCTACCCTCTATCCTATCCGATCCAATCCCCTATCCTATCCTCTATCCAATCCTATCCTCTTTCCTATCCTTCCCTGTATCCTATCCTATCCTCTATCCCCTATCCTATCCAATCCTCTGTCCTATCCTATCTTCTATCCTATCCTATCGTGTATCCTATCCTCTATTCTATCCTATCCTCTATCCTATCAAATCCTCTATCCTATCCTCTCCTCTATCCTATCCAATCCTCTATCCTATCATATCCTCTATCCTATCCTATCCTCTATCCTATCCTATCGTCAATCCTGTCCTATCCTCTATCCTATCCTATCCTCTATCCTATCCTCTATCCTAGCCTACCCTCTATCCTATCCGATCCAATCCCCTATCCTATCCTCTGTCCTATCCTATCCTCTATCCTATCCTATCCTCTATCCTATCCTATCCTCTATCCTATCCTATCCTCTATCCTATCCTATCCTCTATCCTATCCTATCTTCTATCCTATCCTATCCTCCACCCTATGAAATCCCATGTCCTAGCCTCTGTCCTATCCTATCCTCTATCCTATCCTATCCTCTATCCTATCCTATCCTCTATCCTATCCTATTCTCTACCCTATCCTCTATTCTATCCTATCCTCTATCCTATCCTATCCACTATCCTATCCAATCCTCTATCCTATCCTATCTTCTATCCTATCCTATCCTCTATCCTATCCTATCCTCTATCCTATCCTATCTTCTATCCTATCCTATCGCCTATACTATCATATCCCCTATCCTATCCACTATCCTATCCTATCCTATCCTATCCTCTATCCTAACCTATCTTCTATCCTATCCTATCCTCTATCCTGTCCTTTCCTCAATCCTATCCTATCCTGTATCCTATCCTATCGTCTATCCTATCCTATCCTCTATCCTATCCTATCCTCTATCCTATCCTATCCTCTATCCTATCCTATCTTCTATCCTATCCTATCCTCTATCCTATCAAATCCCCTATCCTATCCTCTATCCTATCCTCTATCCTATCCTATCGTCTATCCTATCCTCTATCCAATCCTATCCTCTATCCTATCCTATCCTCTATCCTATCAAATCCTCTATCCTATCCTCTCCTCTATCCTATCCAATCCTCTATCCTATCATATCCTCTATCCTATACTATCCTCTATCCTATCCTATCGTCAATCCTGTCCTATCCTCTATCCTATCCTATCCTCTATCCTATCCTCTATCCTAGCCTACCCTCTATCCTATCCGATCCAATCCCCTATCCTATCCTCTGTCCTATCCTATCCTCTATCCTATCCTATCCTCTATCCTATCCTATCCTCTATCCTATCCTATCCTCAATCCTATCCTTTCCTGTATCCTATCCAGTCCTCTATCCTATCCTATCCTCTATCCTATCCTGTATCCTATCCTATCCTCTATCCTATCAAATCCCCTATCCTATCCTCTATCCTATCCTATCCTCTATCCAATCCTCTATCCTACACTATCCTCTATCCTATCCTATCCTCTACCCTATCCTATCGTCTATCCTGTATTATCCTCTATCCTATCCTATCCTCTATCCTATCCTCTATCCTAGCCTATCCTCTATCCTATCCTATCCAATCCCCTAACCTATCCTCTATCCAATCCTATCCTCTATCCTATCCTATCCTCTATCCTATCAAATCCTCTATCCTACCCTCTCCTCTATCCAATCCAACCCTCTATCCTATCCTATCCTCTATCCTATCCTATTATCTATCCTATCAAATCCTCTATCCTATCCTCTCCACTATCCTATCCAATCCTCTATCCTATCCTATCCTCTATCCTATCCTATCCTCTATCCTATCCTATCCTCTATCCTATCCTATCCTCTATCCTATCCTATCTTCTATCCTATCCTATCCTCTATCCTATCAAATCCCCTATCCTGTCCTCTATCCTATCCTATCGTCTATCAAATCCCCTATCCTGTCCTCTATCCTATCCTATCGTCTATCCTATCCTCTATCCAATCCTATCCTCTATCCTATCAAACCCTCTATCCTATCCTCTCCTCTATCCTATCCAATCCTCTATCCTATCCTATCCTCTATCCTATCCTATCCTCTAACCTATCCTATCGTCAATCCTGTCCTATCTTCTATCCTATCCTATCCTCTATCCTATCCTCTATCCTAGCCTATCCTCTATCCTATCCAATCCAATCCCCTATCCTATCCTCTATCCAATCCTATCCTCAATCCTATCCTTTCCTGTATCCTATCCTATCCTCTATCCTCTATCCTATCCAATCCTCTGTCCTATCCTATCCTCTATCCTATCCTATCGTGTATCCTATCCCCTATCCTATCCTATCCTCTATCCTATCCTATCCTCTATCCTATCCTATCCTCTATCCTATCCTATCTTCTATCCTATCCTATCCTCTATCCTATCAAATCCCCTATCCTGTCCTCTATCCTATCCTATCGTCTATCAAATCCCCTATCCTGTCCTCTATCCTATCCTATCGTCTATCCTATCCTCTATCCAATCCTATCCTCTATCCTATCAAACCCTCTATCCTATCCTCTCCTCTATCCTATCCAATCCTCTATCCTATCCTATCCTCTATCCTATCCTATCCTCTAACCTATCCTATCGTCAATCCTGTCCTATCCTCTATCCTATCCTATCCTCTATCCTATCCTCTATCCTAGCCTATCCTCTATCCTATCCAATCCAATCCCCTATCCTATCCTCTATCCAATCCTATCCTCAATCCTATCCTTTCCTGTATCCTATCCTATCCTCTATCCTCTATCCTATCCAATCCTCTGTCCTATCCTATCCTCTATCCTATCCTATCGTGTATCCTATCCCCTATCCTATCCTCTGTCCTATCCTATCCTCTATCCTATCCTATCGTGTATCCTATCCCCTATCCTAACCTCTGTCCTATCCTATCCTCTATCCTATCCTATCCTCTATCCTATCCTATCCTCTGTCCTATCCTATCCTCTATCCTTTCCTATCGTGTATCCTATCCTCTATCCAATCCTATCCTCTATCCTATCCTATCCTCTATCCTATCAAATCCTCTATCCTATCCTCTCCTCTATCCTATCCAATCCTCTATCCTATCATATCCTCTATCCTATCCTATCCTCTATCCTATCCTATCGTCAATCCTGTCCTATCCTCTATCCTATCCTATCCTCTATCCTATCCTCTATCCTAGCCTACCCTCTATCCTATCCGATCCAATCCCCTATCCTATCCTCTATCCAATCCTATCCTCATTCCTATTATTCCCTGTATCCTATCCTATCCCCTATCCTCTATCCTATCCAATCCTCTGTCCTATCCTATCTTCTATCCTATCCTATCGTGTATCCTATCCTCTATCCTATCCTATCCTCTATCCTATCAAATCCCTTATCCTATCCTCTGTCCTATCCTATCCTCTATCCTATCCTATCCTCTATCCTATCCTATCCTCTATCCTATCCTATCCTCTATCCTATCCTATCCTCTATCCTATCCTCTATCCTATCCTATCTTCTATCCTATCCTATCCTCCACCCTATGAAATCCCATATCCTATCCTCTGTCCTATCCTATCCTCTATCCTATCCTATCCTCTATCCTATCCTATCCTCTATCCTATCCTATCCTCTATCCTATCCTATCCTCTATCCTATCCTATCTTCTATCCTATCCTATCCTCTATCCTATCCTATCGTCTATCCTATCCTATCCTCTATCCTATCCTATCCTCTATCCTATCAAATCCCCTATCCTATCAAATCCTGTATCCTATCCTCTATCCTATCCTATCCTCTATCCTATCCTATCTTCTATCCTATCCTATCCTCTATCGTATCAAATCCCCTATCCTATCCTCTATCCTACCCTATCCTATCCTATCCTCTATCCTATCCTATCTTCTATCCTATCCTATCCTCTATCCTATCCTATCCTCTATAATATCCTTTCCTCAATCCTATCCTATCCTCTATCCTATCCTATCGTCTATCCTATCCTATCTTCTATCCTATCCTATCGTCTATCCTATCCTATCTTCTATCCTATCCTATCCTCTATCCTATCCTATCCTCTATCCTATCCTATCTTCTATCCTATCCTATCCTCCACCCTATGAAATCCCATATCCTATCCTCTGTCCTATCCTATCCTCTATCCTATCCTATCCTCTATCCTATCCTATCCTCTATCCTATCCTATCTTCTATCCTATCCTATCGCCTATACTATCATATCCCCTATCCTATCCACTATCCTATCCTATCCTATCCTATCCTCTATCCTATCCTATCTTCTATCCTATCCTATCCTCTATAATATCCTTTCCTCAATCCTATCCTATCCTCTATCCTATCCTATCGTCTATCCTATCCTATCTTCTATCCTATCCTATCGTCTATCCTATCCTATCTTCTATCCTATCCTATCCTCTATCCTATCCTTTCCTCAATCCTATCCTATTCTCTATCCTATCCTATCGTCTATCCTATCCTATCTTCTATCCTATCCTATCCTCTATCGTATCAAATCCCCTATCCTATCCTCTATCCTATCCTCTATCTTATCCTATCCTCTATCCTATCCTATCCTCTATCCTATCCTATCGTCTATCCTATCCTCTATCCTATCCTATCGTCTATCCTATCCTCTGTCCTATCATATCCTCTTTCCTATCCTATCCCCTATCCAATCCTATCCTCAATCCCATCCTTATGTGTATCCTATCCTATCCTGTATCCTCTACCCTATCATATCCTCTATCCTATTCTATCCTCTATCCTATCCTATCGTCTATCCTATCCTCTATCCTATCCTATCGTCTATCCTATCCTCTATCCTTTCCTCTCCTGTATCCTATCCTATCCTCTATCCTATCGTATCCTCTATCCTATCCTATCGTCAATCCTGTCCTATCCTCTATCCTATCCTATCATCTATCCTATCCTTTATCCTAGCCTATCCTCTATCCTATCCAATCCAATCCCCTATTCTATCCTCTATCCAATCCTATCCTCAATCCTATCCTTTCCTGTATCCTATCCTATCCTCTATCCTCTATCCTATCCAATCCTCTGTCCTATCCTATCCTCTATCCTATCCTATCGTGTATCCTATCCTCTATCCTATCAAATCCCCTATCCTATCCTCTATCCTATCCTATCCTATATCGTATCCTATCCTCTATCCTATCCTATCGTCTATCCTATCCTCTATCCTATCCTATCCCCTATCCAATCCTATCCTCTATACTACCCAATCCTCTATCCTATCCTATCCTCAATACTATCCTATCCTCTATCCTATCCTATCGTCTATTCTATCCTATCCTATCCTCTATCCTATCAAATCCCCTATCCTATCAAATCCTCTATCCTATCAAATCCCCTATCCTATCAAATCCTCTATCCTATCCTCTATCCTATCCTATCCTCTATCCTATCCTATCCTCTATCCTATCCTATCGTGTATCCTATCCTCTATACTATCAAATCCCCTATCCTATACTCTGTCCTATCCTATCCTCTATCCTATCCTATCCTCTATCCTATCCTCTCCTCTATCCTATCCAATCCTCTATCCTATCCTATCCTCTATCCTATCCTATCCTCTATCCTATCCTATCGTCAATCCTGTCCTATCCTCTATCCTATCCTATCCTCTATCCTATCCTCTATCCTAGCCTATCCTCTATCCTATCCAATCCAATCCCCTATCCTATCCTGTATCCAATCCTATCCTCAATCCTATCCTTTCCTGTATCCTATCCTCTATCCTCTATACTATCCTATTCTCTACCCTATCATATCCTCTATCCTATAATATCCTCTATCCTATCCTATCCTCTATCCTATCATATCCTCTATCCTACCCTATCCTCTATCCTATCCTATCCTCTATCCTGTCCTATCCTCTATCCTATCCTATCCTCTAT
The DNA here is from genome assembly GCF_050948215.1 of Halictus rubicundus. NCBI lineage: Eukaryota > Metazoa > Arthropoda > Insecta > Hymenoptera > Halictidae > Halictus > Halictus rubicundus. Next base: position 359,924 of record NW_027488618.1, read on the forward strand.
CCTATCCTTTATCCTAGCCTATCCTCTATCCTATCCAATCCAATCCCCTATCCTATCCTCTATCCAATCCTATCCTCAATCCTATCCTTTCCTGTATCCTATCCTATCCTCTATCCTCTATCCTATCCAATCGTCTGTCCTATCCTATCCTCTATCCTATCCTATCGTGTATCCTATTCTCTATCCTATCAAATCCCCTATCCTATCCTCTGTCCTATCCTATCCTCTATCCTATCCTATCCTCTATCCTATCCTATCGTCTATCCTATCCTCTATCCTATCCTATCCCCTATCCAGTCCTATCCTCAATCCTATCCTTTCCTGTATCCTATCCTATCCTGTATCCTCTATCCTATCGTATCCTCTACCCTATCATATCCTCTATCCTATCCTATCCTCTATCCTATCCTATCCTCTATCCTATCCTATCCTCTATCCTTTCCTATCCTCTATCCTATCCTCTATCCTAGCCTACCCTCTATCCTATCCTATCCTCTATCCTATCCTATCCTCTATCCTATCCTATCCTCTATCCTATCAAATCCCCTATCCTATCCTCTATCCTCTATCGTATCCAATCCTCTATCCTATCCTCTATCCTCTATCGTATCCAATCCTCTATCCTATCCTATCCTCTATTCTATCCTCTATCCTATCCTATCCTCTATAATATCGTACACTCTATCCTATAATATCGTCTATCCGATCCTATTCTCTATCCTATCCTCTATCCTATACTCTATCCTATCCTATTCTCTATCCTATCCTATCCTCTATCCCATCCTATCGTCTATCCTATCCTATCCTCTATCCTATCCTATCCTCTATCCTATCCTATCCTCTATCCTATCCTATCCTCTATCCTATCCTATCCTCTATCCTATCCTATCCTCTATCCTATCCTATCCTCTATCCTATCCTATCTTCCATCCTATCCTATCCTCTATCCTATCAAATCCCCTATCCTATCAAATCCTCTATCCTATCCTATCCTCTATCCTATCCAATCCTCTGTCCTATCCTATCCTCTATCCTATCCTATCGTGTATCCTATCCTCTATCCTATCAAATCCCCTATCCTATCCTCTATCCTATCCTATCCTATATCCTATCCTATCCTCTATCCTATCCTATCGTCTATCCTATCCTGTATCCTATCCTATCCCCTATCCAATCCTATCCTCTATACTATCCAATCCTCTATCCTATCCTATCCTCAATACTATCGTATCCTCTATCCTATCCTATCGTCTATCCTATCCTATCCTATCCTCTATCCTATCAAATCCCCTATCCTATCAAATCCTCTATCCTATCAAATCCCCTATCCTATCAAATCCTCTATCCTATCCTCTATCCTATCCTATCCTCTATCCTATCCTATCCTCTATCCTATCCTATCGTGTATCCTATCCTCTATACTATCAAATCCCCTATCCTATACTCTGTCCTATCCTATCCTCTATCCTATCCTATCCTCTATCCTATCCTATCCTCTGTCCTATCCTATCCTCTATCCTATCCTATCTTCTATCCTATCCTATCCCCTATCCTATCAAATCCCCTATCCTATCCTCTATCCTATACTATCCTATCCTATCCTCTATCCTATCCTATCTTCTATCCTATCCTATCCTCTATCTTATCAAATCCCCTATCCTATCCTCTATCCTATCCTATCCTCTATCCTATCAAATCCTCTATCCTATCCTCTCCTCTATCCTATCCAGTCCTCTATCCTATCCTATCCTCTATCCTATCCTATCCTCTATCCTATCCTATCGTCAATCCTGTCCTATCCTCTATCCTATCCTATCCTCTATCCTATCCTCTATCCTAGCCTATCCTCTATCCTATCCAATCCAATCCCCTATCCTATCCTGTATCCAATCCTATCCTCAATCCTATCCTTTCCTGTATCCTATCCTCTATCCTCTATACTATCCTATTCTCTACCCTATCATATCCTCTATCCTATAATATCCTCTATCCTATCCTATCCTCTATCCTATCATATCCTCTATCCTACCCTATCCTCTATCCTATCCTATCCTCTATCCTGTCCTATCCTCTATCCTATCCTATCCTCTATCCTATCCTTTATCCTAGCCTATCCTTTATCCTATCCAATCCAATCCCCTATCCTATCCTCTATCCAATCCTATCCTCACTCCTATCCTTTCCTGTATCCTATCCTATCCTCTATCCTCTATCCTATCCAATCGTCTGTCCTATCCTATCCTCTATCCTATCCTATCGTGTATCCTATTCTCTATCCTATCAAATCCCCTATCCTATCCTCTGTCCTATCCTATCCTCTATCCTATCCTATCCTCTATCCTATCCTATCGTCTATCCTATCCTCTATCCTATCCTATCCCCTATCCAGTCCTATCCTCAATCCTATCCTTTCCTGTATCCTATCCTATCCTGTATCCTCTATCCTATCGTATCCTCTACCCTATCATATCCTCTATCCTATCCTATCCTCTATCCTATCCTATCCTCTATCCTATCCTATCCTCTATCCTTTCCTATCCTCTATCCTATCCTCTATCCTAGCCTACCCTCTATCCTATCCTATCCTCTATCCTATCCTATCCTCTATCCTATCCTATCCTCTATCCTATCAAATCCCCAATCCTATCCTCTATCCTATCCTATCCTGTATCCTATCCTATCCTCTATCCTCTATCGTATCCAATCCTCTATCCTATCCTCTATCCTCTATCGTATCCAATCCTCTATCCTATCCTATCCTCTATTCTATCCTCTATCCTATCCTATCCTCTATAATATCGTACACTCTATCCTATAATATCGTCTATCCGATCCTATTCTCTATCCTATCCTCTATCCTATACTCTATCCTATCCTATTCTCTATCCTATCCTATCCTCTATCCTATCCTATCGTCTATCCTATCCTATCCTCTATCCTATCCTATCCTCTATCCTATCCTATCCTCTATCCTATCCTATCCTCTATCCTATCCTATCTTCCATCCTATCCTATCCTCTATCCTATCAAATCCCCTATCCTATCAAATCCTCTATCCTATCCTATCCTCTATCCTATCCTATCTTCTATCCTATCCTATCCTCTATCGTATCAAATCCCCTATCCTATCCTCTATCCTATCCTATCCTATCCTATCCTCTATCCTATCCTATCTTCTATCCTCTCCTATTCTCTATCCTATCCTTTACTCTATCCTATCCTATCCTCTATCCTATCCTATCGTCTATCCTATCCTATCCTCTATCCTATTCTATCCTCTATCCTATCCTATCCTCTATCCTATCCTATCCTCTATCCTATCAAATCCCCTATCCTATCCTCTATCCTATCCTATCCTATCCTATCCTCTATCCTATCCTAACTTCTATCCTCTCCTATCCTCTATCCTATCCTTTCCTCTATCCTATCCTATCCTCTATCCTATCCTATGGTCTATCCTATCCTATCCTCTATCCTATTCTATCCTCTATCCTATCCTATCCTCTATCCTATCCTATCGTCTATCCTATCCTATCCTCTATCCTATCCTATCCTCTATCCTATCAAATCCTCTATAATATCCTATAATCTATCTTCAATCATATCCTTTCCTGTATCCTATCCAATCCTCTATCCTATCCTATCCTCTATAGTATCCTATCGTTTATCCTATCCTCTATCCTATCCTATCCTCTATCCTATCCTATCTTCTATCCTATCCTATCCTCTATCCTATCCTATCCTCTATCCTATCCTATCTTCTTTCCTATCCTATCCTCTATCCTATCAAATCCCCTATCCTATCCTCTGTAGTATCCTATCCTCTATCCTATCCTATCCACTATCCTATCCTATCGTCTATCCTATCCTATCGTCTATCCTATCCTATACTCTATCCTATCCTATCCACTATCCTATCCTATCGTCTATCCTATCCTATCGTCTATCCTATCCTATCCTCTATCCTATCCTCTATCCTATCCTCTATCCTATCCTATCCTCTATCCTAACCTATCCTCTATCCCATCCTATCCTCTATCATATCCTATCCTCTATCATATCCTATCTTCTATCCTATCCAATCCTCTATCCTATCAAATCCCCTATCCTATCCTCTATCATATCCTATCCTGTATCCTATCCAATCCTCTATCCTATCCTATCATCAATCCTCTATCCTATCCAATCCTCTATCCTATCCTATCCTCTATCCTATCCTATCGTCTATCCTATCCTATCCTCTATCCTATCCTATCCTCTATCCTATCCAATCCTCTATCCTATCCTATCATCAATCCTCAATCCTATCCTTTCCTGTATCCTATCCAATCCTCTATCCTATCCTGTCATCTATCCTATCCTATCCTCTATCCCATCCTATCCTCTATCCTATCCTATCGTCTATCCTATCCTCGATCCTATCCTATCCTCTATCCTATCCTATCTTCTATCCGTTCCTATCAACTATCCTATCAAATCCCCTATCCTATCCTCTATCATATCCTATCCTGTATCCTATCCAATCCTCTAGCCTATCCGATCATCTATCCTCAATCCTATCCTTTCCTGTATCCTATCCAATCCTCTATCCTATCCTATCCTCTATAGTATCCTATCGTCTATCCTATCCTCTATCCTATCCTATCCTCTATCCTATCCTATCTTCTATCCTATCCTATCCTCTATCCTATCAAATCCCCTATCCTATCCTCTGTCCTATTCTATCCTCTATCCTATCCTATCCTCTATCCTATCCTATCCTCTATCCTATCCTATCCTCTATCCTATCCAATCCTCTATCCTATCCTATCCTCTATCCTATCCTATCTTCTATCCTATCCTATCCTCTATCGTATCAAATCCCCTATCCTATCCTCTATCCTATCCTATCCTATCCTATCCTCTATCCTATCCTATCTTCTATCCTCTCCTATCCTCTATCCTATCCTTTCCTCTATCCTATCCTATCCTCTATCCTATCCTATCGTCTATCCTATCCTATCCTCTATCCTATTCTATCATCAATCCTCTATCCTATCCAATCCTCTATCCTAGCCTATCCTCTACCCTATCATATCCTCTATCCTATCCTATCTTCTATCCTATCCTATCCTCTATCCTATCCTTTCCTCTATCCTATCCTATCCCCTATCCTATCCTATCCTCAATCCTATCCTATCCTCTATCCTATCCTATCTTCTATCCTATCCTATCCTCTATCGTATCGAATCCCCTATCCTATCCTCTATCCTATCCTATCCTATCCTCTATCCTATCCTATCCTATCCTATCCTCTATCCTATCCTATCCTATCCTCTATCCTATCCTATCCTCTATCCTATCCTATCCTCTATCCTATCCTATCGTCTATCCTATCCTCTATCCTATCCTATTCCCTATCCAATCCTATCCTCAATCCTATCCTTTCCTCTATCCTATCCAATCCTCTGTCCTATCCTATCCTCTATCCTATCCTATCGTGTATCCTATACTCTATCCAATCCTATCCTCTGTCCTATCCTATCCTCTATCCTATCCTATTCTCTATCCTATCCTATCCTCTATCCTATCCTATCTTCTATCCTATCCTATCCTCTATCCTATCAAATCCCCTATCCTATCCTTCCCTATCCTCTATCCTATCCTATCTTCTATCCTATCCTATCCTCTATCCTATCCTTTCCTCAATCCTATCCTATCCTCTATCCTATCCTATCGTCTATCCTATCCTATCCTCTATCCTATCCAATCCTCTATCCTATCCTATCCTCTATCCTATCCTATCCTCTATCCTATCCTATCTTGTATCCTATCCTATCCTCTATCCTATCAAATCCCCTATCCTATCCTCTAACCTATCCTATCGTCTATCCTATCCTCTATCCAATCCTATCCTCTATCCTATCCTATCCTCTATCCTATAAAATCCTCTATCCAATCCTCTCCTCTATCCTATCCAATCCTCTATCCTATCATATCCTCTATCCTATCCTATCCTCTATCCTATCCTATCGTCAATCCTGTCCTATCCTCTATCCTATCCTATCCTCTATCCTATCCTTTATCCTAGCCTATCCTCTATCCTATCCAATCCAATCACCTATCCTATCCTCTATCCAATCCTATCCTCAATCCTATACTTTCCTGTATCCTATCCTATCCTCTATCCTCTATCCTATCCAATCGTCTGTCCTATCCTATCCTCTATCCTATCCTATCGTGTATCCTATTCTCTATCCTATCAAATCCCCTATCCTATCCTCTGTCCTATCCTATCCTCTATCCTATCCTATCCTCTATCCTATCCTATCCTCTATCCTATCCTATCGTCTATCCTATCCTCTATCCTATCCTATCCCCTATCCAATCCTATCCTCAATCCTATCCTTTCCTGTATCCTATCCTATCCTGTATCCTCTATCCTATCGTATCCTCTACCCTATCATATCCTCCATCCTATCCTATCCTCTATCCTATCCTATCGTCTATCCTATCCTATCCTCTATCCTATTCTATCCTCAATCCTATCCTATCCTCTATCCTATCCTATCGTCTATGCTATCCTATCCTCTATCCTATCCTATCCTCTATCCTATCAAATCCTCTATCCTATCCTATCATCAATCCTCAATCCTATCCTTTCCTGTATCCTATCCAATCCTCTATCCTATCCTGTCATCTATCCTCAATCCTATCCTTTCCTGTATCCTATCCAATCCTCTATCCTATCCTGTCCTCTATCCTATCCTGTCCTCTATCCTATCCTATCCTCTATCCTATCCTATCCTCTATCATATCCCATCCTGTATCCTATCCAATACTCTATCCTATCCGATCATCTATCCTCAATCCTATCCTTTCCTGTATCCTATCCAATCCTCTATCCTATCCAATCCTCTATCCTATCCTGTCCTCTATCCTATCCTGTCCTCTATCCTATGCTTTCCTCTATCCTATCCTATCCTCTATCCTATCCTATCCACTATCCTATCCTATCCTCTATCGTATCGAATCCACTATCCTATCCTCTATCGTATCGAATCCACTATCCTATCCTCTATCCTATCCTATCCTATCCTATCCTCTATCCTATCCTTTCTTCTATCCTATCCTATCCTCTATCGTATCCTATCCTCTATCCTATCCTATCCTCTATCCTATCCTATCGTCTATCCTATCCTATATCCTATCCTCAATCCTATCCTTTCCTGTATCCTATCCTATCCTCTATCCTCTATCCTATCCAATCCTCTGTCCTATCCTATCCTCTATCCTATCCTATCGTGTATCCTATACTCTATCCTATCCTATCCTCTGTCCTATCCTATCCTCTATCCTATCAAATCCCCTATCATATCCTCTAACCTATCCTATCGTCTATCCTATCCTCTATCCAATCCTATCCTCTATCCTATCCTATCCTCTATCCTATCAAATCCTCTATCCTATCCTCTCCTCTATCCTATCCAATCCTCTATCCTATCATATCCTCTATCCTATCCTATCCTCTATCCTATCCTATCGTCAATCCTGTCCTATCCTCTATCCTATCCTATCCTCTATCATATCCTTTATCATAGCCTATCCTCTATCCTATCCAATCCAATCCCCTATCCTATCCTCTATCCAATCCTATCCTCTATCCTATCCTATCCTCTATCCTATCAAATCCTCTATCCTATCCTCTCATCTATCCTATCAAATCCCCTATCCTATCCTCTGTCCTATCCTATCCTCTATCCTATCCTATCCTCTATCCTATCCTATCGTCTATCCTATCCTCTATCCTATCCTATCCCCTATCCAATCCTATCCTCAATCCTATCCTATCCTCTATCCTATCCTGTCATCTATCCTATCCTATCCTCTATCCCATCCTATCCTCTATCCTATCCTATCGTCTATCCTATCCTCGATCCTATCCTATCCTCTATCCTAGCCTATCCTCTATCCTATCCAATCCAATCCCCTATCCTATCCTGTATCCAATCCTATCCTCAATCCTATCCTTTCCTGTATCCTATCCTCTATCCTCTATCCTATCCTATTCTCTACCCTATCATATCCTCTATCCTATAATATCCTCTATCCTATCCTATCCTCTATCCTATCATATCCTCTATCCTACCCTATCCTCTATCCTATCCTATCCTCTATCCTGTCCTATCCTCTATCCTATCCTATCCTCTATCCTATCCTTTATCCTAGCCTATCCTCTATCCTATCCAATCCAATCCCCTATCCTATCCTCTATCCAATCCTATCCTCAAACCTATCCTTTCCTGTATCCTACCCTCTATCCTCTATCCTATCCTATTCTCTACCCTATCATATCCTCTATCCTATAATATCCTCTATCCTATCCTATCCTCTATCCTATCATATCCTCTATCCTACCCTATCCCCTATCCTATCCTATCCTCTATCCTGTCCTATCCTCTATCCTATCCTATCCTCTATCCTATCCTTTATCCTAGCCTATCCTCTATCCTATCCAATCCAATCCCCTATCCTATCCTCTATCCAATCCTATCCTCAATCCTATCCTTTCCTGTATCCTATCCTATCCTCTATCCTCTATCCTATCCAATCGACTGTCCTATCCTATCCTCTATCCTATCCTATCGTGTATCCTATTCTCTATCCTATCAAATCCCCTATCCTATCCTCTGTCCTATCCTATCCTCTATCCTATCCTATCCTCTATCCTATCCTATCGTCTATCCTATCCTCTATCCTATCCTATCCCCTATCTAGTCCTATCCTCAATCCTATCCTTTCCTGTATCCTATCCTATCCTGTATCCTCTATCCTATCGTATCCTCTACCCTATCATATCCTCTATCCTATCCTATCCTCTATCCTATCCTATCCTCTATCCTATCCTATCCTCTATCCTATCCTATCCTCTATCCTTTCCTATCCTCTATCCTATCCTCTATCCTAGCCTACCCTCTATCCTATCCTATCCTCTATCCTATCCTATCCTCTATCCTTTCCTATCCTCTATCCTATCAAATCCCCTATCCTATCCTCTATCCTATCCTATCCTGTATCCTATCCTATCCTCTATCCTCTATCGTATCCAATCCTCTATCCTATCCTCTATCCTCTATCGTATCCAATCCTCTATCCTATCCTATCCTCTATTCTATCCTCTATCGTATCCTATCCTCTATAATATCGTACACTCTATCCTATAATATCGTCTATCCGATCCTATTCTCTATCCTATCCTCTATCCTATACTCTATCCTATCCTATTCTCTATCCTATCCTATCCTCTATCCTATCCTATCGTCTATCCTATCCTATCCTCTATCCTATCCTATTCTCTATCCTATCCTATCCTGTATCCTATCCTATCTTCCATCCTATCCTATCCTCTATCCTATCAAATCCCCTATCCTATCAAATCCTCTATCCTATCCTATCCTCTATCCTATCCTATCTTCTATCCTATCCTATCCTCTATCGTATCAAATCCCCTATCCTATCCTCTATCCTATCCTATCCTATCCTATCCTCTATCCTATCCTATCTTCTATCCTCTCCTATGCTCTATCCTATCCTTTCCTCTATCCTATCCTATCCTCTATCCTATCCTATCGTCTATCCTATCCTATCCTCTATCCTATTCTATCCTCTATCCTATCCTATCCTCCATACTATCCTATCCTCTATCTTATCAAATCCCCTATCCTATCCTCTATCCTATCCTATCCTCAAGCCTATCCTATCTTCTATCCTATCCTATCCTCTATCGTATCAAATCCCCTATCCTATCCTCTATCCTATCCTATCCTATCCTATCCTCTATCCTATCCTATCCTCTATCCTTTCCTATCCTCTATCCTATCCTCTATCCTAGCCTACCCTCTATCCTATCCTATCCTCTATCCTATCCTATCCTCTATCCTATCCTATCCTCTATCCTATCAAATCCCCTATCCTATCCTCTATCCTATCCTATCCTATCCTATCCTCTATCCTATCCTATCTTCTATCCTCTCCTATCCTCTATCCTATCCTTTCCTCTATCCTATCCTATCCTCTATCCTATCCTATCCTCTATCCTATCCTATCTTCCATCCTATCCTATCCTCTATCCTATCAAATCCCCTATCCTATCAAATCCTCTATCCTATCCTATCCTCTATCCTATCCTATCTTCTATCCTATCCTATCCTCTATCGTATCAAATCCCCTATCCTATCCTCTATCCTATCCTATCCTATCCTATCCTCTATCCTATCCTATCTTCTATCCTCTCCTATCCTCTATCCTATCCTTTCCTCTATCCTATCCTATCCTCTATCCTATCCTATCGTCTATCCTATCCTATCCTCTATCCTATTCTATCTTCTATCCTATCCTATCCTCTATCGTATCAAATCCCCTATCCTATCCTCTATCCTATCCTATCCTATCCTATCCTCTATCCTATCCTATCTTCTATCCTCTCCTATCCTCTATCCTATCCTTTCCTCTATCCTATCCTATCCTCTATCCTATCCTATCGTCTATCCTATCCTATCCTCTATCCTATTCTATCCTCTATCCTATCCTATCCTCTATCCTATCCTATCGTCTATCCTATCCTATCCTCTATCCTATCCTATCCTCTATCCTATCAAATCCTCCATCCTATCCTATCATCTATCTTCAATCCTATCCTTTCCTGTATCCTATCCAATCCTCTATCCTATACTATCCTCTATAGTATCCTATCGTCTATCCTATCCTCTATCCTATCCTATCCTCTATCCTAGCCTATCTTCTATCCTATCCTATCCTCTATCCTATCAAATCCCCTATCCTATCCTCTGTAGTATCCTATCCTCTATCCTATCCTATCCACTATCCTATCCTATCGTCTATCCTATCCTATCGTCTATCCTATCCTATCCTCTATCCTATCCTATCCACTATCCTATCCTATCGTCTATCCTATCCTATCGTCTATCCTATCCTATCCTCTGTCCTATCCTCTATCCTATCCTATCCTCTATCCTATCCTATCCTCTATCCCATCCTATCCTCTATCATATCCTATCCTCTATCATATCCTATCTTCTATCCTATCCTATCCTCTATCCTATCAAATCCCCTATCCTATCCTCTATCATATCCTATCCTGTATCCTATCCAATCCTCTATCCTATCCTATCATCAATCCTCTATCCTATCCAATCCTCTATCCTAGCCTATCCCCTACCCTATCATATCCTCTATCCTATCCTATCTTCTATCCTATCCTATCCTCTATCCTATCCTTTCCTCTATCCTATCCTATCCTCTATCCTATCCTATCGTCTATCCTATCCTATCCTCTATCCTATCCTATCCTCTATCCTATCCAATCCTCTATCCTATCCTATCATCAATCCTCAATCCTATCCTTTCCTGTATCCTATCCAATCCTCTATCCTATCCTGTCATCTATCCTATCCTATCCTCTATCCCATCCTATCCTCTATCCTATCCTATCGTCTATCCTATCCTCGATCCTATCCTATCCTCTATCCTATCCTATCTTCTATCCGTTCCTATCAACTATCCTATCAAATCCCCTATCCTATCCTCTATCATATCCTATCCTGTATCCTATCCAATCCTCTAGCCTATCCGATCATCTATCCTCAATCCTATCCTTTCCTGTATCCTATCCAATCCTCTATCCTATCCTATCCTCTATCCTATCCTGTCCTCTATCCTATCCTATCCTCTATCCTATCCTATCCTCTATCCTATCCTATCTTCTATCCTATCCTATCCTCTATCCCATCCTATCCTCTATCCTATCCTATCGTCTATCCTATCCTCGATCCTATCCTATCCTCTATCCTATCCTATCTTCTATCCGTTCCTATCAACTATCCTATCAAATCCCCTATCCTATCCTCTATCCTATCCTATCCTCTATCCTATCCTATCCTCTATCCTATCCTATCTTCTATCCTATCCTATCCTCTATCCTATCAAATCCCCCATCCTATCCTCTATCCTATACTATCCTCTATCCTATCCTATCGTCTATCCTATCCTATCCTCTATCCTATCCTATCCTCTATCCTATCCAATCCTCTATCCTATCCTATCATCAATCCTCAATCCTATCCTTTCCTGTATCCTATCCAATCCTCTATCCTATCCTGTCATCTATCCTATCCTATCCTCTATCCCATCCTATCCTCTATCCTATCCTATCGTCTATCCTATCCTCGATCCTATCCTATCCTCTATCCTATCCTATCTTCTATCCGTTCCTATCAACTATCCTATCAAATCCCCTATCCTATCCTCTATCATATCCTATCCTGTATCCTATCCTATCCTCTATCCTATCCTATCGTCTATCCTATCCTATCCTCTATCCTATCCTATCCTCTATCCTATCCAATCCTCTATCCTATCCTATCATCAATCCTCAATCCTATCCTTTCCTGTATCCTATCCAATCCTCTATCCTATCCTGTCATCTATCCTATCCTATCCTCTATCCCATCCTATCCTCTATCCTATCCTATCGTCTATCCTATCCTCGATCCTATCCTATCCTCTATCCTATCCTATCTTCTATCCGTTCCTATCAACTATCCTATCAAATCCCCTATCCAATCCTCTATCATATCCTATCCTGTATCCTACCCAATCCTCTATCCTATCCTATCATCTATCCTCAATCCTATCCTTTCCTGTATCCTATCCAATCCTCTATCCTATCCTATCCTCTATCCTATCCAATCCTCTATCCTATCCTATCATCAATCCTCAATCCTATCCTTTCCTGTATCCTATCCAATCCTCTATCCTATCCTGTCATCTATCCTATCCTGTCCTCTATCCTATCCTATCCTCTATCCTATCCTATCCTCTATCCTATCCTCTATCCTATCCTATCCTCTATCCTATCCTATCATCTATCCCATCCTATCCTCTATCATATCCTATCCTCTATTATATCCTATCTTCTATCCTATCCTATCCTCTATCCTATCAAATCCCCTATCCTATCCTCTATCATATCCTATCCTGTATCTTATCATCAATACTCTATCCTATCCAATCCTCTATCCTAGCCTATCCTCTACCCTATCATATCCTCTATCCTGTAATATCCACTATCCTATCCTATCCTCTATACAATCCTCTATCCTATCCTATCCTCTATTCTATCCTATCCTCTATCCTATCCTATCCTCTATCCTATCCTATCCTCTATCGTATCAAATCCCCTATCCTATCCTCTATCCTATCCTATCCTATCCTATCCTCTATCCTATCCTTTCTTCTATCCTATCCTATCCTCTATCCTATCCTTTCCTCTATCCTATCCTATCCTCTATCCTATCCTATCGTCTATCCTATCCTATCCTCTATCCTATTCTATCCTCTATCCTATCCTATCCTCCATACTATCCTATCCTCTATCTTATCAAATCCCCTATCCTATCCTCTATCCTATCCTATCCTCAAGCCTATCCTATCTTCTATCCTATCCTATCCTCTATCGTATCAAATCCCCTATCCTATCCTCTATCCTATCCTATCCTATCCTATCCTCTATCCTATCCTATCCTCTATCCTTTCCTATCCTCTATCCTATCCTCTATCCTAGCCTACCCTCTATCCTATCCTATCCTCTATCCTATCCTATCCTCTATCCTATCCTATCCTCTATCCTATCAAATCCCCTATCCTATCCTCTATCCTATCCTATCCTATCCTATCCTCTATCCTATCCTATCTTCTATCCTCTCCTATCCTCTATCCTATCCTTTCCTCTATCCTATCCTATCCTCTATCCTATCCTATCCTCTATCCTATCCTATCTTCCATCCTATCCTATCCTCTATCCTATCAAATCCCCTATCCTATCAAATCCTCTATCCTATCCTATCCTCTATCCTATCCTATCTTCTATCCTATCCTATCCTCTATCGTATCAAATCCCCTATCCTATCCTCTATCCTATCCTATCCTATCCTATCCTCTATCCTATCCTATCTTCTATCCTCTCCTATCCTCTATCCTATCCTTTCCTCTATCCTATCCTATCCTCTATCCTATCCTATCGTCTATCCTATCCTATCCTCTATCCTATTCTATCTTCTATCCTATCCTATCCTCTATCGTATCAAATCCCCTATCCTATCCTCTATCCTATCCTATCCTATCCTATCCTCTATCCTATCCTATCTTCTATCCTCTCCTATCCTCTATCCTATCCTTTCCTCTATCCTATCCTATCCTCTATCCTATCCTATCGTCTATCCTATCCTATCCTCTATCCTATTCTATCCTCTATCCTATCCTATCCTCTATCCTATCCTATCGTCTATCCTATCCTATCCTCTATCCTATCCTATCCTCTATCCTATCAAATCCTCCATCCTATCCTATCATCTATCTTCAATCCTATCCTTTCCTGTATCCTATCCAATCCTCTATCCTATACTATCCTCTATAGTATCCTATCGTCTATCCTATCCTCTATCCTATCCTATCCTCTATCCTAGCCTATCTTCTATCCTATCCTATCCTCTATCCTATCAAATCCCCTATCCTATCCTCTGTAGTATCCTATCCTCTATCCTATCCTATCCACTATCCTATCCTATCGTCTATCCTATCCTATCGTCTATCCTATCCTATCCTCTATCCTATCCTATCCACTATCCTATCCTATCGTCTATCCTATCCTATCGTCTATCCTATCCTATCCTCTGTCCTATCCTCTATCCTATCCTATCCTCTATCCTATCCTATCCTCTATCCCATCCTATCCTCTATCATATCCTATCCTCTATCATATCCTATCTTCTATCCTATCCTATCCTCTATCCTATCAAATCCCCTATCCTATCCTCTATCATATCCTATCCTGTATCCTATCCAATCCTCTATCCTATCCTATCATCAATCCTCTATCCTATCCAATCCTCTATCCTAGCCTATCCCCTACCCTATCATATCCTCTATCCTATCCTATCTTCTATCCTATCCTATCCTCTATCCTATCCTTTCCTCTATCCTATCCTATCCTCTATCCTATCCTATCGTCTATCCTATCCTATCCTCTATCCTATCCTATCCTCTATCCTATCCAATCCTCTATCCTATCCTATCATCAATCCTCAATCCTATCCTTTCCTGTATCCTATCCAATCCTCTATCCTATCCTGTCATCTATCCTATCCTATCCTCTATCCCATCCTATCCTCTATCCTATCCTATCGTCTATCCTATCCTCGATCCTATCCTATCCTCTATCCTATCCTATCTTCTATCCGTTCCTATCAACTATCCTATCAAATCCCCTATCCTATCCTCTATCATATCCTATCCTGTATCCTATCCAATCCTCTAGCCTATCCGATCATCTATCCTCAATCCTATCCTTTCCTGTATCCTATCCAATCCTCTATCCTATCCTATCCTCTATCCTATCCTGTCCTCTATCCTATCCTATCCTCTATCCTATCCTATCCTCTATCCTATCCTATCTTCTATCCTATCCTATCCTCTATCCCATCCTATCCTCTATCCTATCCTATCGTCTATCCTATCCTCGATCCTATCCTATCCTCTATCCTATCCTATCTTCTATCCGTTCCTATCAACTATCCTATCAAATCCCCTATCCAATCCTCTATCATATCCTATCCTGTATCCTACCCAATCCTCTATCCTATCCTATCATCTATCCTCAATCCTATCCTTTCCTGTATCCTATCCAATCCTCTATCCTATCCTATCCTCTATCCTATCCAATCCTCTATCCTATCCTATCATCAATCCTCAATCCTATCCTTTCCTGTATCCTATCCAATCCTCTATCCTATCCTGTCATCTATCCTATCCTGTCCTCTATCCTATCCTATCCTCTATCCTATCCTATCCTCTATCCTATCCTCTATCCTATCCTATCCTCTATCCTATCCTATCATCTATCCCATCCTATCCTCTATCATATCCTATCCTCTATTATATCCTATCTTCTATCCTATCCTATCCTCTATCCTATCAAATCCCCTATCCTATCCTCTATCATATCCTATCCTGTATCTTATCATCAATACTCTATCCTATCCAATCCTCTATCCTAGCCTATCCTCTACCCTATCATATCCTCTATCCTGTAATATCCACTATCCTATCCTATCCTCTATACAATCCTCTATCCTATCCTATCCTCTATTCTATCCTATCCTCTATCCTATCCTATCCTCTATCCTATCCTATCCTCTATCGTATCAAATCCCCTATCCTATCCTCTATCCTATCCTATCCTATCCTATCCTCTATCCTATCCTTTCTTCTATCCTATCCTATCCTCTATCCTATCCTTTCCTCTATCCTATCCTATCCTCTATCCTATCCTATCGTCTATCCTATCCTATCCTCTATCCTATCCTATCCTATCCTCTATCCTATCCTATCCTCTATCCTATCCTATCCTCTATCCTATCCTATCTTCTATCCTATCCTATCCTCAATCCTATCCTTTCCTGTATCCTATCCAATCCTCTATCCTATCCTGTCATCTATCCTATCCTATCGTCTATCCTATCCTATCCTCTATCCTATCCTATCTTCTATCCGTTCCTATCCTCTATCCTATCAAATCCCCTAGCCTATCCTTTATCATATCCTATCCTGTATCCTATCCTATCCTCTATAGTATCCTATCGTCTATCCTATCCTCTATCCTATCCTATCCTCTCTCCTATCCTATCTTCTATCCTATCCTATCCTCTATCCTATCCTATCCTCTATCCCATCCTATCCTCTATCATATCCTATCCTCTATCACATCCTATCTTCTATCCTATCCTATCCTCTATCCTATCAAATCCCCTATCCTATCCTCTATCATATCCTATCCTGTATCCTATCCAATCCTCTATCCTATCCTATCATCAATCCTCTCTCCTATCCAATCCTCTATCCTAGCCTATCCTCTACCCTATCCTATCCTCTATCCTATCCTATCCTCTATCGTATCAAATCCCCTATCCTATTCTCTATCCTATCCTATCCTATCCTATCCTCTATCCTATCCTTTCTTCTATCCTATCCTATCCTCTATCCTATCCTTTCCTCTATCCTATCCTATCCTCTATCCTATCCTATCGTCTATCCTATCCTATCCTCTAACCTATCCTATCCTATCCTCTATCCTATCCTATCCTCTATCCTATCCTATCCTCTATCCTATCCTTTCTTCTATAATATCCTATCCTCTATCCTATCAAATCCCCTATCCTATCCTCTATCCTATCCTATCCTCTATCCTATCCTATCCTCTATCCTATCCTATCTTCTATCCTATCCTATCCTCTATCCTATCCTTTCCTCTATCCTATCCTATCCTCTATCCTATCCTATCGTCTATCCTATCCTCGATCCTATCCTACCCTCTATCCTATCCTATCTTCTATCCGTTCCTATCTGTTGGGAAGCGAGTAAATTTAGTTCCAATGAGCGGTGTGAGAACCACTGTACGAGTTGAGCGCCACTGAACGGTGCCTGCGCGGCGTGCGATACGTAGATGCGTGTTAGTTGGA
This sequence comes from Halictus rubicundus, assembly GCF_050948215.1. Classification (NCBI taxonomy): domain Eukaryota; kingdom Metazoa; phylum Arthropoda; class Insecta; order Hymenoptera; family Halictidae; genus Halictus; species Halictus rubicundus. Next base: position 377,497 of record NW_027488618.1, read on the forward strand.
TTTCGGCGCTCTCTCAAGTAAACACGAGGTGTTCGACAAATGTAACCTTTATATATTCACTACATTATTCATTATTATACTCCACATTACAACATTTAAATACAGTGTTAGATCTCTTCCTGCACACCACCTAATCATCCAATAAGATCCAACATTCAACATGGTAGCAGAGGTCCGTGGTTGGCTGATTATACTGGTGATTGCAACAAATTCGGAAGAGTTCTAGAAGGTTATGGGAACACGTGGAGCTGGAATAGTAGACGAATCTAAAACTAAAGACGAAGTAAGAAAACGGTTTGTAAAGTGTGTACAAAAGGTTATAAAGTTAAATAAAGTGGTAAAAGTGCTCAAAGAAACTGAACAGGAAAACATAAAAGTTTTGGAAGAAAGTAAATGGGAAAATAGACAAGTCAACATGGCGGATGAATTCAAGATGACGCTACCTATTTTCGATGGAAAAGATTACAGCACGTGGAAGAAGAGAATTGTGATTTTTCTAAGAATGAAAAAATGTGAAACAGTGATACAACGCGAGAGAGCTGCAACGGAGAATGAAGCCACGTGGAACGAGAAAGATCTAAAGGCAATGAATTACATTTATAGTGCCTTGTCAAACAGACAAATGGAATTAGTCAATGACGAAAATACCAGCTGTGAAATAATCAAGAAATTAGACAAGCTGTACCTACGTGAGTCAACCGCATTACAAATCTGTGTAAGAAATAAACTGGAACGGTTAAAATTAAAAGACTTTACTGAAACAAGTGAATTCTACAGTGAATTTGAAAAATTGACAATTGAGCTGAAAAATGCCGGTGCTACGGTAAATGAACCAGAAAAGTTAAATTATCTTCTGAGAACGCTACCAAGTTCCTTAAGCCATATTGGTGATTTAGTTGATGTGTTGCCCGAGCAAGAAAGAACTGTTGACTATGTTATAAATAAAATAAAGTTATACGAAGAACGTGAAAGGGATGAAAATCAAAGTTCAAAAATTAAAAGTGGCAACTCAAATGTATTTCGAAGTGAAGTAAAAAAGGACAGAACGTGTTACAAATGCGGTAAGCCTGGACATTATCAATATGAGTGTACGAGCCAGAACAACGGTGGAAACTTCTGGAGAGGTTCGAGAGGAGGAAGACAGCAGCAAGCGCCAGGAGGCGCGAGATACCAGCACCAACAGCGGGGAAGAGTCAGCTATAGCAGAGGCAGCAGCGCGTACCAAGGTACAGGTCATCGAGGACGAGGCTGTCAACAACGGCGAGACCGTCAGATCGCAGATCAAGACACGATGACATTCTTGACCGAGACAGAGGGTAGAGTAAGCTACAGTAGCGAGGTAAATAATTGCGAAAATAAATTAGAATGGGTATTAGATAGCGGATGTTCGGACCACATTATAAACAACGATAAATATTTTGTAAAATTAAGCAATTTAGACAATCCGATAAATGTTAAAGTGGGAGATGGCCGAACATTAAAAGCGACTAAAGTAGGAGACGTTAAAACAAAATTTATAACGAATTTTAACGAAAAGGAAATAATATTAAAAGATGTATTCTTCGTTAAAGAGATGGATAGAAATCTAATGAGTTTTGGTAAAATAGCAGAGAAAGCGAAAATAGTTTCAGTTGGAAATAATTCAAAGATTTACGCGGGAAATAAATTGATAGGAGTCGCGAACAAAGCAAATAATGTGTACAAGATAAACACAGTAGTCGAGAGTAAACAGAGTTATATCGCTGAAGATATAAATAACGGCATGACTTTGAAAGAGAAATTCCATAGGATTCTTGGACATGTAAACTTTGGGTATTTGAATATTCTGAGTAAAAATAATTTAGTCGAAGGCTTACCGAGTAATTTAGAGAATGAATATCTGAGATGCGGTACATGTATACAAAATAAAATGACTAACACTACTTTCGAAAATAATAGATATAGAGCGAAGGAGATAGGAGAAATTATACATGCAGATGTAAACGGACCGCATAGCACAGTAGGGTGTATGGGAGAAAGATACTTTTTAGTCTTGATTGATGATTTTAGTAAAGCTGGAAAAGTTTACACAATGAAAAATAAAAATGAAGTATGCCATTGGATTATAACTTATGTTAACTTAATAGAAAATTTAACAGAGAAAAAAATTAAACGGTTTAGATGCGATAACGGTAAAGAATTTTTGAATAAAGACATTTACGAATTTGCGAAGGGAAAAGGAATTTTCATTGAACCATGTCCTCCGTATGTTCACGAATTGAACGGAACTGCTGAACGATATAATAGGTCAATAATGGAAACAGCAAGATGTTTACTAGCAGACGCGAGAATACACAATAGATTTTGGCCAGAAGTAGTTAAAACAGCAGCATACTTAAAAAACAGAACGTTAGCAAATACCTTGGAAAAAAAGACTCCATATGAAATTATGATGGGAAGGAAGCCCGATATTAAAAATTTGAAACTGTACGGGAGTAGAGTTTTTGTTAAAGTTCCGGAGATAAAAAGAAAAAACAAATGGGATAGAAAAGCCGATTTAGGAATTTTAGTCGGTTATGAAGATGTAGGCTATAGGATTCTCATAAATAATAAAATTGTTGTAGCCAAACATGTAGATATTATCGATGAAAACGTAAAGTTAGTTGGGTTCAAAGGTAACGATGAAATTACTGATAATAGTTTAAATGGAAGTGAGATAGATCAACAAAGCATAATTGATGAAAATGATAGTATTGAAAATGATGGTAGGGAAAATAATGGAAACAATGTAAATATTCAACCCAATACAAGTATTCAAAAGTTAGAACCAGTAAGAAGGTCAGAAAGAAAGAAAAATCCTGTAAAGCGATATGGAGATCCAGTAACAAATTGTATTTACGTAAATTATGTAAGCGTAGATAGTCCGGAAAATTACAACGAGGCTATAAACAGTAATGATAGTGAAAATTGGCGAGATGCGATGAACAAAGAGATTGAATGTTTAAAAAGAAATGATACGTGGAAATTAGTTGAGAAACCAAAAGATAAAAAAATATTAGATTTAAAATGGGTGTATACAAAAAAGGCTGAGAATCAGTTTAAGGCTAGAATTGTAGTAAGAGGGTTTCAACAAAGAGAAATACTTGAAGACATTTATTCGCCAGTAGCAAGGACACAAACATTAAAAATTCTGTTAAATTACTGTGTGCAAAACGATTTAGAAATAGACCAAATGGATGTAGAAGCCGCATTCCTTAACGGGAAAATAAAGTCGGAAGTGTATGTGAAACAACCTCAAGGTTATGACGATAACACAGGGAGAGTGTGTAAGCTCGAAAAATCATTGTACGGACTACGCGAAAGTCCACGCGCATGGTATGAGTGCTTGGATAAATTTTTGTTAGATTTAGGATTTGAGAAGAGTAAGATTGATTATTGTTTATACATTATAAAAATTAATGATAAAAAAGTTTACTTAATTATTTTTGTTGATGATTTACTAATTTGTGGTCAAAGTAGAAAATTAATGGAATATATTAAAAGGAAATTAGCAGTAAAATTTCGAATGAAAGACATGGGCCAAATAAGAACGTATCTAGGCATAAATATTAACTATGAGTATAAAAATAAAAGTATGACGCTAGATCAGGAAAGTTATATTAAATCATTGGCAACAAAATATGAAATCAAAGATGCAAAATTATATGCGACGCCAATGGAGCAAAATTTAAAATGTGAACCCGCACTATCAGCATCAAGTGACTTAAAGTATAGAAATTTAATCGGTGCACTTTTATATATAAGTTCGAGTACTAGACCGGATATTTGTTATTGTGTTAACTATCTAAGCAGATTCCAAAATTGCCATGACCAAAGTCATTATAAATACGCTTTAAGAATATTAAAATATTTATATTACACCAAAGAATTAAAGTTAAAATTTGAGAAAAATCTGAACGCAGATATATTAGATTGTTGTGTAGATGCTGATTGGGCGGGAGATATAGTTGATAGAAAATCCACGACTGGATATGTAATAAGAATGTATGGTAATAGTATTTTCTGGAAATCAAAGAAACAAGATATTGTAACAAAATCATCCACAGAAGCAGAGTATGTTGCGTTGTCTGTATGCGTGAGTGAGGTTAAATTAATTAAAGAATTATTAAAGGATTTTGAAATAAAGATTAATGAGCCGATACAAATTTATGAGGATAACGCAGGTGCAATCAGTATAAGTAAATTTGGAAATTTAACAAAGAAATCTAAGTACATAGAAACGCACTATCATTTTGTAAATGAAAATTATTTAAATAGAGAGATTAATGTAATAAAAATAGATTCAGAGGAAAATCCTGCAGATATCTTTACTAAGTCATTAGGACGTACTAAGTTTGAAAAGTTCAGAGAAGAATTAAAGATTTGTTAAATAAAAAAACTAAATTTAAGGAGGCGTGTTGGGAAGCGAGTAAATTTAGTTCCAATGAGCGGTGTGAGAACCACTGTACGAGTTGAGCGCCACTGAACGGTGCCTGCGCGGCGTGCGATACGTAGATGCGTGTTAGTTGGATTTCGGCGCTCTCTCAAGTAAACACGAGGTGTTCGACAAATGTAACCTTTATATATTCACTACATTATTCATTATTATACTCCACATTACAACATTTAAATACAGTGTTAGATCTCTTCCTGCACACCACCTAATCATCCAATAAGATCCAACATTCAACACTATCAACTATCCTATCAAATCCCCTATCCTATCCTCTATCATATCCTATCCTGTATCCTATCCAATCCTCTATCCTATCCTATCATCTATCCTCAATCCTATCCTTTCCTGTATCCTATCCAATCCTCTATCCTATCCTATCCTCTATCCTATCCTGTCCTCTATCCTATCCTATCCTCTGTCCTATCCTATCCTCTATCCTATCCTATCGTGTATCCTACCCTCTATCCTATCAAATCCCCTATCCTATCCTCTGTCCTATCCTATCCTCTATCCAATCGTATCCTCTATCCTATCCTATCCTCTATCCTATCCTCTATCCTATCCTATCTTCTATCCTATCCTATCCTCTATCCTATCCTTTCCTCAATCCTATCCTATCCTCTATCCTATCCTATCGTCTATCCTATCCTATCCTCTATCCTATCCTATCCTCTATCCTATCCTATCCTCTATCCTATCCTATCTTCTATCCTATCCTATCCTCTATCCTATCAAATCCCTATCCTATCCTCTATCCTATCCTATCGTCTATCCTTTCCTCTATCCTATCCTATCCTCTATCCTATCCTATCGTCTATCCTATCCTATCCTCTATCCTATCCTATCCTCTATCCTATCCAATCCTCTATCCTATCCTATCATCAATCCTCAATCCTATCCTTTCCTGTATCCTATCCAATCCTCTATCGTATCCTGTCATCTATCCTATCCTATCCTCTATCCCATCCTATCCTCTATCCTATCCTATCGTCTATCCTATCCTCGATCCTATCCTATCCTCTATCCTATCCTTTCTTCTATCCGTTCCTATCAACTATCCTATCAAATCCCCTATCCTATCCTCTATCATATCCTATCCTGTATCCTATCCAATCCTCTATCCTATCCGATCATCTATCCTCAATCCTATCCTTTCCTGTATCCTATCCAATCCTCTATCCTATCCTATCCTCTATCCTGTCCTGTCCTCTATCCTATCCTATCCTCTATCCTATCCTATCCTCTATCCTATCCTATCTTCTATCCTATCATATCCTCTATCGTATCAAATCCCCTATCCTATCCTCTATCCTATCCTATCCTATCCTCTATCCTATCCTATCCTCTATCCTATCCTATCTTCTATCCTATCCTATCCTCTATCCTATCAAATCCCCTATCCTATCCTCTATCCTATCCTCTATCCTATCCTATCGTCTATCCTATCCTCTATCCAATCCTATCCTCTATCCTATCCTATCCTCTATCCTATTAAATCCTCTATCCTATCCTCTCCTCTATCCTATCCAATCCTCTTTCCTATCATATCCTCTATCCTATCCTATCCTCTATCCTATCCTATCGTCAATCCTGTCCTATCCTCTATCCTATCCTATCCTCTGTCCTAGCCTACCCTCTATCCTATCCGATCCAATCCCCTATCCTATCCTCTATCCAATCCTATCCTCATTCCTATCCTTCCCTGTATCCTATCCTATCATCTATCCGCAATCCTATCCTTTCCTGTATCCTATCCAGTCCTCAATCCTATCCTATCCTCTATCGTATCCTCTCGTCTATCCCATCCTATCCTCTATCCTATCCTATCCTCTATCCTATCCTATCCTCTATCCTATCCTATCTTCAATCCTATCCTATCCTCTATCCTATCAAATCCCCTATCCTATCCTCTATCCTATCCTCTATCCTATCCTATTGTCTATCCTATCCTCTATCCAATCCGATCCAATCCCCTATCCTATCCTCTATCCAATCCTATCCTCATTCCTATCCTTCCCTGTATCCTATCCTATCCTCTATCCTCTATCCTATCGTGTATCCTATCCTCTATCCTATCCTATCCACTATCCTATCAAATCCTCTATCCTATCCTCTCCTCTATCCTATCTAATCCTCTATCCTATCCTATCCTCTATCCTATCCTATCCTCTATCCTATCCTCTATCATATCCTATCCTCTATCATATCCTATCTTCTATCCTATCCTATCCTCTATCCTATCAAATCCCCTATCCTATCCTCTATCATATCCTATCCTGTATCCTATCCAATCCTCTATCCTATCCTATCATCAATCCTCTATCCTATCCAATCCTCTATCCTAGCCTATCCTCTACCCTATCATATCCTCTATCCTGTAATATCCACTATCCTATCCTATCCTCTATACAATCCTCTATCCTATCCTATCCTCTATTCTATCCTATCCTCTATCCTATCCTATCCTCTATCCTATCCTATCCTCTATCGTATCAAATCCCCTATCCTATCCTCTATCCTATCCTATCCTATCCTATCCTCTATCCTATCCTTTCTTCTATCCTATCCTATCCTCTATCCTATCCTATCCTCTATCCTATCCTATCTTCTATCCTATCCTATCCTCTATCCTATCAAATCCCCTATCCTATCCTCTATCCTATCCTATCCTCTATCCTATCCTATCTTCTATCCTATCCTATCCTCTATCCTATCCTTTCATCTATCCCATCCAATCCTCTTTCCTATCCTATCGTCTATCCTATCCTCGATCCTATCCTATCCTCTATCCTATCCTATCTTCTATCCGTTCCTATCTTCTATCCTATCAAATCCCATATCGTATCCTCTATCATATCCTATCCTATATCCTATCCAATCCTCTATCCTAGCCTATCCTCTATCCTATCCTGTCCAATCCCCTATCCTATGCTCTATCCTATCCTACCCTCTATAATATCGTATACTCTATCATATCCTATCCTCTATCCTATAATATCATCTATCCGTTACTCTTCTCTATCCTAACCTATTCTCTATCATATCCTCTATCCTATCCTATTCTCTATCCTATCCTATCCTCTATCCTATCCTATCCTCTATCCTATCCTATCCTCTATCCTATCCTATCCTCTATCCTATCCTATCCTCTATCCTATCCTATCCTCTATCCTATCCTATCTTCTATCCTTTCCTATCCTCTATCCTATCAAATCCCCTATCCTATCCTATCCTCTATCCTATCCTATCCTCTATCCTATCCTATCCTCTATCCTATCCTATCCTCTATCCTATCCTATCCTCTATCCTATCCTATCCTCTATCCTATCCTATCCTCTATCCTATCCTATCGTCTATCCTATCCTCTATCCTATCCTATCCTCTATCCTATCCTCTATCCTAGCCTACCCTCTATCCTATCCGATCCAATCCCCTATCCTATCCTCTATCCAATCCTATCCTCATTCCTATCCTTCCCTGTATCCTATCCAGTCCTCTGTCCTATCCTATCCTCTATCCTATCCAGTCCTCTATCCTATCCTATCCTCTACCCTATCCTATCGTCTATCCTATCCTGTATCCTATCCTATCCTCTATCCTATCAAATCCCCTATCCTATCCTCTATCCTATCCTATCCTCTATCCAATCCTCTATCCTATACTATCCTCTATCCTATCCTATCCTCTAACCTATCCTATCCTCTATCCTATCCTATCGTCTATCCTGTATTATCCTCTATCCTATCCTATCGTCTATCCTGTATTATCCTCTATCCTATCCTATCCTCTATCCTAGCCTATCCTCTATCCTATCCTATCCAATCCCCTATCCTATCCTCTATCCAATCCTATCCTCTATCCTATCCTATCCTCTATCCTATCAAATCCTCTATCCTATCCTCTCCTCTATCCTATCCAATCCTCTATCCTATCGTATCCTCTATCCTATCCTATCCTCTATCCTATCCTATCGTCAATCCTGTCCTATCCTCTATCCTATCCTATCCTCTATCCTATCCTTTATCCTAGCCTATCCTCTATCCTATCCAATCCAATCCCCTATCCTATCCTCTATCCAATCCTATCCTCATTCCTATCCTTCCCTGTATCCTATCCTATCCTCTATCCTCTATCCTATCGTGTATCCTATCTTCTATCCTATCCTATCCACTATCCTATCAAATCCTCTATCCTATCCTATCGTCAATCCTGTCCTATCCTCTATCCTATCATCTATCCTAGCCTATCCTCTATCCTACCCAATCCAATCCCCTATCCTATCCTCTATCCAATCCTATCCTCAATCCTATCCTTTCCTCTATCCTATCCTATCCTCTATCCTATCCTATCCTCTATCCTATCAAATCCTCTATCCTATCCTCTCCTCTATCCTATCCAATCCTCTATCCTATCGTATCCTCTATCCTATCCTATCCTCTATCCTATCCTATCGTCAATCCTGTCCTATCCTCTATCCTATCCTATCCTCTATCCTATCCTTTATCCTAGCCTATCCTCTATCCTATCCAATCCAATCCCCTATCCTATCCTCTATCCAATCCTATCCTCATTCCTATCCTTCCCTGTATCCTATCCTATCCTGTATCCTCTACCCTATCATATCCTCTATCCTATTCTATCCTCTATCCTATCCTATCGTCTATCCTATCCTCCATCCTATCCTATCGTCTATCCTATCCTCTATCCTATCCTGTCCTCTATCCTATCCTCTCCTGTATCCTATCCTATCCTATCGTCAATCCTGTCCTATCCTCTATCCTATCCTATCCTCTATCCTATCCTTTATCCTAGCCTATCCTCTATCCTATCCAATCCAATCCCCTATCCTATCCTCTATCCAATCCTATCCTCAATCCTATCCTTTCCTGTATCCTATCCTATCCTCTATCCTCTAGCCTATCCAATCCTCTGTCCTATCCTATCCTCTATCCTATCCTATCGTGTATCCTATCCTCTATCCTATCAAATCCCCTATCCTATCCTCTATCCTATCCTATCCTCTATCCTATCCTATCCTCTATCCTATCCTATCCTCTATCCTATCCTATCCTCTATCCTATCCTATCCTCTATCCTATCCTATCGTCTATCCTATCCTCTATCCTATCCTATCCCCTATCCAATCCTATCCTCAATCCTATCCTTTCCTGTATCCTATCCTCTATCCTCTATCCTATCCTATTCTCTACCCTATCATATCCTCTATCCTATAATATCCTCTATCCTACCCTATCCTCTATCCTATCATATCCTCTATCCTACCCTATCCTCTATCCTATCCTATCCTCTATCCTATCCTTTCCTCTATCCTATCCTATCCTCTATCCTATCATATCCTCTATCCTACCCTATCCTCTATCCTATCCTATCCTCTATCCTGTCCTATCCAATCCCCTATCCTATCCTCTATCCAATCCTATCCTCAATCCTATCCTTTCCTGTATCCTATCCTATCATCTATCCTCTATCCTATCCAATCGTCTGTCCTATCCTATCCTCTATCCTATCCTATCGTGTATCCTATTCTCTATCCTATCAAATCCCCTATCCTATCCTCTGTCCTATCCTATCCTCTATCCTATCCTATCCTCTATAATATCCTATCGTCTATCCTATCCTCTATCCTATCCTATCTTCCATCCTATCCTATCCTCTATCCTATCAAATCCCCTATCCTATCAAATCCTCTATCCTATCCTATCCTCTATCCTATCCCATCTTCTATCCTATCCTATCCTCTATCCTATCAAATCCCCTATCCTATCCTCTGTCCTATCCTATCCTCTATCCTATCCTATCCTCTATCCTATCAAATCCCCTATCCTATCAAATCCCCTATCCTATCCTCTATCCTATCCTATCCTCTATCCTATCCTATCCTCTATCCTATCCTATCGTCTATCCTATCCTCTATCCTATCCTATGCTCTATCCTATCCTATCCCCTATCATATCCTATCCTCTATCCTATCCTATCCTCTATCCTATCCTATCCTCTATCCTATCAAATCCTCTATCCTATCCTCTCCTCTATCCTATCCAATCCTCTATCCTATCGTATCCTCTATCCTATCCTATCCTCTATCCTATCCTATCGTCAATCCTGTCCTATCCTCTATCCTATCCTATCCTCTATCCTATCCTTTATCCTAGCCTATCCTCTATCCTATCCAATCCAATCCCCTATCCTATCCTCTATCCAATCCTATCCTCATTCCTATCCTTCCCTGTATCCTATCCTATCCTCTATCCTCTATCCTATCGTGTATCCTATCTTCTATCCTATCCTATCCACTATCCTATCAAATCCTCTATCCTATCCTATCGTCAATCCTGTCCTATCCTCTATCCTATCATCTATCCTAGCCTATCCTCTATCCTACCCAATCCAATCCCCTATCCTATCCTCTATCCAATCCTATCCTCAATCCTATCCTTTCCTGTATCCTATCCTATCTTCTATTCTATCCTATCCTCTATCCAATCCTATCCTCAATCCTATCCTTTCCTGTATCCTATCCTCTATCCAATCCTATTCTCTACCCTATCATATCCTCTATCCTATAATATCCTCTATCCTATCCTATCCTCTATCCTATCATATCCTCTATCCTACCCTATCCTCTATCCTATCCTTTCCTCTATCCTAGCCTATCCTCTATCCTATCCAATCCAATCCCCTGTCCTATCCTCTATCCAATCCTATCCTTTCCTGTATCCTATCCTATCCTCTATCCTCTATCCTATCCAATCCTCTGTCCTATCCTATCCTCTATCCTATCCTATCGTGTATCCTATCCCCTATCCTATCCTCTGTCCTATCCTATCCTCTATCCTATCCTATCGTGTATCCTATCCTCTATCCTATCAAATTCCCTATCCTATCCTGTGTCCTATCCTATCCTCTATCCTATCCTATCCTCTATCCTATCCAATCCTCTATCCTATCCTATCGTCTATCCTATCCTATCCTCTATCCTATCCTATCCTCTATCCTATCCTATCCTCTATCCTATCCTATCTTCTATCCTATTTTTTTTTTTTTTTTCCGAGGAGGTAATCTCGTTACGGATACCCGAACCCCCCCCCCGGGGGGGGGGGGGGTGGTCCGGGTTATGTGGGACGCCTCGGCTGGTTGGTGCAACGCCGAGTATACCCACTAACTCCTCCCCGTCCGTCCCTAGACTCCTGGGTGCACCCGTGCTCTGCGCGCGCATGTCAATCCGGTGTGCCCCCGCCTTAGATCCTATCTTCTATCCTATCCTATCCTCTATCCTATCAAATCCCCTATCCTATCCTCTATCCTATCCTATCGTCTATCCTATCCTCTATCCAATCCTATCCTCTATCCTATCCTATCCTCTATCCTATCAAATCCTCTATCCTATCCACTCCTCTATCCTATCCAATCCTCTATCCTATCATATCCTCTATCCTATCCTATCCTCTATCCTATCCTATCGTCAATCCTGTCCTATCCTCTATCCTATCCTATCCTCAATCCTATCCTCTATCCTAGACTACCCTCTATCCTATCCGATCCAATCCCCTATCCTATCCTCTATCCAATCCTATCCTCATTCCTATCCTTCCCTGTATCCTATCCTATCCTCTATCCTCTATCCTATCCAATCCTCTGTCCTATACTATCTTGTATCCTATCCTATCGTGTATCCTATCCTCTATCCTATCCTATCCTCTATCCTATCAAATCCTCTATCCTATCCTCTCCTCTATCCTATCCAATCCTCTATCCTATCCTATCGTCTATCCTGTATTATCCTCTATCCTATCCTATCCTCTATCCTATCCTCTATCCTAGCCTATCCTGTATCCTATCCTATCCAATCCCCTATCCTATCCTCAATCCTATCCTTTCCTGTATCCTATCCTATCCTCTATCCTCTATCCTATCCAATCCTTTGTCCTATCCTATCCTCTATCCTATCGAATCCCCTATCCTATCCTCTGTCCTATCCTATCCTCTATCCTATCCTATCCTCTGTCCTATCCTATCCTCTATCCTATCAAATCCCCTATCCTATCCTCTGTCCTATCATATCCTCTAATCCTATCCTATCCTCTATCCTATCCTATCGTCTATCCTATCCTCTATCCTATCCTATCCCCTATCCAATCCTATCCTCAATCCTATCCTTATCTGTATCCTATCCTATCCTGTATCCTCTACCCTATCATATCCTCTATCCTATTCTATCCTCTATCCTATCCTATCGTCTATCCTATCCTCTATCCTATCCTATCGTCTATCCTATCCTATCATATCCTCTATCCTATCCTATCCTCTATCCTATCCTATCGTCTATCCTATCCTCTATCCTATCCTATCGTCTATCCTATCCTCTATCCTATCCTATCCTCTATCCTATAATCTCCTGTATCCTATCCTATCCTCTATCCTATCCTATCCTCTATCCTATCCTATCCTCTATCCTATCGTATCCTCTATCCTATCCTATCGTCTATCCTATCCTCTATCCTATCCTATCCTCTATCCTATCAAATCCCCTATCCTATCCTCTATCCTATCCTATCCTCTATCCTATCCTCTATCCTATCGAATCCCCTATCCTATCCTCTGTCCTATCCTATCCTCTATCCTATCCTATCCTCTGTCCTATCCTATCCTCTATCCTATCAAATCCCCTATCCTATCCTCTGTCCTGTCATATCCTCTAATCCTATCCTATCCTCTATCCTATCCTATCGTCTATCCTATCCTCTATCCTATCCTATCCCCTATCCAATCCTATCCTCAATCCTATCCTTATCTGTATCCTATCCTATCCTGTATCCTCTACCCTATCATATCCTCTATCCTATTCTATCCTCTATCCTATCCTATCGTCTATCCTATCCTCTATCCTATCCTATCGTCTATCCTATCCTATCCTATCCTCTATCCTATCAAATCCCCTATCCTATCAAATCCTCTATCCTATCAAATCCCCTATCCTATCAAATCCTCTATCCTATCCTCTATCCTATCCTATCCCCTATCCAATCCTATCCTCAATCCTATCCTTATCTGTATCCTATCCTATCCTGTATCCTCTACCCTATCATATCCTCTATCCTATTCTATCCTCTATCCTATCCTATCGTCTATCCTATCCTCTATCCTATCCTATCGTCTATCCTATCCTCTATCCTATCCTATCCTCTATCCTATCCTCTCCTGTATCCTATCCTATCCTCTATCCTATCCTATCCTCTATCCTATCCTATCCTCTATCCTATCGTATCCTCTATCCTATCCTATCGTCAATCCTGTCTTATCCTCTATCCTATCCTATCCTCTATCCTATCCTTTATCCTAGCCTATCCTCTATCCTATCCAATCCAATCCCCTATCCTATCCTCTATCCAATCCTATCCTCAATCCTATCCTTTCCTGTATCCTATCCTATCCTCTATCCTCTATCCTATCCAATCCTCTGTCCTATCCTATCCTCTGTCCTATCCTATCGTGTATCCTATCCTCTATCCTATCAAATCCCCTATCCTATCCTCTATCCTATCCTATCCTCTATCCTATCCTATCCTCTATCCTATCCTATCCTCTATCCTATCCTATCCTCTATCCTCTATCCTATCCAATCCTCTGTCCTATCCTATCCTCTATCCTATCCTATCGTGTATCCTATCCTCTATCCTATCAAATCCCCTATCCTATCCTCTATCCTATCCTATCCTCTATCCTATCCTATCCTCTATCCTATCCTATCGTCTATCCTATCCTATCCTCTATCCTATCCTGTCCACTATCCTATCCTATCCTCTATCCTATCCTATCCTCTTTCCTATCCTATCCTCTATCCTATCCTATCGTCTATCCTATCCTATCCTATCCTCTATCCTATCAAATCCCCTATCCTATCAAATCCTCTATCCTATCAAATCCCCTATCATATCAAATCCTCTATCCTATCCTCTATCCTATCCTATCCTCTATCCTATCCTATCGTGTATCCTATCCTCTATACTATCAAATCCCCTATCCTATACTCTGTCCTATCCTATCCTCTATCCTATCCTATCGTCTATCCTATCCTCTATCCTATCCTATCCCCTATCCAATCCTATCCTCAATCATATCCTTATACGTATCCTATCCTATCCTGTATCCTCTACCCTATCATATCCTCTATCCTATTCTATCCTCTATCCTATCCTATCGTCTATCCTATCCTCCATCCTATCCTATCGTCTATCCTATCCTCTATCCTATCCTGTCCTCTATCCTATCCTCTCCTGTATCCTATCCTATCCTATCGTCAATCCTGTCCTATCCTCTATCCTATCCTATCCTCTATCCTATCCTTTATCCTAGCCTATCCTCTATCCTATCCAATCCAATCCCCTATCCTATCCTCTATCCAATCCTATCCTCAATCCTATCCTTTCCTGTATCCTATCCTATCCTCTATCCTCTAGCCTATCCAATCCTCTGTCCTATCCTATCCTCTATCCTATCCTATCGTGTATCCTATCCTCTATCCTATCAAATCCCCTATCCTATCCTCTATCCTATCCTATCCTCTATCCTATCCTATCCTCTATCCTATCCTATCCTCTATCCTATCCTATCCTCTATCCTATCCTATCCTCTATCCTATCCTATCGTCTATCCTATCCTCTATCCTATCCTATCCCCTATCCAATCCTATCCTCAATCCTATCCTTTCCTGTATCCTATCCTCTATCCTCTATCCTATCCTATTCTCTACCCTATCATATCCTCTATCCTATAATATCCTCTATCCTACCCTATCCTCTATCCTATCATATCCTCTATCCTACCCTATCCTCTATCCTATCCTATCCTCTATCCTATCCTTTCCTCTATCCTATCCTATCCTCTATCCTATCATATCCTCTATCCTACCCTATCCTCTATCCTATCCTATCCTCTATCCTGTCCTATCCAATCCCCTATCCTATCCTCTATCCAATCCTATCCTCAATCCTATCCTTTCCTGTATCCTATCCTATCATCTATCCTCTATCCTATCCAATCGTCTGTCCTATCCTATCCTCTATCCTATCCTATCGTGTATCCTATTCTCTATCCTATCAAATCCCCTATCCTATCCTCTGTCCTATCCTATCCTCTATCCTATCCTATCCTCTATAATATCCTATCGTCTATCCTATCCTCTATCCTATCCTATCTTCCATCCTATCCTATCCTCTATCCTATCAAATCCCCTATCCTATCAAATCCTCTATCCTATCCTATCCTCTATCCTATCCCATCTTCTATCCTATCCTATCCTCTATCCTATCAAATCCCCTATCCTATCCTCTGTCCTATCCTATCCTCTATCCTATCCTATCCTCTATCCTATCAAATCCCCTATCCTATCAAATCCCCTATCCTATCCTCTATCCTATCCTATCCTCTATCCTATCCTATCCTCTATCCTATCCTATCGTCTATCCTATCCTCTATCCTATCCTATGCTCTATCCTATCCTATCCCCTATCATATCCTATCCTCTATCCTATCCTATTCTCTATCCTATCCTATCCTCTATCCTATCCTAACCTCTATTCTATCCTATCGTCTATCCTATCCTCTATCCTATCCTATCCTCTGTCCTATCCTATCCTCTATCCTATCCTATCCTATCCTATCCTATCCTCTATCCTATCCTATCTTCTATCCTATCCTATCCTCTATCCTATCCTATCCTCTATCCTAACCTATTCTCTATCCTATCCTCTATCCTATCCTCTATCCTATCCTATCCTCTATCCTATCCTATCCTCTATCCTATCCTATCCCCTATCCTATCCTGTCGTCTATCCTATCCTCTATCCTATCCTATCCTCTATCCTATCCTATCCTCTATCCTATCCTATCGTCTATCCCATCCTCTATCCTATACTGTCGTCTATCCTAACCTCTATCCTATCCTATCCTCTATCCTATCCTATCCTCTATCCTATCCTGTCGTCTATCCTAACCTCTATCCTATCCTATCCTCTATCCTATCCTATCCTCTATCCTATCCTATCCTCTATCCTATCCCATCTTCTATCCTATCCTATCCTCTATCCTATCAAATCCCCTATCCTATCCTCTATCCTATCAAATCCCCTATCCTATCCTCTATCCTATCCTATCCTCTATCCTATCCTATCCTCTATCCTATCCTATCCTCTATCCTATCCCATCTTCTATCCTATCCTATCCTCTATCCAATCAAATCCCCTATCCTATCCTATCCTCTATCCAATCAAATCCCCTATCCTATCCTCTATCCTATCCTATCCTCTATCCTATCCTATCCCCTATCGTATCCTGTTTTCTATCCTATCCAATCCCCTATCCTATCCTCTATCCTATCCTATCGCCTAAGATATCGTATCCTCTATCCTATCCTAACTTCTATCCTATCCTATCCTCTATCTTATCATATCCTCTATCCTATAATATCCTCTATCCTATACTATCCCCTATCCAATGCTCTATCCCATCCTATCCTCTATCCTATCCTATCCTCTATCCTATCCTATCCTCTATCCTATCCTATCCTCTATCCTAACCTATTCTCTATCCTATCCTCTATCCTATCCTCTATCCTATCCTATCCTCTATCCTATCCTATCCTCTATCCTATCCTATCCTCTATCCTATCCTATCCTCTATCCTATCCTATCCTCTATCCTATCCTATCCTCTATCCTATCCTATCCTCTATCCTATCCTATCCTCTATCCTATCCTATCGTCTATCCTATCCTCTATCCTATCCTATCCTCTATCCTATCCTATCCTCTATCCTATCCTATCCTCTATCCTATCCCATCTTCTATCCTATCCTATCCTCTATCCTATCAAATCCCCTATCCTATCCTCTGTCCTACCCTATCCTCTATCCTATCCTATCCTCTATCCTATCAAATCCCCTATCCTATCCTCTATCCTCTATCCTATCCTATCCTCTATCCTATCCTATCCTCTATCCTATCCTATCCTCTATCCTAACCTATTCTCTATCCTATCCTCTATCCTATCCTCTATCCTATCCTATCCTCTATCCTATCCTATCCTCTATCCTATCCTATCCCCTATCCTATCCTGTCGTCTATCCTATCCTCTATCCTATCCTATCCTCTACCCTATCCTATCCTCTATCCTATCCTATCCTCTATCCTATCCTATCCTCTATCCTATCCTATCGTCTATCCCATCCTCTATCCTATACTGTCGTCTATCCTAACCTCTATCCTATCCTATCCTCTATCCTATCCTATCCTCTATCCTATCCTGTCGTCTATCCTAACCTCTATCCTATCCTATCCTCTATCCTATCCTATCCTCTATCCTATCCTATCCTCTATCCTATCCCATCTTCTATCCTATCCTATCCTCTATCCTATCAAATCCCCTATCCTATCCTCTGTCCTATCCTATCCTCTATCCTATCCTATCCTCTATCCTATCAAATCCCCTATCCTATCCTCTATCCTATCAAATCCCCTATCCTATCCTCTATCCTATCCTATCCTCTATCCTATCCTATCCTCTATCCTATCCTATCCTCTATCCTATCCTATCCTCTATCCTATCCTATCCTCTATCCTATCCCATCTTCTATCCTATCCTATCCTCTATCCTATCAAATCCCCTATCCTATCCTCTATCCTATCCTATCCTCTATCCTATCCTATCCCCTATCGTATCCTGTTTTCTATCCTATCCAATCCCCTATCCTATCCTCTATCCTATCCTATCGCCTAAGATATCGTATCCTCTATCCTATCCTAACTTCTATCCTATCCTATCCTCTATCTTATCATATCCTCTATCCTATAATATCCTCTATCCTATCCTATCCCCTATCCAATGCTCTATCCCATCCTATCCTCTATCCTATCCTATCCTCTATCCTATCCTCTATCCTCTATCCTATCCCATCCTCTATCCTATCCTATCCTCTATCCTATCCTATCCTCTATCCTCTATCCTATCCTATCCTCTATCCTAACCTATTCTCTATCCTATCCTCTATCCTATCCTATCCTCTATCCTATCCTATCCTCTATCCTATCCTATCCTCTATCCTGTCCTATCGTCTATCCTATCCTCTATCCTATCCTGTCGTTTATCCTATCCTCTATCCTATCGTATCCTCTATCCTATCCTATCCTCTATCCTATCCTATCCTCTATCCTATCCTATCCTCTATCCTATCCCATCTTCTATCCTATCCTATCCTCTATCCTATCTAATCCCCTATCCTATCCTCTGTCCTATCCTATCCTCTATCCTATCCTATCCTCTATCCTATCAAATCCCCTATCCTATCCTCTATCCTCTATCCTATCCTATCCTCTATCCTATCCTATCCTCTATCCTATCCTATCCTCTATCCTAACCTATTCTCTATCCTATCCTCTACCCTATCCTATATCCTATCCTATCCTCTATCCTATCCTATCCTCTATCCTATCCTATCCTCTATCCTATCCTGTCGTCTATCCTATCCTCTATCCTATCCTATCCTCTATCCTATCCTATCGTCTATCCTATCCTATCCTCTACCCTATCCTATCCTCTATCCTATCCTATCCTCTATCCTATCCTATCCTCTATCCTATCCTAAAGTCTATCCTATACTCTATCCTATCCTGTCGTCTATCCTAACCTCTATCCTATCCTATCCTCTATCCTATCCTATCCTCTATCCTATCCTATCCTCTATCCTATCCTCTCCTCTATCCTATCCTATCCTCTATCCTATCCTATCCTCTATCCTATCCTATCCTCTATCCTATCCTATCCTCTATCCTATCCTATCCTCTATCCTAACCTCTATCCTATCCTATCCTCTATCCTATCCTATCCTCTATCCTATCCTATCCTCTATCCTAACCTATTCTCTATCCTATCCTCTATCCTATCCTCTATCCTATCCTATCCTCTATCCTATCCTATCCTCTATCCTCTATCCTCTATCCTATCCTATCCTCTATCCTAACCTATTCTCTATCCTATCCTCTATCCTATCCTCTATCCTATCCTCTATCCTATCCTCTATCCTATCCTATCCTCTATCCTATCCTATCCTCTATCCTATCCTATCTTCAATCCTATCCTATCCTCTATCCTATCATATCCTCTATCCTATAATATCCTCTATCCTATCCTATCCTCTATTCTATCCTATCGTCTATCCTATCCTCTATCCTATCCTATCCTCTATCCTATCCTATCGTCTATCGTATCCTCTATCCTATCCTATCCTCTATCCTATCCTATCCTCTATCCTATCCTATCCTCTATCCTATCCTATCCTCTATCCTATCCTATCCTCTTTCCTATCCTATCCTCTATCCTATCCTATCCTCTATCCTATCCTATCCTCTATCCTATCCTATCCTCTATCCTATCCTATCCTCTATCCTATCCTATCCTCTATCCTATCCTATCCTGTATCCTATCCTATCCTCTATCCTATCCTATCCTCTATCCTATCCTATCCTCTATCCTATCCTATCCTCTATCCTATCCTGTATAATATCAAATCCCGTATCCTATCCTGTATCCTATCAAATCCCGTATCCTATCCTCTATCCTATCCTATCGTCTATCCTATCCTATCCTCTATCCTATCCTATCGTCTATCCTATCGTCTATCCTATCCTATCCTCTATCCTATCCTATCCTCTATCCTATCCTATCCTCTATCCTATCCTATCTTCTATCCTATCCTATCCTCTATCCTATCAAATCCCCTATCCTATCCTCTATCCTATCCTATCCTGTATCCTATCCAATCCTCTATCCTATCCTATCATCTATCATCAATCGTATCCTTTACTGTATCCTATCCAATCCTCTATCCTATCCTATCCTCTATCCTATCCTATCCTATCCTCTATCGTATCCTATCCTCTATCCTATCCTATCCTCTATCCTATCCTATCCTATCCTATCCTCTATCCTATCCTATCCTCTATCCTATCCTATCGTCTATCCTATCCTCTATCCTATCCTATCCTGTATCCTATCCTATCGTCTATCCTATCCTCTATCCTATCCTATCCTGTATCCTATCCTATCGTCTATCCTATCCTCTATCCTATCCTCTATCCTATCCAATCCTCTATCCTATCCTATCATCTATCCTCTAACCTATCCAATCCTCTATCCTAGCCTATCCTCTATCCTATCATATCCTCTATCCTATAACATCCTGTATCCTATCCTATCCTCTATCCAATCCTCTATCCTAACCTATCCTCCATTCTATCCTGTCCTGTATCCTATCAAATCCCCTATCCTATCCTCTGTACTATCCTATCCTCTATCCTATCCTATCGTCTATCCTATCGTCTATCCTATCCTCTATCCTATCCTATCCTCTATCCTATCCTATCCTCTATCCTATCCTATCCTCTATCCTATCCTATCCTCTATCCCATCCTATCCTCTATCCTATCCTATCCTCTATCCTATCTTATCCTCTATCCAATCCTCTATCCTATCCTCTATCCTATCCTATCTTCTGTCCTATTCTACCCTCTATCCTATCAAATCCCCTATCCTATCCTCTATCCTATCCTATCCTCTATCCTATCCTATCCTCTATCCTATCCAATCCTCTATCCTATCCTATCCTCTATTCTATCCTGTCCTGTATCCTATCAAATCCCCTATCCTATCCTCTGTACTATCCTATCCTCTATCCTATCCTATCGTCTATCCTATCGTCTATCCTATCCTCTATCCTATCCTATCCTCTATCCTATCCTATCCTCTATCCTATCCTATCCTCTATCCTATCCTATCCTCTATCCTATCCTAAAGTCTATCCTATACTCTATCCTATCCTGTCGTCTATCCTAACCTCTATCCTATCCTATCCTCTATCCTATCCTATCCTCTATCCTATCCTATCCTCTATCCTATCCTATCCTCTATCCTATCCTATCCTCTATCCTATCCTATCCTCTATCCTATCCTATCCTCTATCCTCTATCCTATCCTATCCTCTATCCTAACCTATTCTCTATCCTATCCTCTATCCTATCCTCTATCCTATCCTATCCTCTATCCTATCCTATCCTCTATCATATCCTGTCGTCTATCCTATGCTCTATCCTATCCTATCCTCTATCCTATCCTATCCTCTATCCTATCATATCCTCTATCCTATCCTATCCTCTATCCTATCCTATCCTCTATCCTCTATCCTATCCTATCCTCTATCCTAACCTATTCTCTATCCTATCCTCTATCCTATCCTCTATCCTATCCTATCCTCTATCCTATCCTATCCTCTATCCTATCCTATCCTCTATCCTATCCTATCCTCTATCCTATCCTATCGTCTATCCTATCCTCTATCCTATCCTGTCGTCTATCCTATCCTCTATCCTATCCTATCCTCTATCCTATCCTATCCTCTATCCTATCCTATCCTCTATCCTATCCTATCCTCTATCCTATCCCATCTTCTATCCTATCCTATCCTCTATCCTACCAAATCCCCTATCCTATCCTCTGTCCTACCCTATCCTCTATCCTATCCTATCCTCTATCCTATCAAATCCCCTATCCTATCCTCTATCCTCTATCCTATCCTATCCTCTATCCTATCCTATCCTCTATCCTATCCTATCCTCTATCCTATCCTATCCTCTATCCTAACCTATTCTCTATCCTATCCTCTATCCTATCCTCTATCCTATCCTATCCTTTATCCTATCCTATCCTCTATCCTATCCTATCCTCTATCCTATCCTATCCTCTATCCTATCCTGTCGTCTATCCTATCCTCTATCCTATCCTATCCTCTATCCTATCCTATCGTCTATCCTATCCTATCCTCTACCCTATCCTATCCTCTATCCTATCCTATCCTCTATCCTATCCTATCCTCTATCCTATCCTATCCTCTATCCTATCCTATCGTCTATCCTATCCTCTATCCTATCCTGTCGTCTATCCTAACCTCTATCCTATCCTATCCTCTATCCTATCCTATCCTCTATCCTATCCTATCCTCTATCCTATCCCATCTTCTATCCTCTCCTATCCTCTATCCTATCAAATCCCCTATCCTATCCTCTGTCCTATCCTATCCTCTATCCTATCCTATCCTCTATCCTATCAAATCCCCTATCCTATCAAATCCCCTATCCTATCGTCTATCCTATCAAATCCCCTATCGTATCCTCTATCCTATCCTATCCTCTATCCTATCAAATCCCCTATCCTATCCTCTATCCTATCCTATCCTCTATCCTATCATATCCTCTATCCTATAATATCCTCTATCCTATCCTTTCCTCTATCCAATCCTCTACCCTATCCTATCCTCTATCCTATCCTATCCTCTATCCTATCCTATCCTCTATCCTATCCTATCCTCTATCCTATCCTATCTTCTATCCTATCCTATCCTCTATCCTATCAAATCCCCTCTCCTATCCTCTATCCTATCCTATCCTGTATCCTATCCAATCCTCTATCCTATCCTATCATCTATCCTCTATCCTATCCTATCCTCTATCCTATCAAATCCCCTATCCTATCCTCTATCCTATAGTATCCTCTATCCTATCATATCCTCTATCCTATAATATCCTCTATCCTATCCTTTCCTCTATCCAATCCTCTACCCTATCCTATCCTCTATCCTATCCTATCCTCTATCCTATCCTATCCTCTATCCTATCCTATCCTCTATCCTATCCTATCCTCTATCCTATCCTATCTTCTATCCTATCCTATCCTCTATCCTATCAAATCCCCTCTCCTATCCTCTATCCTATCCTATCCTGTACCCTATCCAATCCTCTATCCTATCCTATCATCTATCCTCTATCCTATCCTATCCTCTATCCTGTCCTATCGTCTATCCTATCCTCTATCCTATCCTGTCGTTTATCCTATCCTCTATCCTATCGTATCCTCTATCCTATCCTATCCTCTATCCTATCCTATCCTCTATCCTATCCTATCCTCTATCCTATCCCATCTTCTATCCTATCCTATCCTCTATCCTATCTAATCCCCTATCCTATCCTCTGTCCTATCCTATCCTCTATCCTATCCTATCCTCTATCCTATCAAATCCCCTATCCTATCCTCTATCCTCTATCCTATCCTATCCTCTATCCTATCCTATCCTCTATCCTATCCTATCCTCTATCCTAACCTATTCTCTATCCTATCCTCTACCCTATCCTATATCCTATCCTATCCTCTATCCTATCCTATCCTCTATCCTATCCTATCCTCTATCCTATCCTGTCGTCTATCCTATCCTCTATCCTATCCTATCCTCTATCCTATCCTATCGTCTATCCTATCCTATCCTCTACCCTATCCTATCCTCTATCCTATCCTATCCTCTATCCTATCCTATCCTCTATCCTATCCTAAAGTCTATCCTATACTCTATCCTATCCTGTCGTCTATCCTAACCTCTATCCTATCCTATCCTCTATCCTATCCTATCCTCTATCCTATCCTATCCTCTATCCTATCCTCTCCTCTATCCTATCCTATCCTCTATCCTATCCTATCCTCTATCCTATCCTATCCTCTATCCTATCCTATCCTCTATCCTATCCTATCCTCTATCCTAACCTCTATCCTATCCTATCCTCTATCCTATCCTATCCTCTATCCTATCCTATCCTCTATCCTAACCTATTCTCTATCCTATCCTCTATCCTATCCTCTATCCTATCCTATCCTCTATCCTATCCTATCCTCTATCCTCTATCCTCTATCCTATCCTATCCTCTATCCTAACCTATTCTCTATCCTATCCTCTATCCTATCCTCTATCCTATCCTCTATCCTATCCTCTATCCTATCCTATCCTCTATCCTATCCTATCCTCTATCCTATCCTATCTTCAATCCTATCCTATCCTCTATCCTATCATATCCTCTATCCTATAATATCCTCTATCCTATCCTATCCTCTATTCTATCCTATCGTCTATCCTATCCTCTATCCTATCCTATCCTCTATCCTATCCTATCGTCTATCGTATCCTCTATCCTATCCTATCCTCTATCCTATCCTATCCTCTATCCTATCCTATCCTCTATCCTATCCTATCCTCTATCCTATCCTATCCTCTTTCCTATCCTATCCTCTATCCTATCCTATCCTCTATCCTATCCTATCCTCTATCCTATCCTATCCTCTATCCTATCCTATCCTCTATCCTATCCTATCCTCTATCCTATCCTATCCTGTATCCTATCCTATCCTCTATCCTATCCTATCCTCTATCCTATCCTATCCTCTATCCTATCCTATCCTCTATCCTATCCTGTATAATATCAAATCCCGTATCCTATCCTGTATCCTATCAAATCCCGTATCCTATCCTCTATCCTATCCTATCGTCTATCCTATCCTATCCTCTATCCTATCCTATCGTCTATCCTATCGTCTATCCTATCCTATCCTCTATCCTATCCTATCCTCTATCCTATCCTATCCTCTATCCTATCCTATCTTCTATCCTATCCTATCCTCTATCCTATCAAATCCCCTATCCTATCCTCTATACTATCCTATCCTGTATCCTATCCAATCCTCTATCCTATCCTATCATCTATCATCAATCGTATCCTTTACTGTATCCTATCCAATCCTCTATCCTATCCTATCCTCTATCCTATCCTATCCTATCCTCTATCGTATCCTATCCTCTATCCTATCCTATCCTCTATCCTATCCTATCCTATCCTATCCTCTATCCTATCCTATCCTCTATCCTATCCTATCGTCTATCCTATCCTCTATCCTATCCTATCCTGTATCCTATCCTATCGTCTATCCTATCCTCTATCCTATCCTATCCTGTATCCTATCCTATCGTCTATCCTATCCTCTATCCTATCCTCTATCCTATCCAATCCTCTATCCTATCCTATCATCTATCCTCTAACCTATCCAATCCTCTATCCTAGCCTATCCTCTATCCTATCATATCCTCTATCCTATAACATCCTGTATCCTATCCTATCCTCTATCCAATCCTCTATCCTAACCTATCCTCCATTCTATCCTGTCCTGTATCCTATCAAATCCCCTATCCTATCCTCTGTACTATCCTATCCTCTATCCTATCCTATCGTCTATCCTATCGTCTATCCTATCCTCTATCCTATCCTATCCTCTATCCTATCCTATCCTCTATCCTATCCTATCCTCTATCCTATCCTATCCTCTATCCCATCCTATCCTCTATCCTATCCTATCCTCTATCCTATCTTATCCTCTATCCAATCCTCTATCCTATCCTCTATCCTATCCTATCTTCTGTCCTATTCTACCCTCTATCCTATCAAATCCCCTATCCTATCCTCTATCCTATCCTATCCTCTATCCTATCCTATCCTCTATCCTATCCAATCCTCTATCCTATCCTATCCTCTATTCTATCCTGTCCTGTATCCTATCAAATCCCCTATCCTATCCTCTGTACTATCCTATCCTCTATCCTATCCTATCGTCTATCCTATCGTCTATCCTATCCTCTATCCTATCCTATCCTCTATCCTATCCTATCCTCTATCCTATCCTATCCTCTATCCTATCCTAAAGTCTATCCTATACTCTATCCTATCCTGTCGTCTATCCTAACCTCTATCCTATCCTATCCTCTATCCTATCCTATCCTCTATCCTATCCTATCCTCTATCCTATCCTATCCTCTATCCTATCCTATCCTCTATCCTATCCTATCCTCTATCCTATCCTATCCTCTATCCTATCCTATCCTCTATCCTCTATCCTATCCTATCCTCTATCCTAACCTATTCTCTATCCTATCCTCTATCCTATCCTCTATCCTATCCTATCCTCTATCCTATCCTATCCTCTATCATATCCTGTCGTCTATCCTATGCTCTATCCTATCCTATCCTCTATCCTATCCTATCCTCTATCCTATCATATCCTCTATCCTATCCTATCCTCTATCCTATCCTATCCTCTATCCTCTATCCTATCCTATCCTCTATCCTAACCTATTCTCTATCCTATCCTCTATCCTATCCTCTATCCTATCCTATCCTCTATCCTATCCTATCCTCTATCCTATCCTATCCTCTATCCTATCCTATCGTCTATCCTATCCTCTATCCTATCCTGTCGTCTATCCTATCCTCTATCCTATCCTATCCTCTATCCTATCCTATCCTCTATCCTATCCTATCCTCTATCCTATCCCATCTTCTATCCTATCCTATCCTCTATCCTACCAAATCCCCTATCCTATCCTCTGTCCTACCCTATCCTCTATCCTATCCTATCCTCTATCCTATCAAATCCCCTATCCTATCCTCTATCCTCTATCCTATCCTATCCTCTATCCTATCCTATCCTCTATCCTATCCTATCCTCTATCCTATCCTATCCTCTATCCTAACCTATTCTCTATCCTATCCTCTATCCTATCCTCTATCCTATCCTATCCTTTATCCTATCCTATCCTCTATCCTATCCTATCCTCTATCCTATCCTATCCTCTATCCTATCCTGTCGTCTATCCTATCCTCTATCCTATCCTATCCTCTATCCTATCCTATCGTCTATCCTATCCTATCCTCTACCCTATCCTATCCTCTATCCTATCCTATCCTCTATCCTATCCTATCCTCTATCCTATCCTATCCTCTATCCTATCCTATCGTCTATCCTATCCTCTATCCTATCCTGTCGTCTATCCTAACCTCTATCCTATCCTATCCTCTATCCTATCCTATCCTCTATCCTATCCTATCCTCTATCCTATCCCATCTTCTATCCTCTCCTATCCTCTATCCTATCAAATCCCCTATCCTATCCTCTGTCCTATCCTATCCTCTATCCTATCCTATCCTCTATCCTATCAAATCCCCTATCCTATCAAATCCCCTATCCTATCGTCTATCCTATCAAATCCCCTATCGTATCCTCTATCCTATCCTATCCTCTATCCTATCAAATCCCCTATCCTATCCTCTATCCTATCCTATCCTCTATCCTATCATATCCTCTATCCTATAATATCCTCTATCCTATCCTTTCCTCTATCCAATCCTCTACCCTATCCTATCCTCTATCCTATCCTATCCTCTATCCTATCCTATCCTCTATCCTATCCTATCCTCTATCCTATCCTATCTTCTATCCTATCCTATCCTCTATCCTATCAAATCCCCTCTCCTATCCTCTATCCTATCCTATCCTGTATCCTATCCAATCCTCTATCCTATCCTATCATCTATCCTCTATCCTATCCTATCCTCTATCCTATCAAATCCCCTATCCTATCCTCTATCCTATCCTATCCTCTATCCTATCATATCCTCTATCCTATAATATCCTCTATCCTATCCTTTCCTCTATCCAATCCTCTACCCTATCCTATCCTCTATCCTATCCTATCCTCTATCCTATCCTATCCTCTATCCTATCCTATCCTCTATCCTATCCTATCCTCTATCCTATCCTATCTTCTATCCTATCCTATCCTCTATCCTATCAAATCCCCTCTCCTATCCTCTATCCTATCCTATCCTGTACCCTATCCAATCCTCTATCCTATCCTATCATCTATCCTCTATCCTATAATATCCTCTATCCTATCCTATCCTCTATTCTATCCTATCGTCTATCCTATCCTCTATCCTATCCTATCCTCTATCCTATCCTATCGTCTATCGTATCCTCTATCCTATCCTATCCTCTATCCTATCCTATCCTCTATCCTATCCTATCCTCTATCCTATCCTATCCTCTATCCTATCCTATCCTCTTTCCTATCCTATCCTCTATCCTATCCTATCCTCTATCCTATCCTATCCTCTATCCTATCCTATCCTCTATCCTATCCTATCCTCTATCCTATCCTATCCTCTATCCTATCCTATCCTGTATCCTATCCTATCCTCTATCCTATCCTATCCTCTATCCTATCCTATCCTCTATCCTATCCTATCCTCTATCCTATCCTGTATAATATCAAATCCCGTATCCTATCCTGTATCCTATCAAATCCCGTATCCTATCCTCTATCCTATCCTATCGTCTATCCTATCGTCTATCCTATCCTATCCTCTATCCTATCCTATCCTCTATCCTATCCTATCCTCTATCCTATCCTATCTTCTATCCTATCCTATCCTCTATCCTATCAAATCCCCTATCCTATCCTCTATCCTATCCTATCCTGTATCCTATCCAATCCTCTATCCTATCCTATCATCTATCATCAATCCTATCCTTTACTGTATCCTATCCAATCCTCTATCCTATCCTATCCTCTATCCTATCCTATCCTATCCTCTATCGTATCCTATCCTCTATCCTATCCTATCCTCTATCCTATCCTATCCTATCCTATCCTCTATCCTATCCTATCCTCTATCCTATCCTATCGTCTATCCTATCCTCTATCCTATCCTATCCTGTATCCTATCCTATCG
This sequence comes from Halictus rubicundus, assembly GCF_050948215.1. Classification (NCBI taxonomy): domain Eukaryota; kingdom Metazoa; phylum Arthropoda; class Insecta; order Hymenoptera; family Halictidae; genus Halictus; species Halictus rubicundus. The sequence goes on from NW_027488618.1 coordinate 406,474, forward strand.
TCTATCCTATCCTCTATCCTATCCTATCCTGTATCCTATCCTATCGTCTATCCTATCCTCTATCCTATCCTCTATCCTATCCAATCCTCTATCCTATCCTATCATCTATCCTCTAACCTATCCAATCCTCTATCCTAGCCTATCCTCTATCCTATCATATCCTCTATCCTATAACATCCTGTATCCTATCCTATCCTCTATCCAATCCTCTATCCTAACCTATCCTCCATTCTATCCTGTCCTGTATCCTATCAAATCCCCTATCCTATCCTCTGTACTATCCTATCCTCTATCCTATCCTATCGTCTATCCTATCGTCTATCCTATCCTCTATCCTATCCTATCCTCTATCCTATCCTATCCTCTATCCTATTCTATCCTCTATCCTATCCTATCCTCTATCCCATCCTATCCTCTATCCTATCCTATCCTCTATCCTATCTTATCCTCTATCCAATCCTCTATCCTATCCTCTATCCTATCCTATCTTCTGTCCTATTCTACCCTCTATCCTATCAAATCCCCTATCCTATCCTCTATCCTATCCTATCCTCTATCCTATCCTATCCTCTATCCTATCCTATCCTCTATCCTATCCTAAAGTCTATCCTATAATCTATCCTATCCTGTCGTCTATCCTAACCTCTATCCTATCCTATCCTCTATCCTATCCTATCCTCTATCCTCTATCCTATCCTATCCTCTATCCTAACCTATTCTCTATCCTATCCTCTATCCTATCCTCTATCCTATCCTATCCTCTATCCTATCCTATCCTCTATCCTATCCTATCCTCTATCCTATCCTATCCTCTATCCTATCCTATCCTCTATCCTATCCTATCGTCTATCCTATCCTCTATCCTATCCTGTCGTCTATCCTATCCTCTATCCTATCCTATCCTCTATCCTATCCTATCCTCTATCCTATCCTATCCTCTATCCTATCCTATCCTCTATCCTATCCCATCTTCTATCCTATCCTATCCTCTATCCTACCAAATCCCCTATCCTATCCTCTGTCCTACCCTATCCTCTATCCTATCCTATCCTCTATCCTATCAAATCCCCTATCCTATCCTCTATCCTCTATCCTATCCTATCCTCTATCCTATCCTATCCTCTACCCTATCCTATCCTCTATCCTATCCTATCCTCTATCCTATCCTATCCTCTATCCTATCCTATCCTCTATCCTATCCTATCGTCTATCCTATCCTCTATCCTATCCTGTCGTCTATCCTAACCTCTATCCTATCCTATCCTCTATCCTATCCTATCCTCTATCCTATCCTATCCTCTATCCTATCCCATCTTCTATCCTCTCCTATCCTCTATCCTATCAAATCCCCTATCCTATCCTCTGTCCTATCCTATCCTCTATCCTATCCTATCCTCTATCCTATCAAATCCCCTATCCTATCAAATCCCCTATCCTATCGTCTATCCTATCAAATCCCCTATCGTATCCTCTATCCTATCCTATCCTCTATCCTATCAAATCCCCTATCCTATCCTCTATCCTATCCTATCCTCTATCCTATCATATCCTCTATCCTATAATATCCTCTATCCTATCCTTTCCTCTATCCAATCCTCTACCCTATTCCTATCCTCTATCCTATCCTATCCTCTATCCTATCCTATCCTCTATCCTATCCTATCCTCTATCCTATCCTATCATCTATCCTATCCTATCCTCTATCCTATCAAATCCCCTCTCCTATCCTCTATCCTATCCTATCCTGTATCCTATCCAATCCTCTATCCTATCCTATCATCTATCCTCTATCCTATCCAATCCTCTATCCTAGCCTATCCTCTATCCTATCATATCCTCTATCCTATAATATCCTCTATCCTATTCTATCCTCTATCCAATCCTCTATCCTATCCTATCCTCTATTCTATCCTGTCCTGTATCCTATCAAATCCCCTATCCCATCCTCTATCCTATCCTATACTCTATTCTATCCAATCCTCTATCCTATCCTATCCTCTATCCTATCAAATCCCCTATCCTATCCTCTATCCTATCCTATCCTCTATCCTATCATATCCTCTATCCTATAATATCCTCTATCCTATCCTTTCCTCTATCCAATCCTCTACCCTATCCTATCCTCTATCCTATCCTATCCTCTATCCTATCCTATCCTCTATCCTATCCTATCCTCTATCCTATCCTATCATCTATCCTATCCTATCCTCTATCCTATCAAATCCCCTCTCCTATCCTCTATCCTATCCTATCCTGTATCCTATCCAATCCTCTATCCTATCCTATCATCTATCCTCTATAATATCCAATCCTCTATCCTAGCCTATCCTCTATCCTATCATATCCTCTATCCTATAATATCCTCTATCCTATTCTATCCTCTATCCAATCCTCTATCCTATCCTATCCTCTATTCTATCCTGTCCTGTATCCTATCAAATCCCCTATCCCATCCTCTATCCTATCCTATACTCTATTCTATCCAATCCTCTATCCTATCCTATCCTATCCTCTAACCTATCCTATCCCCTATCCTATCCTATCCTCTATTCGATCCTATATTCTATCCTATCCTATCCTCTATCCTATCCTATCCTCTATCCTATCCTCTCCTCTATCCTATCCTATCCTCTATCCTATATTATCCTCTATCCTATCCTATCCTCAATCCTATCCTATCCTCAACCTGTCCTATCCTCTATCCTATTCTATACTCTATCCTATCCTACCCTATCCTCTATCCTATCCTATCCTCTATCCTATCGTCTATCCGATCCTATCTTCTATCCTATCCTCTATCCTATCCTATCCTCTATTCTATCCTATCCTCCATCCTATCCTATCCTCTATTCAATCCTATACTCTATCCTATTCTCTATCCTATCCTATCCTCTATCCTATACTCTATCGTATCCTATCCTCTATCGTATCCTATCCTCTATCCTATAATATCCCATATAATATCCAATCCTCTATCCTATCCTCTATCCTATCCGCTATCCTATCCTATCCTCTATCCTATCCTATCCTCTATCCTATCCAATCTCCTATCCTATCCTCTCACCTATCCTATCCTCTATCCTATCCAATCACCTATCCCATCCTCTATCATATCCAATCACCTATCCTATCCTCTATTCAATCCTATACTCTATCCTATCCTATCCTCTATAATATCCTATCCTCTATCCTATCCTATCCTCTATCCTATCCTATCCTCTATCCTATCCTATCCTCTATCCTATCCTATCCTCTATCCTATCCTATCCTCTATCCTATCCTATCCTCTATCCTATCCTATCCTCTATCCTATCCTATCCTCTATCCTATCCTATCCTCTATCCTATTATATCCTCTATCCTATCCTATCCTCTATCCTATCCTATCCTCTATCCTATCCTATCCTCTATCCTATCCTATCCTCTATCCTATCCTATCCTCTATCCTATCCTATCCTCTATCCTATCCTATCCTCTATCCTATCATATCCTCTATCCTATAATATCCTCTATCCTATCCTATCCCCTATTCTATCCTATCGTCTATCCTATCCTCTATCCTATCCTATCCTCTATCCTATCCTATCGTCTATCGTATCCTCTATCCTATCCTATCCTCTATCCTATCCTATCCTCTATCCTATCCTATCCTCTATCCTATCCTATCCTCTATCCTATCCTATCCTCTATCCTATCCTATCCTCTATCCTATCCTATCCTCTATCCTATCCTATCCTCTATCCTATCCTATCCTCTATCCTATCCTATCCTCTATCCTATCCTATCCTCTATCCTATCCTATCCTCTATCCTATCCTGTATCCTATCAAATCCCGTATCCTATCCTCTATCCTATCCTATCGTCTATCCTATCCTATCCTCTATCCTATCCTATCGTCTATCCTATCGTCTATCCTATCCTATCCTCTATCCTATCCTATCCTCTATCCTATCCTATCCTCTATCCTATCCTATCTTCTATCCTATCCTATCCTCTATCCTATCAAATCCCCTATCCTATCCTCTATCCTATCCTATCCTGTATCCTATCCAATCCTCTATCCTATCCTATCATCTATCATCAATCCTATCCTTTACTGTATCCTATCCAATCCTCTATCCTATCCTATCCTCTATCCTATCCTATCCTATCCTCTATCCTATCCTATCCTCTATCCTATCCTATCCTCTATCCTATCCTATCCTATCCTATCCTCTATCCTATCCTATCCTCTATCCTATCCTATCGTCTATCCTATCCTCTATCCTATCCTATCCTGTATCCTATCCTATCGTCTATCCTATCCTCTATCCTATCCTATCCTGTATCCTATCCTATCGTCTATCCTATCCTCTATCCTATCCTATCCTCTATCCTATCCAATCCTCTATCCTATCCTATCATCTATCCTCTAACCTATCCAATCCTCTATCCTAGCCTATCCTCTATCCTATCATATCCTCTATCCTATAACATCCTGTATCCTATCCTATCCTCTATCCTATCCTCTATCCTATCCTATCCTCTATCCTATCCTATCTTCTATCCTATCCTATCCTCTATCCTATCAAATCCCCTATAATATCCTCTATCCTATCCTATCCTCTATCCTATCCTATCCTCTATCCTATCCTATCCTCTATCCTATCCTATCCTCTATCCTATCCTCTATCCTGTATCCTATCCAATCCTCTATCCTATCCTCTATAATATCCTATCCTCTATCCTATCCTATCTTCTATCCTATCCTATCCTCTATCCTATCAAATCCATTATCCTATCCTCTGTCCTTTCCTATCCTCTATCCTATCCTATCCTCTATCATATCCTATCCTCTATCCTATCCTATCCTCTATCCTATCCTATCCTCTATCCTATCCTATCATCTATCATCAATCCTATCCTTTCCTGTATCCTATCCAATCCTCTATCCTATCCTATCCTATCCTCTATCCTATCCTATCCTATCCTCTACCCTATCCTATCCTCTATCGTATCCTATCGTCTATCCTATCCTCTATCCTATCCTATCCTGTATCCTATCCAATCCTCTATCCTATCCTATCATCTATCCTCAATCCTATCCTTTCCTGTATCCTATCCAATCCTCTATCCTATCCTATCGTCTATCCTATCCTCTATAATATCCTATCCTCTATCCTATCCTATCTTCTATCCTATCCTATCCTCTATCCTATCAAATCCATTATCCTATCCTCTGTCCTTTCCTATCCTCTATCCTATCCTATCCTCTATCATATCCTATCCTCTATCCTATCCTATCCTCTATCCTATCCTATCCTCTATCCTATCCTATCGTCTATCCTATCCTCTATCCTATCCTATCCTCTGTCCTATCCTATCCTCTATCCTATCCTATCCTCTATCCTATCCTATCCTCTATCCTATCCTATCTTCTATCCTATCAAATCCCCTATAATATCCTCTGTCCTATCCTATCCTCTATCCTATCCTATCCTCTATCCTATCCTATCCTCTATCCTATCCTATCCTCTATAATATCCTATCCTCTATCCTATCCTATCCTCTATCCTATCCTATCCTCTATCCTATCCTATCCTCTATCCTATCCTATCCTCTATCCTATCCTATCCTCTATCCTATCCTATCCTCTATCCTATCCTATCCTCTATCCTATCCTATCCTCTATCCTATCCTATCCTCTATCCTATCCTATCCTCTATCCTATTATATCCTCTATCCTATCCTATCCTCTATCCTATCCTATCCTCTATCCTATCCTATCCTCTATCCTATCCTATCCTCTATCCTATCCTATCCTCTATCCTATCCTATCCTCTATCCTATCATATCCTCTATCCTATAATATCCTCTATCCTATCCTATCCTCTATTCTATCCTATCGTCTATCCTATCCTCTATCCTATCCTATCCTCTATCCTATCCTATCGTCTATCGTATCCTCTATCCTATCCTATCCTCTATCCTATCCTATCCTCTATCCTATCCTATCCTCTATCCTATCCTATCCTCTATCCTATCCTATCCTCTATCCTATCCTATCCTCTATCCTATCCTATCCTCTATCCTATCCTATCCTCTATCCTATCCTATCCTATCCTCTATCCTATCCTATCCTCTATCCTATCCTATCCTCTATCCTATCCTATCCTCTATCCTATCCTATCCTCTATCCTATCCTGTATCCTATCAAATCCCGTATCCTATCCTCTATCCTATCCTATCGTCTATCCTATCCTATCCTCTATCCTATCCTATCGTCTATCCTATCGTCTATCCTATCCTATCCTCTATCCTATCCTATCCTCTATCCTATCCTATCCTCTATCCTATCCTATCTTCTATCCTATCCTATCCTCTATCCTATCAAATCCCCTATCCTATCCTCTATCCTATCCTATCCTGTATCCTATCCAATCCTCTATCCTATCCTATCATCTATCATCAATCCTATCCTTTACTGTATCCTATCCAATCCTCTATCCTATCCTATCCTCTATCCTATCCTATCCTATCCTCTATCCTATCCTATCCTCTATCCTATCCTATCCTCTATCCTATCCTATCCTATCCTATCCTCTATCCTATCCTATCCTCTATCCTATCCTATCGTCTATCCTATCCTCTATCCTATCCTATCCTGTATCCTATCCTATCGTCTATCCTATCCTCTATCCTATCCTATCCTGTATCCTATCCTATCGTCTATCCTATCCTCTATCCTATCCTATCCTCTATCCTATCCAATCCTCTATCCTATCCTATCCTCTATTCTATCCTGTCCTGTATCCTATCAAATCCCCTATCCTATCCTCTGTACTATCCTATCCTCTATCCTATCCTATCGTCTATCCTATCGTCTATCCTATCCTCTATCCTATCCTATCCTCTATCCTATCCTATCCTCTATCCTATCCTATCCTCTATCCTATCCTATCCTCTATCCTATCCTAAAGTCTATCCTATACTCTATCCTATCCTGTCGTCTATCCTAACCTCTATCCTATCCTATCCTCTATCCTATCCTATCCTCTATCCTATCCTATCCTCTATCCTATCCTATCCTCTATCCTATCCTATCCTCTATCCTATCCTATCCTCTATCCTATCCTATCCTCTATCCTATCCTATCCTCTATCCTATCCTATCCTCTATCCTCTATCCTATCCTATCCTCTATCCTAACCTATTCTCTATCCTATCCTCTATCCTATCCTCTATCCTATCCTATCCTCTATCCTATCCTATCCTCTATCATATCCTGTCGTCTATCCTATGCTCTATCCTATCCTATCCTCTATCCTATCCTATCCTCTATCCTATCATATCCTCTATCCTATCCTATCCTCTATCCTATCCTATCCTCTATCCTCTATCCTATCCTATCCTCTATCCTAACCTATTCTCTATCCTATCCTCTATCCTATCCTCTATCCTATCCTATCCTCTATCCTATCCTATCCTCTATCCTATCCTATCCTCTATCCTATCCTATCCTCTATCCTATCCTATCGTCTATCCTATCCTCTATCCTATCCTGTCGTCTATCCTATCCTCTATCCTATCCTATCCTCTATCCTATCCTATCCTCTATCCTATCCTATCCTCTATCCTATCCTATCCTCTATCCTATCCCATCTTCTATCCTATCCTATCCTCTATCCTACCAAATCCCCTATCCTATCCTCTGTCCTACCCTATCCTCTATCCTATCCTATCCTCTATCCTATCAAATCCCCTATCCTATCCTCTATCCTCTATCCTATCCTATCCTCTATCCTATCCTATCCTCTATCCTATCCTATCCTCTATCCTATCCTATCCTCTATCCTAACCTATTCTCTATCCTATCCTCTATCCTATCCTCTATCCTATCCTATCCTTTATCCTATCCTATCCTCTATCCTATCCTATCCTCTATCCTATCCTATCCTCTATCCTATCCTGTCGTCTATCCTATCCTCTATCCTATCCTATCCTCTATCCTATCATATCGTCTATCCTATCCTATCCTCTACCCTATCCTATCCTCTATCCTATCCTATCCTCTATCCTATCCTATCCTCTATCCTATCCTATCCTCTATCCTATCCTATCGTCTATCCTATCCTCTATCCTATCCTGTCGTCTATCCTAACCTCTATCCTATCCTATCCTCTATCCTATCCTATCCTCTATCCTATCCTATCCTCTATCCTATCCCATCTTCTATCCTCTCCTATCCTCTATCCTATCAAATCCCCTATCCTATCCTCTGTCCTATCCTATCCTCTATCCTATCCTATCCTCTATCCTATCAAATCCCCTATCCTATCAAATCCCCTATCCTATCGTCTATCCTATCAAATCCCCTATCGTATCCTCTATCCTATCCTATCCTCTATCCTATCAAATCCCCTATCCTATCCTCTATCCTATCCTATCCTCTATCCTATCATATCCTCTATCCTATAATATCCTCTATCCTATCCTTTCCTCTATCCAATCCTCTACCCTATCCTATCCTCTATCCTATCCTATCCTCTATCCTATCCTATCCTCTATCCTATCCTATCCTCTATCCTATCCTATCATCTATCCTATCCTATCCTCTATCCTATCAAATCCCCTCTCCTATCCTCTATCCTATCCTATCCTGTATCCTATCCAATCCTCTATCCTATCCTATCATCTATCCTCTATCCTATCCAATCCTCTATCCTAGCCTATCCTCTATCCTATCATATCCTCTATCCTATAATATCCTCTATCCTATTCTATCCTCTATCCAATCCTCTATCCTATCCTATCCTCTATTCTATCCTGTCCTGTATCCTATCAAATCCCCTATCCCATCCTCTATCCTATCCTATACTCTATTCTATCCAATCCTCTATCCTATCCTATCCTATCCTCTAACCTATCCTATCCCCTATCCTATCCTATCCTCTATTCGATCCTATATTCTATCCTATCCTATCCTCTATCCTATCCTATCCTCTATCCTATCCTCTCCTCTATCCTATCCTATCCTCTATCCTATATTATCCTCTATCCTATCCTATCCTCAATCCTATCCTATCCTCAACCTGTCCTATCCTCTATCCTATTCTATACTCTATCCTATCCTACCCTATCCTCTATCCTATCCTATCCTCTATCCTATCGTCTATCCGATCCTATCTTCTATCCTATCCTCTATCCTATCCTATCCTCTATTCTATCCTATCCTCCATCCTATCCTATCCTCTATTCAATCCTATACTCTATCCTATTCTCTATCCTATCCTATCCTCTATCCTATACTCTATCGTATCCTATCCTCTATCGTATCCTATCCTCTATCCTATAATATCCCATATAATATCCAATCCTCTATCCTATCCTCTATCCTATCCGCTATCCTATCCTATCCTCTATCCTATCCTATCCTCTATCCTATCCAATCTCCTATCCTATCCTCTCACCTATCCTATCCTCTATCCTATCCAATCACCTATCCCATCCTCTATCATATCCAATCACCTATCCTATCCTCTATTCAATCCTATACTCTATCCTATCCTATCCTCTATAATATCCTATCCTCTATCCTATCCTATCCTCTATCCTATCCTATCCTCTATCCTATCCTATCCTCTATCCTATCCTATCCTCTATCCTATCCTATCCTCTATCCTATCCTATCCTCTATCCTATCCTATCCTCTATCCTATCCTATCCTCTATCCTATCCTATCCTCTATCCTATCCTATCCTCTATCCTATTATATCCTCTATCCTATCCTATCCTCTATCCTATCCTATCCTCTATCCTATCCTATCCTCTATCCTATCCTATCCTCTATCCTATCCTATCCTCTATCCTATCCTATCCTCTATCCTATCCTATCCTCTATCCTATCATATCCTCTATCCTATAATATCCTCTATCCTATCCTATCCTCTATTCTATCCTATCGTCTATCCTATCCTCTATCCTATCCTATCCTCTATCCTATCCTATCGTCTATCGTATCCTCTATCCTATCCTATCCTCTATCCTATCCTATCCTCTATCCTATCCTATCCTCTATCCTATCCTATCCTCTATCCTATCCTATCCTCTATCCTATCCTATCCTCTATCCTATCCTATCCTCTATCCTATCCTATCCTCTATCCTATCCTATCCTCTATCCTATCCTATCCTCTATCCTATCCTGTATCCTATCAAATCCCGTATCCTATCCTCTATCCTATCCTATCGTCTATCCTATCCTATCCTCTATCCTATCCTATCGTCTATCCTATCGTCTATCCTATCCTATCCTCTATCCTATCCTATCCTCTATCCTATCCTATCCTCTATCCTATCCTATCTTCTATCCTATCCTATCCTCTATCCTATCAAATCCCCTATCCTATCCTCTATCCTATCCTATCCTGTATCCTATCCAATCCTCTATCCTATCCTATCATCTATCATCAATCCTATCCTTTACTGTATCCTATCCAATCCTCTATCCTATCCTATCCTCTATCCTATCCTATCCTATCCTCTATCCTATCCTATCCTCTATCCTATCCTATCCTCTATCCTATCCTATCCTCTATCCTATCCTATCCTATCCTATCCTCTATCCTATCCTATCCTCTATCCTATCCTATCGTCTATCCTATCCTCTATCCTATCCTATCCTGTATCCTATCCTATCGTCTATCCTATCCTCTATCCTATCCTATCCTGTATCCTATCCTATCGTCTATCCTATCCTCTATCCTATCCTATCCTCTATCCTATCCAATCCTCTATCCTATCCTATCATCTATCCTCTAACCTATCCAATCCTCTATCCTAGCCTATCCTCTATCCTATCATATCCTCTATCCTATAACATCCTGTATCCTATCCTATCCTCTATCCTATCCTCTATCCTATCCTATCCTCTATCCTATCCTATCCTCTATCCTATCCTATCCTCTATCCTATCCTATCCTCTATCCTATCCTCTATCCTATCCTATCCTCTATCCTATCCTATCCTCTATCCTATCCTATCATCTATCCTATCCTATCCTCTATCCTATCCTATCCTGTATCCTATCCAATCCTCTATCCTATCCTATCATCTATCATCAATCCTATCCTTTCCTGTATCCTATCCAATCCTATATCCTATCCTATCCTCTATCCTCTCCTATCCTATCCTCTATCCTATCCTATCCTCTATCCTATTCAATCCTCTATCCTATCCTATCATCTATCCTCAATCCTATCCTTTCCTGTATCCTATGCAATCCTCTATCCTATCCTGTCCTCTATCCTATCCTATCCTCTATCCTATCCTATCCTCTATCCTATCCTATCGTCTATCCTATCCTCTATCCTATCCTCTATCCTATCCTCTATCCTATCCTATCTTCTATCGTATCCTATCCTCTATCCTATCCTATCGTCTATCCTATCCTCTATCCTATCCTATCCTCTATCCTATCCTATCCTCTATCCTATCCTATCCTCTCTCCTATCCTATCCTCTATCCTATCCTATCGTCTATCCTATCCTCTATCCTATCCTATCCTCTATCCTATCCTATCCTCTATCCTATCCTATCGTCTATCCTATCCTCTATCCTATCCTATCCTCTGTCCTATCCTATCCTCTATCCTATCCTATCCTCTATCCTATCCTATCCTCTATCCTATCCTATCTTCTATCCTATCCTATCCTCTATCCTATCAAATCCCCTATAATATCCTCTATCCTATCCTATCCTCTATCCTATCCTATCCTCTATCCTATCCTATCCTCTATCCTATCCTATCCTCTATCCTATCCTCTATCCTGTATCCTATCCAATCCTCTATCCTATCCTCTATAATATCCTATCCTCTATCCTATCCTATCTTCTATCCTATCCTATCCTCTATCCTATCAAATCCATTATCCTATCCTCTGTCCTTTCCTATCCTCTATCCTATCCTATCCTCTATCATATCCTATCCTCTATCCTATCCTATCCTCTATCCTATCCTATCCTCTATCCTATCCTATCATCTATCATCAATCCTATCCTTTCCTGTATCCTATCCAATCCTCTATCCTATCCTATCCTATCCTCTATCCTATCCTATCCTATCCTCTACCCTATCCTATCCTCTATCGTATCCTATCGTCTATCCTATCCTCTATCCTATCCTATCCTGTATCCTATCCAATCCTCTATCCTATCCTATCATCTATCCTCAATCCTATCCTTTCCTGTATCCTATCCAATCCTCTATCCTATCCTATCGTCTATCCTATCCTCTATAATATCCTATCCTCTATCCTATCCTATCTTCTATCCTATCCTATCCTCTATCCTATCAAATCCATTATCCTATCCTCTGTCCTTTCCTATCCTCTATCCTATCCTATCCTCTATCATATCCTATCCTCTATCCTATCCTATCCTCTATCCTATCCTATCCTCTATCCTATCCTATCGTCTATCCTATCCTCTATCCTATCCTATCCTCTGTCCTATCCTATCCTCTATCCTATCCTATCCTCTATCCTATCCTATCCTCTATCCTATCCTATCTTCTATCCTATCAAATCCCCTATAATATCCTCTGTCCTATCCTATCCTCTATCCTATCCTATCCTCTATCCTATCCTATCCTCTATCCTATCCTATCCTCTATCCTATCCTCTATCCTCTATACTATCCTATCCTCTATCCTATCCTATCCTCTATCCTATCCTATCCTCTATCCTATCCTATCCTCTATCCTATCCTATCCTCTATCCTATCCAATCTCCTATCCTATCCTCTCACCTATCCTATCCTCTATCCTATCCAATCACCTATCCCATCCTCTATCATATCCAATCACCTATCCTATCCTCTATTCAATCCTATACTCTATCCTATCCTATCCTCTATAATATCCTATCCTCTATCCTATCCTATCCTCTATCCTATCCTATCCTCTATCCTATCCTATCCTCTATCCTATCCTATCCTCTATCCTATCCTATCCTCTATCCTATCCTATCCTCTATCCTATCCTATCCTCTATCCTATCCTATCCTCTATCCTATCCTATCCTCTATCCTATCCTATCCTCTATCCTATCCTATCCTCTATCCTATCCTATCCTCTATCCTATCCTATCCTCTATCCTATCCTATCCTCTATCCTATCCTATCCTCTATCCTATCATATCCTCTATCCTATAATATCCTCTATCCTATCCTATCCTCTATTCTATCCTATCGTCTATCCTATCCTCTATCCTATCCTATCCTCTATCCTATCCTATCGTCTATCGTATCCTCTATCCTATCCTATCCTCTATCCTATCCTATCCTCTATCCTATCCTATCCTCTATCCTATCCTATCCTCTATCCTATCCTATCCTCTATCCTATCCTATCCTCTATCCTATCCTATCCTCTATCCTATCCTATCCTCTATCCTATCCTATCCTCTATCCTATCCTATCCTCTATCCTATCCTATCCTCTATCCTATCCTATCCTCTATCCTATCCTATCCTCTATCCTATCCTGTATCCTATCAAATCCCGTATCCTATCCTCTATCCTATCCTATCGTCTATCCTATCCTATCCTCTATCCTATCCTATCGTCTATCCTATCGTCTATCCTATCCTATCCTCTATCCTATCCTATCCTCTATCCTATCCTATCTTCTATCCTATCCTATCCTCTATCCTATCAAATCCCCTATCCTATCCTCTATCCTATCCTATCCTGTATCCTATCCAATCCTCTATCCTATCCTATCATCTATCATCAATCCTATCCTTTACTGTATCCTATCCAATCCTCTATCCTATCCTATCCTCTATCCTATCCTATCCTATCCTCTATCCTATCCTATCCTCTATCCTATCCTATCGTCTATCCTATCCTCTATCCTATCCTATCCTGTATCCTATCCTATCGTCTATCCTATCCTCTATCCTATCCTATCCTGTATCCTATCCTATCGTCTATCCTATCCTCTATCCTATCCTATCCTCTATCCTATCCAATCCTCTATCCTATCCTATCATCTATCCTCTAACCTATCCAATCCTCTATCCTAGCCTATCCTCTATCCTATCATATCCTCTATCCTATAACATCCTGTATCCTATCCTATCCTCTATCCTATCCTCTATCCTATCCTATCCTCTATCCTATCCTATCCTCTATCCTATCCTATCCTCTATCCTATCCTATCCTCTATCCTATCCTCTATCCTATCCTATCCTCTATCCTATCCTATCCTCTATCCTATCCTATCCTCTATCCTATCCTATCCTCTATCCTATCCTATCCTGTATCCTATCCAATCCTCTATCCTATCCTATCATCTATCATCAATCCTATCCTTTCCTGTATCCTATCCAATCCTATATCCTATCCTATCCTCTATCCTCTCCTATCCTATCCTCTATCCTATCCTCTATCCTATCCTATCTTCTATCGTATCCTATCCTCTATCCTATCCTATCGTCTATCCTATCCTCTATCCTATCCTATCCTCTATCCTATCCTATCCTCTATCCTATCCTATCCTCTCTCCTATCCTATCCTCTATCCTATCCTATCGTCTATCCTATCCTCTATCCTATCCTATCCTCTATCCTATCCTATCCTCTATCCTATCCTATCGTCTATCCTATCCTCTATCCTATCCTATCCTCTGTCCTATCCTATCCTCTATCCTATCCTATCCTCTATCCTATCCTATCCTCTATCCTATCCTATCTTCTATCCTATCCTATCCTCTATCCTATCAAATCCCCTATAATATCCTCTATCCTATCCTATCCTCTATCCTATCCTATCCTCTATCCTATCCTATCCTCTATCCTATCCTATCCTCTATCCTATCCTCTATCCTGTATCCTATCCAATCCTCTATCCTATCCTCTATAATATCCTATCCTCTATCCTATCCTATCTTCTATCCTATCCTATCCTCTATCCTATCAAATCCATTATCCTATCCTCTGTCCTTTCCTATCCTCTATCCTATCCTATCCTCTATCATATCCTATCCTCTATCCTATCCTATCCTCTATCCTATCCTATCCTCTATCCTATCCTATCATCTATCATCAATCCTATCCTTTCCTGTATCCTATCCAATCCTCTATCCTATCCTATCCTATCCTCTATCCTATCCTATCCTATCCTCTACCCTATCCTATCCTCTATCGTATCCTATCGTCTATCCTATCCTCTATCCTATCCTATCCTGTATCCTATCCAATCCTCTATCCTATCCTATCATCTATCCTCAATCCTATCCTTTCCTGTATCCTATCCAATCCTCTATCCTATCCTATCGTCTATCCTATCCTCTATAATATCCTATCCTCTATCCTATCCTATCTTCTATCCTATCCTATCCTCTATCCTATCAAATCCATTATCCTATCCTCTGTCCTTTCCTATCCTCTATCCTATCCTATCCTCTATCATATCCTATCCTCTATCCTATCCTATCCTCTATCCTATCCTATCCTCTATCCTATCCTATCGTCTATCCTATCCTCTATCCTATCCTATCCTCTGTCCTATCCTATCCTCTATCCTATCCTATCCTCTATCGTATCCTATCCTCTATCCTATCCTATCTTCTATCCTATCAAATCCCCTATAATATCCTCTATCCCATCCTATCCTCTATCCTATCCTATCCTCTATCCTATCCTATCCTCTATCCTATCCTATCCTCTATCCTATCCTCTATCCTCTATACTATCCTATCCTCTATCCTATCCTATCCTCTATCCTATCCTATCCTCTATCCTATCCTATCCTCTATCCTATCCTATCCTCTATCCTATCCTATCCTCTATCCTATCCTATCCTCTATCCTATCCTATCCTCTATCCTATCCTATCCTCTATCCTATCCTATCCTCTATCCTATCCTATCCTCTATCCTATCCTATCCTCTATCCTATCCTATCCTCTATCCTATCCTATCCTCTATCCTATCCTATCCTCTATCCTATCCTATCCTCTATCCTATCCTATCCTCTATCCTATCCTATCCTCTATCCTATCCTATCCTCTATCCTATCCTATCCTCTATCCTATCCTATCCTATCCTCTATCCTATCCTATCCTCTATCCTATCCTATCCTCTATCCTATCCTATCCTCTATCCTATCCTATCCTCTATCCTATCCTATCCTCTATCCTATCCTATCCTCTATCCTATACTATCGTCTATCCTATCCTCTACCCTATCCTATCCTCTATCCTATCCTATCCTCTATCCTATACTATCGTCTATCCTATCCTCTACCCTATCCTATCCTCTATCCTATCCTATCCTCTATCATATCCTATCCTCTATCGTATTCTATTCTCTATCCTATCCTATCCTCTATCCTATCAAATCCCCTATCCTATCCTCTATCATATCCTATCCTCTATCCTATCCTATCCTCTATCCTATCCTATCGTCTATCCTATCCTCTATCCTATCCTCTATCCTATCCTATTGTCTATCCTATCTTCTATCCTATCCTATCCTCTATCCTATCCTATCCTCTATCCTATCCTATCCTCTATCCTATCCTATCCTCTATCCTATCCTATCCTCTATCCTACCCTATCCTCTATCCTATCCTATCCTCTATCCTATCCTATCCTCTATCCTATCCTATCCTCTATCCTATCCTATCCTCTATCCTATCCTATCCTCTATCCTATCCTATCCTCTATCCTATCCTATCCTCTATCCTATCCTATCCTCTATCCTATCCTATCCTCTATCCTATCCTATCCTCTATCCTATCCTATCCTCTATCCTATTATATCCTCTATCCTATCCTATCCTCTATCCTATCCTATCCTCTATCCTATCCTATCCTCTATCCTATCCTATCCTCTATCCTATCCTATCCTCTATCCTATCCTATCCTCTATCCTATCCTATCCTCTATCCTATCCTATCTTCTATCCTATCCTATCCTCTATCCTATCAAATCCCCTATCCTATCCTCTATCCTATCCTATCCTGTATCCTATCCAATCCTCTATCCTATCCTATCATCTATCATCAATCCTATCCTTTACTGTATCCTATCCAATCCTCTATCCTATCCTATCCTCTATCCTATCCTATCCTATCCTCTATAATATCCTATCCTCTATCCTATCCTATCCTCTATCCTATCCTATCCTCTCTCCTATCCTATCCTCTATCCTATCCTATCGTCTATCCTATCCTCTATCCTATCCTATCCTCTATCCTATCCTATCCTCTATCCTATCCTATCGTCTATCCTATCCTCTATCCTATCCTATCCTCTGTCCTATCCTATCCTCTATCCTATCCTATCCTCTATCCTATCCTATCCTCTATCCTATCCTATCTTCTATCCTATCCTATCCTCTATCCTATCAAATCCCCTATAATATCCTCTATCCTATCCTATCCTCTATCCTATCCTATCGTCTATCCTATCCTCTATCCTCTCCTATCCTATCCTCTATCCTATCCTATCCTCTATCCTATTCAATCCTCTATCCTATCCTATCATCTATCCTCAATCCTATCCTTTCCTGTATCCTATCCAATTCTCTATCCTATCCTATCCTCTATCCTATCCTATCCTCTATCCTATCCTATCCTCTATCCTATCCTATCCTATATCCTATCCTATCCTCTATCCTATCCTATCCTCTATCCTATCCTATCCTCTATCCTATCCTATCCTCTATCCTATCCTATCCTCTATCCTATCCTATCCTGTATCCTATCCAATCCTCTATCCTATCCAATCATCTATCATCAATCCTATCCTTTCCTGTATCCTATCCAATCCTATATCCTATCCTATCCTCTATCCTCTCCTATCCTATCCTCTATCCTATCCTATCCTCTATCATATCCTATCCTCTATCCTATCCTATTCTCTATCCTATCCTATCCTCTATCCTATCAAATCCCCTATCCTATCCTCTGTCCTTTCCTATCCTCTATCCTATCCTATTCTCTATCATATCCTATCCTATATCCTATCCTATCCTCTATCCTATCCTATCCTCTATCCTATCCTATCGTCTATCCTATCCTCTATCCTATCCTCTATCCTATCCTCTATCCTATCCTATCTTCTATCCTATCCTATCGTCTATCCTATCCTATCGTCTATCCTATCATCTATCCTATCCTATCCTCTATCCTATCCTATCCTCTATCCTATCCTATCCTCTATCCTATCCTCTATCCTATCCTATCCTCTATCCTATCCTATCCTCTATCCTATCCTATCCTCTATCCTATCCTATCCTCTATCCTATCCTATCCTCTATCCTATCCTATCCTCTATCCTATCCTATCCTCTATCCTATCCTATCCTCTATCCTATCCTATCCTCTATCTTATCCTATCCTCTATCCTATCCTATCCTCTATCCTATCCTATCCTCTATCCTATCCTATCCTCTATCCTATCCTATCCTCTATCCTATCCTATCCTCTATCCTATCCTATCCTCTATCCTATCCTATCCTCTATCCTATCCTATCCTCTATCCTATCCTATCCTCTATCCTATCCTGTCCTCTATCCTATCCTATCCTCTATCCTATCCTATCCTCTATCCTATCCTATCGTCTATCCTATCCTCTATCCTATCAAATCCCCTATCGTGTCCTCTATCCTATCCTATCCTCTATCCTATCCTATCCTCTATCCTATACTATCGTCTATCCTATCCTCTACCCTATCCTATCCTCTATCCTATCCTATCCTCTATCATATCCTATCCTCTATCCTATCCTATTCTCTATCCTATCCTGTCCTCTATCCTATCAAATCCCCTATCCTATCCTCTGTCCTTTCCTATCCTCTATCCTATCCTATCCTCTATCATATCCTATCCTCTATCCTATCCTATCCTCTATCCTATCCTATCCTCTATCCTATCCTCTATCCTATCCTATCCTCTATCCTATCCTATCCTCTATCCTATCCTATCTTCTATCCTATCCTATCCTCTATCCTATCCTATCCTCTATCCTATCCTATCCTCTATCCTATCCTATCCTCTATCCTATCCTATCCTCTATCCTATCCTATCCTCTATCCTATCCTATCCTCTATCCTATCCTATCCTCTATCCTATCCTATCCTCTATCCTAACCTATTGTCTATCCTATCCTCTATCCTATCCTATCCTCTATCCTATCCTATCCTCTATCCTATCCTATCCTCTATCCTATCCTATCCTCTATCCTATCCTATCCTCTATCCTATCCTATCCTCTATCCTATCCTATCCTCTATCCTATCCTATCCTCTATCCTATCCTATCCTCTATCCTATCCTATCCTCTATCCTATCCTATCCTCTATCCTATCCTATCCTCTATCCTATCCTATCCTCTATCCTATCCTATCCTATCCTCTATCCTATCCTATCCTCTATCCTATCCTATCCTCTATCCTATCCTATCCTCTATCCTATCCTATCCTCTATCCTATCCTCTATCCTATCCTATCTTCTATCCTATCCTATCCTCTACCCTATCCTATCCTCTATCCTATCCTATCCTCTATCCTATCAAATCCCCTATCCTATCCTCTATACTATCCTATCCTGTATCCTATCCAATCCTCTATCCTATCCTATCATCTATCATCAATCCTATCCTATCCTCTATCCTATCCTATCCTCTATCCTATCCTATCCTCTATCCTATCCTATCCTCTATCCTATCCTATCCTCTATCCTATCCTATCCTCTATCCTATCCTATCCTCTATCCTATCCTATCCTCTATCCTATCCTATCCTCTATCCTATCCTATCCTCTATCCTATCCTATCCTCTATCCTATCCTATCCTCTATCCTATCCTCTATCCTATCCTATCTTCTATCCTATCCTATCCTCTACCCTATCCTATCCTCTATCCTATCCTGTCTTCTATCCTATCCTATCCTCTATCCTATCAAATCCCCTATCGTATCCTCTATCCTATCCTATCCTGTATCCTATCCAATCCTCTATCCTATCCTATCATCTATCATCAATCCTATCCTTTCCTGTATCCTATCCAATCCTATATCCTATCCTATCCTCTATCCTCTCCTATCCTATCCTCTATCCTATCCTATCCTCTATCCTATTCAATCCTCTATCCTATCCTATCATCTATCCTCAATCCTATCCTTTCCTGTATCCTATCCAATCCTCTATCCTATCCTATCCTCTATCCTATCCTATCCTCTATCCTATCCTATCCTCTATCCTATCCTATCCTCTATCCTATCCTATCCTCTATCCTATCCTATCCTCTATCCTCTATCCTATCCTCTATCCTATCCTATCCTCTATCCTATCCTATCCTCTATCCTATCCTATCCTCTATCCTATCCTATCCTCTATCCTATCCTATCCTCTATCCTATCCTATCCTCTATCCTATCCTATCCTCTATCCTATCCTATTGTCTATCCTATCCTCTATCCTATCCTATCCTCTATCCTATCCTATCCTCTATCCTATCCTATCCTATCCTCTATCCTATCCTATCCTCTATCCTATCCTATCCTCTATCCTATCCTATCCTCTATCCTATCCTATCCTCTATCCTATCCTATCCTCTATCCTATCCTCTATCCTATCCTATCTTCTATCCTATCCTATCCTCTACCCTATCCTATCCTCTATCCTATCCTGTCTTCTATCCTATCCTATCCTCTATCCTATCAAATCCCCTATCCTATCCTCTATCCTATCCTATCCTGTATCCTATCCAATCCTCTATCCTATCCTATCATCTATCATCAATCCTATCCTTTCCTGTATCCTATCCAATCCTATATCCTATCCTATCCTCTATCCTCTCCTATCCTATCCTCTATCCTATCCTATCCTCTATCCTATTCAATCCTCTATCCTATCCTATCATCTATCCTCAATCCTATACTTTCCTGTATCCTATCCAATCCTCTATCCTATCCTATCCTCTATCCTATCCTATCCTCTATCCTATCCTATCCTCTATCCTATCCTATCCTCTATCCTATCCTATCCTCTATCCTATCCTATCCTCTATCCTATCCTATCCTCTATCCTATCCTATCCTCTATCCTATCCTATCCTCTATCCTATCCTATCCTCTATCCTATCCTATCCTCTATCCTATCCTATCCTCTATCCTATCCTATCCTCTATCCTATCCTATCCTGTATCCTATCCAATCCTCTATCCTATCCTATCATCTATCATCAATCCTATCCATTCCTGTATCCTATCCAATCCTATATCCTATCCTATCCTCTATCCTCTCCTATCCTATCCTCTATCCTCTCCTATCCTATCCTCTATCCTATCCTATCCTCTATCATATCCTATCCTCTGTCCTATCCTATCGTCTATCCTATCCTCTATCCTATCCTCTATCCTATCCTCTATCCTATCCTATCTTCTATCCTATCCTATCCTCTATCCTATCCTATCGTCTATCCTATCATCTATCCTATCCTATCCTCTATGCTATCCTATCGTCTATCCTATCCTCTATCCTATCCTATCCTCTATCCTATCCTATCCTCTATCCTATCCTATCCTCTATCCTATCCTATCCTCTATCCTATCCTATCCTCTATCCTATCCTGTCCTCTATCCTATCCTATCCTCTATCCTATCCTATCCTCTATCCTATCCTATCGTCTATCCTATCCTCTATCCTATCAAATCCCCTATCGTGTCCTCTATCCTATCCTATCCTCTTTCCTATCCTATCCTCTATCCTATACTATCGTCTATCCTATCCTCTACCCTATCCTATCCTCTATCCTATCCTATCCTCTATCATATCCTATCCTCTATCCTATCAAATCCCCTATCCTATCCTCTATCCTATCCTATCCTGTATCCTATCCAATCCTCTGTCCTATCCTATCATCTATCATCAATCCTATCCTTTCCTGTATCCTATCCAATCCTATATCCTATCCTATCCTCTATCCTCTCCTATCCTATCCTCTATCCTATCCTATCCTCTATCCTATTCAATCCTCTATCCTATCCTATCATCTATCCTCAATCCTATACTTTCCTGTATCCTATCCAATCCTCTATCCTATCCTATCCTCTATCCTATCCTATCCTCTATCCTATCCTATCCCTCTATCCTATCCTATCCTCTATCCTATCCTATCCTCTATCCTATCCTATCCTCTATCCTATCCTATCCTCTATCCTATCCTATCCTCTATCCTATCCTATCCTCTATCCTATCCTATCCTCTATCCTATCCTATCCTCTATCCTATCCTATCCTCTATCCTATCCTATCCTGTATCCTATCCAATCCTCTATCCTATCCTATCATCTATCATCAATCCTATCCATTCCTGTATCCTATCCAATCCTATATCCTATCCTATCCTCTATCCTCTCCTATCCTATCCTCTATCCTCTCCTATCCTATCCTCTATCCTATCCTATCCTCTATCATATCCTATCCTCTGTCCTATCCTATCGTCTATCCTATCCTCTATCCTATCCTCTATCCTATCCTCTATCCTATCCTATCTTCTATCCTATCCTATCCTCTATCCTATCCTATCGTCTATCCTATCATCTATCCTATCCTATCCTCTATGCTATCCTATCGTCTATCCTATCCTCTATCCTATCCTATCCTCTATCCTATCCTATCCTCTATCCTATCCTATCCTCTATCCTATCCTATCCTCTATCCTATCCTATCCTCTATCCTATCCTGTCCTCTATCCTATCCTATCCTCTATCCTATCCTATCCTCTATCCTATCCTATCGTCTATCCTATCCTCTATCCTATCAAATCCCCTATCGTGTCCTCTATCCTATCCTATCCTCTATCCTATCCTATCCTCTATCCTATACTATCGTCTATCCTATCCTCTACCCTATCCTATCCTCTATCCTATCCTATCCTCTATCATATCCTATCCTCTATCCTATCCTATTCTCTATCCTATCCTGTCCTCTATCCTATCAAATCCCCTATCCTATCGTCTGTCCTTTCCTATCCTCTATCCTATCCTATCCTCTATCATATCCTATCCTCTATCCTATCCTATCCTCTATCCTATCCTATCCTCTATCCTATCCTCTATCCTATCCTATCCTCTATCCTATCCTATCCTCTATCCTATCCTATCCTCTATCCTATCCTATCCTCTATCCTATCCTATCCTCTATCCTATCCTATCCTCTATCCTATCCTGTCCTCTATCCTATCCTATCCTCTATCCTATCCTATCCTCTATCCTATCCTATCGTCTATCCTATCCTCTATCCTATCAAATCCCCTATCGTGTCCTCTATCCTATCCTATCCTCTATCCTATCCTATCCTCTATCCTATACTATCGTCTATCCTATCCTCTACCCTATCCTATCCTCTATCCTATCCTATCCTCTATCATATCCTATCCTCTATCCTATCCTATTCTCTATCCTATCCTGTCCTCTATCCTATCAAATCCCCTATCCTATCCTCTGTCCTTTCCTATCCTCTATCCTATCCTATCCTCTATCATATCCTATCCTCTATCCTATCCTATCCTCTATCCTATCCTATCCTCTATCCTATCCTCTATCCTATCCTATCCTCTATCCTATCCTATCCTCTATCCTATCCTATCCTCTATCCTATCCTATCCTCTATCCTATCCTATCCTCTATCCTATCCTCTCCTCTATCCTATCCTATCCTCTATCCTATCCTATCCTCTATCCTATCCTATCCTCTATCCTATCCTATCCTCTATCCTATCCTATTGTCTATCCTATCCTCTATCCTATCCTATCCTCTATCCTATCCTATCCTCTATCCTATCTTATCCTCTATCCTATCCTATCCTCTATCCTATCATCTATCATGAATCCTATCCTTTCCTGTATCCTATCCAATCCTATATCCTATCCTATCCTCTATCCTCTCCTATCCTATCCTCTATCCTATCCTATCCTCTATCCTATTCAATCCTCTATCCTATCCTATCATCTATCCTCAATCCTATCCTTTCCTGTATCCTATCCAATCCTCTATCCTATCCTATCCTCTATCCTATCCTATCCTCTATCCTATCCTATCCTCTATCCTATCCTATCCTCTATCCTATCCTATCCTCTATCCTATCCTATCCTCTATCCTATCCTATCCTCTATCCTATCCTATCCTCTATCCTATCCTATCCTCTATCCTATCCTATCCTCTATCCTATCCTATCCTCTATCCTATCCTATCCTCTATCCTATCCTATCCTCTATCCTATCCTATCCTCTATCCTATCCTATCCTCTATCCTATCCTGTCCTCTATCCTATCCTATCCTCTATCCTATCCTATCCTCAATCCTATCCTACCGTCTATCCTATCCTCTATCCTATCAAATCCCCTATCGTGTCCTCTATCCTATCCTATCCTCTATCCTATCCTATCCTCTATCCTATACTATCGTCTATCCTATCCTGTACCCTATCCTATCCTCTATCCTATCCTATCCTCTATCATATCCTATCCTCTATCCTATCCTATTCTCTATCCTATCCTGTCCTCTATCCTATCAAATCCCCTATCCTATCCTCTATCCTATCCTATCCTCTATCCTATCCTATCCTGTATCCTATCCTATCCTCTATCCTATCCTATCGTCTATCCTATCCTCTATCCTATCCTCTATCCTATCCTCTATCCTATCCTATCTTCTATCCTATCCTATCCTCTATCCTATCCTATCGTCTATCCTATCATCTATCCTATCCTATCCTCTATCCTATCCTATCGTCTATCCTATCCTCTATCCTATCCTATCCTCTATCCTATCCTATCCTCTATCCTATCCTATCCTCTATCCTATCCTCTACCCTATCCTATCCTCTATCCTATCCTATCCTCTATCATATCCTATCCTCTATCCTATCCTATCCTCTATCCTATCCTATCCTCTATCCTATCCTATCCTCTATCCTATCCTATCCTCTATCCTATCCTATCCTCTATCCTATCCTATCCTCTATCCTATCCTATCCTCTATCCTATCCTATCCTCTATCCTATCCTATCCTGTATCCTATCCAATCCTCTATCCTCTCCTATCCTATCCTCTATCCTATCCTATCCTCTATCATATCCTATCCTCTATCCTATCCTATTCTCTATCCTATCCTATCCTCTATTCTATCAAATCCCCTATCCTATCCTCTGTCCTTTCCTATCCTCTATCCTATCCTATCCTCTATCATATCCTATCCTCTATCCTATCCTATCCTCTATCCTATCCTATAATCTATCCTATCCTATCCTCTATCCTATCCTATCGTCTATCCTATCCTCTATCCTATCCTCTATCCTATCCTCTATCCTATCCTATCTTCTATCCTATCCTATCCTCTATCCTATCCTATCGTCTATCCTATCATCTATCCTATCCTATCCTCTATCCTATCCTATCGTCTATCCTATCCTCTATCCTATCCTATCCTCTATCCTATCCTATCCTCTATCCTATCCTATCCTCTATCCTATCCTATCCTCTATCCTATCCTATCCTCTATCCTATCCTGTCCTCTATCCTATCCTATCCTCTATCCTATCCTATCCTCTATCCTATCCTATCGTCTATCCTATCCTCTATCCTATCAAATCCCCTATCGTGTCCTCTATCCTATCCTATCCTCTATCCTATCCTATCCTCTATCCTATACTATCGTCTATCCTATCCTCTACCCTATCCTATCCTCTATCCTATCCTATCCTCTATCATATCCTATCCTCTATCCTATCCTATTCTCTATCCTATCCTGTCCTCTATCCTATCAAATCCCCTATCCTATCCTCTGTCCTTTCCTATCCTCTATCCTATCCTATCCTCTATCCTATCCTATCCTCTATCCTATCCTATCCTCTATCCTATCCTATCCTCTATCCTATCCTATCCTCTATCCTATCCTATCCTCTATCCTATCCTATCCTCTATCCTATCCTATCCTCTATCCTATCCTATCCTCTATCCTATCCTATTGTCTATCCTATCCTCTATCCTATCCTATCCTCTATCCTATCCTATCCTCTATCCTATCTTATCCTCTATCCTATCCTATCCTCTATCCTATCATCTATCATCAATCCTATCCTTTCCTGTATCCTATCCTATCCTCTATCCTCTCCTATCCTATCCTCTATCCTATCCTATCCTCTATCATATCCTATCCTCTATCCTATCCTATTCTCTATCCTATCCTATCCTCTATCCTATCAAATCCCCTATCCTATCCTCTGTCCTTTCCTATCCTCTATCCTATCCTATCCTCTATCATATCCTATCCTCTATCCTATCCTATCCTCTATCCTATCCAATCCTATATCCTATCCTATCCTCTATCCTCTCCTATCCTATCCTCTATCCTATCCTCTATCCTATTCAATCCTCTATCCTATCCTATCATCTATCCTCAATCCTATCCTTTCCTGTATCCTATCCAATCCTCTATCCTATCCTATCCTCTATCCTATCCTATCCTCTATCCTATCCTATCCTCTATCCTATCTTATCCTCTATCCTATCCTATCCTCTATCCTATCATCTATCATCAATCCTATCCTTTCCTGTATCCTATCCTATCCTCTATCCTATCCTATCCTCTATCCTATCCTATCCTCTATCCTATCCTATCCTCTATCCTATCCTATCCTCTATCCTATCCTATCCTCTATCCTATCCTATCCTCTATCCTATCCTATCCTCTATCCTATCCTATCCTCTATCCTATCCTATCCTCTATCCTATCCTATCCTGTATCCTATCCAATCCTCTATCCTATCCTATCATCTATCATCAATCCTATCCTTTCCTGTATCCTATCCAATCCTATATCCTATCCTATCCTCTATCCTCTCCTATCCTATCCTCTATCCTATCCTATCCTCTATCATATCCTATCCTCTATCCTATCCTATTCTCTATCCTATCCTATCCTCTATCCTATCAAATCCCCTATCCTATCCTCTGTCCTTTCCTATCCTCTATCCTATCCTATCCTCTATCATAACCTATCCTCTATCCTATCCTATCCTCTATCCTATCCTATCCTCTATCCTATCCTATCGTCTATCCTATCCTCTATCCTATCCTCTATCCTATCCTATCCTCTATCCTATCCTATCCTCTATCCTATCCTATCCTCTATCCTATCCTATCCTCTATCCTATCCTATCCTCTATCCTATCCTATCCTCTATCCTATCCTATCCTCTATCCTATCCTATCCTCTATCCTATCCTATCCTCTATCCTATCCTATCCTCTATCCTATCCTATCCTCTATCCTATCCTATCCTCTATCCTATCCTCTATCCTATCCTATCTTCTATCCTATCCTATCCTCTACCCTATCCTATCCTCTATCCTATCCTGTCTTCTATCCTATCCTATCCTCTATCCTATCAAATCCCCTATCCTATCCTCTATCCTATCCTATCCTGTATCCTATCCAATCCTCTATCCTATCCTATCATCTATCATCAATCCTATCCTTTCCTGTATCCTATCCAATCCTATATGCTATCCTATCCTCTATCCTCTCCTATCCTACCCTCTATCCTATCCTATCCTCAATCCTATTCAATCCTCTATCCTATCCTATCATCTATCCTCAATCCTATCCTTTCCTGTATCCTATCCAATCCTCTATCCTATCCTATCCTCTATCCTATCCTATCCTCTATCCTATCCTATCCTCTATCCTATCCTATCCTCTATCCTATCCTATCCTCTATCCTATCCTATCCTCTATCCTATCCTCTATCCTATCCTATCTTCTATCCTATCCTATCCTCTACCCTATCCTATCCTCTATCCTATCCTGTCTTCTATCCTATCCTATCCTCTATCCTATCAAATCCCCTATCCTATCCTCTATCCTATCCTATCCTGTATCCTATCCAATCCTCTATCCTATCCTATCATCTATCATCAATCCTATCCTTTCCTGTATCCTATCCAATCCTATATCCTATCCTATCCTCTATCCTCTCCTATCCTATCCTCTATCCTATCCTATCCTCTATCCTATTCAATCCTCTATCCTATCCTATCATCTATCCTCAATCCTATCCTTTCCTGTATCCTATCCAATCCTCTATCCTATCCTATCCTCTATCCTATCCTATCCTCTATCCTATCCTATCCTCTATCCTATCCTATCCTCTATCCTATCCTATCCTCTATCCTATCCTATCCTCTATCCTATCCTATCCTCTATCCTATCCTATCCTCTATCCTATCCTATCCTCTATCCTATCCTATCCTCTATCCTATCCTATCCTCTATCCTATCCTATCCTCTATCCTATCCTATCCTCTATCCTATCCTATCCTCTATCCTATCCTATCGTCTATCCTATCCTCTATCCTATCCTCTATCCTATCCTCTATCCTATCCTATCTTCTATCCTATCCTATCCTCTATCCTATCCTATCGTCTATCCTATCATCTATCCTATCCTGTCCTCTATCCTATCCTATCGTCTATCCTATCCTCTATCCTATCCTATCCTCTATCCTATCCTATCCTCTATCCTATCCTATCCTCTATCCTATCCTATCCTCTATCCTATCCTATCCTCTATCCTATCCTATCCTCTATCCTATCCTGTCCTCTATCCTATCCTATCCTCTATCCTATCCTATCCTCTATCCTATCCTATCGTCTATCCTATCCTCTATCCTATCAAATCCCCTATCGTGTCCTCTATCCTATCCTATCCTCTATCCTATCCTATCCTCTATCCTATACTATCGTCTATCCTATCCTCTACCCTATCCTATCCTCTATCCTATCCTATCCTCTATCATATCCTATCCTCTATCCTATCCTATTCTCTATCCTATCCTGTCCTCTATCCTATCAAATCCCCTATCCTATCCTCTGTCCTTTCCTATCCTCTATCCTATCCTATCCTCTATCATATCCTATCCTCTATCCTATCCTATCCTCTATCCTATCCTATCCTCTATCCTATCCTCTATCCTATCCTATCCTCTATCCTATCCTATCCTCTATCCTATCCTATCCTCTATCCTATCCTATCCTCTATCCTATCCTATCCTCTATCCTATCCTATCCTCTATCCTATTCTATCCTCTATCCTATCCTATCCTCTATCCTATCCTATCCTCTATCCTATCCTATCCTCTATCCTATCCTATTGTCTATCCTATCCTCTATCCTATCCTATCCTCTATCCTATCCTATCCTCTATCCTATCCTATCCTCTATCCTATCCTATCCTCTATCCTATCCTATCCTCTATCCTATCCTATCCTCTATCCTATCCTATCCTCTATCCTATCCTATCCTCTATCCTATCCTATCCTCTATCCTATCCTATCCTCTATCCTATCCTATCCTCTATCCTATCCTATCCTCTATCCTATCCTCTATCCTATCCTATCCTCTATCCTATCCTCTATCCTATCCTATCTTCTATCCTATCCTATCCTCTACCCTATCCTATCCTCTATCCTATCCTGTCTTCTATCCTATCCTATCCTCTATCCTATCAAATCCCCTATCCTATCCTCTATCCTATCCTATCCTGTATCCTATCCAATCCTCTATCCTATCCTACCATCTATCATCAATCCTATCCTTTCCTGTATCCTATCCAATCCTATATCCTATCCTATCCTCTATCCTCTCCTATCCTATCCTCTATCCTATCCTATCCTCTATCCTATTCAATCCTCTATCCTATCCTATCATCTATCCTCAATCCTATCCTTTCCTGTATCCTATCCAATCCTCTATCCTATCCTATCCTCTATCCTATCCTATCCTCTATCCTATCCTATCCTCTATCCTATCCTATCCTCTATCCTATCCTATCCTCTATCCTATCCTATCCTCTATCCTATCCTATCCTCTATCCTATCCTATCCTCTATCCTATCCTATCCTCTATCCTATCCTATCCTCTATCCTATCCTATCCTCTATCCTATCCTATCCTCTATCCTATCCTATCCTCTATCCTATCCTATCCTCTATCCTATCCTATCCTCTATCCTATCCTATCCTCTATCCTATCCTATTGTCTATCCTATCCTCTATCCTATCCTATACTCTATCCTATCCTATCCTCTATCCTATCCTATCCTCTATCCTATCCTATCCTCTATCCTATCCTATCCTCTATCCTATCCTATCCTCTATCCTATCCTATCCTCTATCCTATCCTATCCTCTATCCTATCCTATCCTCTATCCTATCCTATCCTCTATCCTATCCTATCCTCTATCCTATCCTATCCTCTATCCTATCCTATCCTCTATCCTATCCTATCCTCTATCCTATCCTATCCTCTATCCTATCCTATCCTCTATCCTATCCTCTATCCTATCCTATCCTCTATCCTATCCTCTATCCTATCCTATCTTCTATCCTATCCTATCCTCTACCCTATCCTATCCTCTATCCTATCCTGTCTTCTATCCTATCCTATCCTCTATCCTATCAAATCCCCTATCCTATCCTCTATCCTATCCTATCTTGTATCCTATCCAATCCTCTATCCTATCCTACCATCTATCATCAATCCTATCCTTTCCTGTATCCTATCCAATCCTATATCCTATCCTATCCTCTATCCTCTCCTATCCTATCCTCTATCCTATCCTATCCTCTATCCTATTCAATCCTCTATCCTATCCTATCATCTATCCTCAATCCTATCCTTTCCTGTATCCTATCCAATCCTCTATCCTATCCTAACCTCTATCCTATCCTATCCTCTATCCTATCCTATCCTCTATCCTATCCTATCCTCTATCCTATCCTATCCTCTATCCTATCCTATCCTCTATCCTATCCTATCCTCTATCCTATCCTATCCTCTATCCTATCCTATCCTCTATCCTATCCTATCCTCTATCCTATCCTATCCTCTATCCTATCCTATCCTCTATCCTATCCTATCCTCTATCCTATCCTATCCTCTATCCTATCCTATCCTCTATCCTATCCTATCCTCTATCCTATCCTATCCTCTATCCTATCCTATCCTCTATCCTATCCTATCCTCTATCCTATCCTATCCTCTATCCTATCCTATCCTCTATCCTATCCTATTGTCTATCCTATCCTCTATCCTATCCTATACTCTATCCTATCCTATCCTCTATCCTATCCTATCCTCTATCCTATCCTATCCTCTATCCTATCCTATCCTCTATCCTATCCTATCCTCTATCCTATCCTATCCTCTATCCTATCCTATCCTCTATCCTATCCTATCCTCTATCCTGTCCTATCCTCTATCCTATCCTATCCTCTATCCTATCCTATCCTCTATCATATCTTATCCTCTATCCTATCCTATCCTCTATCCTATCCTATCCTCTATCCTATCCTATCCTCTATCCTATCCTATCCTCTATCCTATCCTCTATCCTATCCTATCCTCTATCCTATCCTATCCTCTATCCTATCCTATCCTCTATCCTATCCTATCCTCTATCCTATCCTCTATCCTATCCTATCTTCTATCCTATCCTATCCTCTACCCTATCCTATCCTCTATCCTATCCTGTCTTCTATCCTATCCTATCCTCTATCCTATCAAATCCCCTGTCCTATCCTCTATCCTATCCTATCCTGTATCCTATCCAATCCTCTATCCTATCCTATCATCTATCATCAATCCTATCCTTTCCTGTATCCTATCCAATCCTATATCCTATCCTATCCTCTATCCTCTCCTATCCTATCCTCTATCCTATCCTATCCTCTATCCTATTCAATCCTCTATCCTATCCTATCCTCTATCCTATCCTATCCTCTATCCTATCCTATCCTCTATCCTATCCTATCCTCTATCCTATCCTATCCTCTATCCTATCCTATCCTCTATCCTATCCTATCCTCTATCCTATCCTATCCTCTATCCTATCCTATCCTCTATCCTATCCTATCCTCTATCCTATCCTCTATCCTATCCTATCTTCTATCCTATCCTATCCTCTACCCTATCCTATCCTCTATCCTATCCTGTCTTCTATCCTATCCTATCCTCTATCCTATCAAATCCCCTATCCTATCCTCTATCCTATCCTATCCTGTATCCTATCCAATCCTCTATCCTATCCTATCATCTATCATCAATCCTATCCTTTCCTGTATCCTATCCAATCCTATATCCTATCCTATCCTCTATCCTCTCCTATCCTATCCTCTATCCTATCCTATCCTCTATCCTATTCAATCCTCTATCCTATCCTATCATCTATCCTCAATCCTATCCTTTCCTGTATCCTATCCAATCCTCTATCCTATCCTATCCTCTATCCTATCCTATCCTCTATCCTATCCTATCCTCTATCCTATCCTATCCTCTATCCTATCCTATCCTCTATCCTATCCTATTCTCTATCCTATCCTGTCCTCTATCCTATCAAATCCCCTATCCTATCCTCTGTCCTTTCCTATCCTCTATCCTATCCTATCCTCTATCCTATCCTATCCTCTATCCTATCCTATCCTCTATCCTATCCTATCCTCTATCCTATCCTATCCTCTATCCTATCCTATCCTCTATCCTATCCTATCCTCTATCCTATCCTATCCTCTATCCTATCCTATCCTCTATCCTATCCTATCCTCTATCCTATCCTATCCTCTATCCTATCCTATCCTCTATCCTATCCTATCCAATCCTCTATCCTATCCTCTATAATATCCTATCCTCTATCCTATCCTATCTTCTATCCTATCCTATCCTCTATCCTATCAAATCCATTATCCTATCCTCTGTCCTTTTCTATCCTCTATCCTATCCTATCCTCTATCCTATCCTATCCTCTATCCTATCCTATCCTCTATCCTATCCTATCCTCTATCCTATCCTATCCTCTATCCTATCCTATCCTCTATCCTATCCTATCCTCTATCCTATCCTATCCTCTATCCTATCCTATCCTCTATCCTATCCTATCCTCTATCCTATCCTATCCTCTATCCTATTCTGTCTTCTATCCTATCCTATCCTCTATCCTATCAAATCCCCTATCCTATCCTCTATCCTATCCTATCCTGTATCCTATCCAATCCTCTATCCTATCCTATCATCTATCATCAATCCTATCCTTTCCTGTATCCTATCCAATCCTATATCCTATCCTATCCTCTATCCTCTCCTATCCTATCCTCTATCCTATCCTATCCTCTATCCTATTCAATCCTCTATCCTATCCTATCATCTATCCTCAATCCTATCCTTTCCTGTATCCTATCCAATCCTCTATCCTATCCTGTCCTCTATCCTATCCTATCCTCTATCCTATCATATCCTCTATACTATCCTATCGTCTATCCTATCCTCTATCCTATCAAATCTCCTATCGTGTCCTCTATCCTATCCTATCCTCTATCCTATAATATCGTCTATCCTATCCTCTACCCCATCCTATCCTCTATCCTATCCTATCCTCTATCATATCCTATCCTCTATCCTATCCTATTCTCTATCCTATCCTATCCTCTATCCTATCAAATCCCCTATCCTATCCTCTGTCCTTTCCTATCGTCTATCCTATCCTATCCTCTATCATATCCTATCCTCTATCCTATCCTATCCTCTATCCTATCCTATCCTCTATCCTATCCTATCCTCTATCCTATCCTATCCTCTATCCTATCCTATCCTCTATCCTATCCTATCCTCTATCCTATCCTATCCTCTATCCTATCCTATCCTCTATCCTATCCTATCCTCTATCCTATCCTATTGTCTATCCTATCCTCTATCCTATCCTATCCTCTATCCTATCCTATCCTCTATCCTATCCTATCCTCTATCCTATCCTATCCTCTATCCTATCCTATCCTCTATCCTATCCTATCCTCTATCCTATCCTATCCTCTATCCTATCCTATCCTCTATCCTATCCTATCCTCTATCCTATCCTATCCTCTATCCTATCCTATCCTCTATCCTATCCTATCCTCTATCCTATCCTATCCTCTATCCTATCCTATCCTCTATCCTATTCTGTCTTCTATCCTATCCTATCCTCTATCCTATCAAATCCCCTATCCTATCCTCTATCCTATCCTATCCTGTATCCTATCCAATCCTCTATCCTATCCTATCATCTATCATCAATCCTATCCTTTCCTGTATCCTATCCAATCCTATATCCTATCCTATCCTCTATCCTCTCCTATCCTATCCTCTATCCTATCCTATCCTCTATCCTATTCAATCCTCTATCCTATCCTATCATCTATCCTCAATCCTATCCTTTCCTGTATCCTATCCAATCCTCTATCCTATCCTGTCCTCTATCCTATCCTATCCTCTATCCTATCATATCCTCTATACTATCCTATCGTCTATCCTATCCTCTATCCTATCAAATCCCCTATCGTGTCCTCTATCCTATCCTATCCTCTATCCTATCCTATCCTCTATCCTATAATATCGTCTATCCTATCCTCTACCCCATCCTATCCTCTATCCTATCCTATCCTCTATCATATCCTATCCTCTATCCTATCCTATTCTCTATCCTATCCTATCCTCTATCCTATCAAATCCCCTATCCTATCCTCTGTCCTTTCCTATCGTCTATCCTATCCTATCGTCTATCATATCCTATCCTCTATCCTATCCTATCCTCTATCCTATCCTATCCTCTATCCTATCCTATCCTCTATCCTATCCTATCCTCTATCCTATCCTATCCTCTATCCTATCCTATCCTCTATCCTATAATATCGTCTATCCTATCCTCTACCCCATCCTATCCTCTATCCTATCCTATCCTCTATCATATCCTATCCTCTATCCTATCCTATTCTCTATCCTATCCTATCCTCTATCCTATCAAATCCCCTATCCTATCCTCTGTCCTTTCCTATCGTCTATCCTATCCTATCGTCTATCATATCCTATCCTCTATCCTATCCTATCCTCTATCCTATCCTATCCTCTATCCTATCCTATCCTCTATCCTATCCTATCCTCTATCCTATCCTATCCTCTATCCTATCCTATCCTCTATCCTATCCTATCCTCTATCCTATCCTATCCTCTATCCTATCCTATCCTCTATCCTAGCCTATCCTCTATCCTATCCTATCATCTATCCTATCCTATCCTCTATCCTATCCTATCCTCTATCCTATCCTATCCTCTATCCTATCCTATCCTCTATCCTATCCTATCCTCTATCCTATCCTATCCTCTATCCTATCCTATCCTCTATCCTATCCTATCCTCTATCCTATCCTATCCTCTATCCTATCCTATCGTCTATCCTATCCTATCCTCTATCCTATCCTATCCTCTATCCTATCCTATCCTCTATCCTATCCTATCGTCTATCCTATCCTCTATCCTATCCTATCCTCTATCCTATCCTATCCTCTATCCTATCCTATCCTCTATCCTATCCTATCCTCTATCCTATCCTATCCTCTATCCTATCCTATCCTCTATCCTATCCTATCTTCTATCCTATCCTATCCTCTACCCTATCCTATCCTCTATCCTATCCTATCATCTATCATCAATCCTATCCTTTCCTGTATCCTATCCAATCCTATATCCTATCCTATCCTCTATCCTCTCCTATCCTATCCTCTATCCTATCCTATCCTCTATCCTATTCAATCCTCTATCCTATCCTATCCTCTATCCTATCCTCTATCCTATCCTATCCTCTATCCTATCCTATGCTGTATCCTATCCAATCCTCTATCCTATCCTATCATCTATCCTATCCTATCCTCTATCCTATCCTATCCTCTATCCTATCCTATCCTCTATCCTATCCTATCCTCTATCCTATACTATCGTCTATCCTCAATCCTATCCTTTCCTGTATCCTATGCAATCCTCTATCCTATCCTATCCTCTATCCTATCCTATCCTCTATCCTATCCTATCGTCTATCCTATCCTCTATCCTATCCTATCCTCTATCCTATCCTATCCTCTATCCTATCCTATCCTCTATCCTATCCTATCCTCTATCCTATCCTATCCTCTACCCTATCCTATCCTCTATCCTATCCTGTCTTCTATCCTATCCTATCCTCTATCCTATCAAATCCCCTATCCTATCCTCTATCCTATCCTATCCTGTATCCTATCCAATCCTCTATCCTATCCTATCATCTATCATCAATCCTATCCTTTCCTGTATCCTATCCAATCCGATATCCTATCCTATCCTCTATCCTCTCCTATCCTATCCTCTATCCTATCCTATCCTCTATCCTATTCAATCCTCTATCCTATCCTATCATCTATCCTCAATCCTATCCTTTCCTGTATCCTATGCAATCCTCTATCCTATCCTGTCCTCTATCATATCCTATCCTCTATCCTATCCTATCCTCTATCCTATCCTATCGTCTATCCTATCCTCTATCCTATCCTCTATCCTATCCTCTATCCTATCCTATCTTCTATCGTATCCTATCCTCTATCCTATCCTATCGTCTATCCTATCCTCTATCCTATCCTATCCTCTATCCTATCCTATCCTCTATCCTATCCTATCGTCTATCCTATCCTCTATCCTATCCTATCCTCTATCCTATCCTATCCTCTATCCTATCCTATCGTCTATCCTATCCTCTATCCTATCCTATCCTCTGTCCTATCCTATCCTCTACCCTATCCTATCCTCTATCCTATCGTATCCTCTATCCTATCCTATCTTCTATCCTATCCTATCCTCTATCCTATCAAATCCCCTATAATATCCTCTATCCTATCCTATCCTCTATCCTATCCTATCCTCTATCCTATCCTATCCTCTATCCTATCCTATCCTCTATCCTATCCTATCCTCTATCCTATCCTATCCTCTATCCTATCCTATCCAATCCTCTATCCTATCCTCTATAATATCCTATCCTCTATCCTATCCTATCTTCTATCCTATCCTATCCTCTATCCTATCAAATCCATTATCCTATCCTCTGTCCTTTTCTATCCTCTATCCTATCCTATCCTCTATCATATCCTATCCTCTATCCTATCCTATCCTCTATGCTATCCTATCCTCTATCCTATCCTATCATCTATCATCAATCCTATCCTTTCCTGTATCCTATCCAATCCTCTATCCTATCCTATCCTATCCTCTATCCTATCCTATCCTATCCTCTACCCTATCCTATCCTCTATCGTATCCTATCGTCTATCCTATCCTCTATCCTATCCTATCCTGTATCCTATCCAATCCTCTATCCTATCCTATCATCTATCCTCAATCCTATCCTTTCCTGTATCCTATCCAATCCTCTATCCTATCCTATCGTCTATCCTATCCTCTATCCTATCCTATCCTCTATCCTATCCTATCCTCTATCCTATCCTATCCTCTATCCTATCCTATCCTCTATCCTATCCTATCCTCTATCATATCCTATACTCTATCCTATCCTATCCTCTATCCTATCCTATCCTCTATCCTATCCTCTATCCTATCCTCTATCCTATCCTCTCCTCTATCCTATCCTATCCTCTATCCTATCCTATCCTCTATCCTATCCTATCCTCTATCCTATCCTATCCTCTATCCTATCCTATCCTCTATCCTATCCTATCCTCTATCCTATCCTATTGTCTATCCTATCCTCTATCCTATCCTATCCTCTATCCTATCCTATCCTCTATCCTATCCTATCCTCTATCCTATCCTATCCTCTATCCTATCCTATCCTCTATCCTATCCTATCCTCTATCCTATCCTATCCTCTATCCTATCCTATCCTCTATCCTATCCTATCCTCTATCCTATCCTATCCTCTATCCTATCCTATCCTCTATCCTATCCTATCCTCTATCCTATTCTGTCTTCTATCCTATCCTATCCTCTATCCTATCAAATCCCCTATCCTATCCTCTATCCTATCCTATCCTGTATCCTATCCAATCCTCTATCCTATCCTATCATCTATCATCAATCCTATCCTTTCCTGTATCCTATCCAATCCTATATCCTATCCTATCCTCTATCCTCTCCTATCCTATCCTCTATCCTATCCTATCCTCTATCCTATTCAATCCTCTATCCTATCCTATCATCTATCCTCAATCCTATCCTTTCCTGTATCCTATCCAATCCTCTATCCTATCCTGTCCTCTATCCTATCCTATCCTCTATCCTATCATATCCTCTATACTATCCTATCGTCTATCCTATCCTCTATCCTATCAAATCTCCTATCGTGTCCTCTATCCTATCCTATCCTCTATCCTATCCTATCCTCTATCCTATAATATCGTCTATCCTATCCTCTACCCCATCCTATCCTCTATCCTATCCTATCCTCTATCATATCCTATCCTCTATCCTATCCTATTCTCTATCCTATCCTATCCTCTATCCTATCAAATCCCCTATCCTATCCTCTGTCCTTTCCTATCGTCTATCCTATCCTATCCTCTATCATATCCTATCCTCTATCCTATCCTATCCTCTATCCTATCCTATCCTCTATCCTATCCTATCCTCTATCCTATCCTATCCTCTATCCTATCCTATCCTCTATCCTATCCTATCCTCTATCCTATCCTATCCTCTATCCTATCCTATCCTCTATCCTATCCTATCCTCTATCCTATCCTATTGTCTATCCTATCCTCTATCCTATCCTATCCTCTATCCTATCCTATCCTCTATCCTATCCTATCCTCTATCCTATCCTATCCTCTATCCTATCCTATCCTCTATCCTATCCTATCCTCTATCCTATCCTATCCTCTATCCTATCCTATCCTCTATTCTATCCTATCCTCTATCCTATCCTATCCTCTATCCTATCCTATCCTCTATCCTATCCTATCCTCTATCCTATCCTATCCTCTATCCTATCCTATCCTCTATCCTATTCTGTCTTCTATCCTATCCTATCCTCTATCCTATCAAATCCCCTATCCTATCCTCTATCCTATCCTATCCTGTATCCTATCCAATCCTCTATCCTATCCTATCATCTATCATCAATCCTATCCTTTCCTGTATCCTATCCAATCCTATATCCTATCCTATCCTCTATCCTCTCCTATCCTATCCTCTATCCTATCCTATCCTCTATCCTATTCAATCCTCTATCCTATCCTATCATCTATCCTCAATCCTATCCTTTCCTGTATCCTATCCAATCCTCTATCCTATCCTGTCCTCTATCCTATCCTATCCTCTATCCTATCATATCCTCTATACTATCCTATCGTCTATCCTATACTCTATCCTATCAAATCCCCTATCGTGTCCTCTATCCTATCCTATCCTCTATCCTATCCTATCCTCTATCCTATAATATCGTCTATCCTATCCTCTACCCCATCCTATCCTCTATCCTATCCTATCCTCTATCATATCCTATCCTCTATCCTATCCTATTCTCTATCCTATCCTATCCTCTATCCTATCAAATCCCCTATCCTATCCTCTGTCCTTTCCTATCGTCTATCCTATCCTATCGTCTATCATATCCTATCCTCTATCCTATCCTATCCTCTATCCTATCCTATCCTCTATCCTATCCTATCCTCTATCCTATCCTATCCTCTATCCTATCCTATCCTCTATCCTATCCTATCCTCTATCCTATCCTATCCTCTATCCTATCCTATCCTCTATCCTATCCTATCCTCTATCCTAGCCTATCCTCTATCCTATCCTATCCTCTATCCTATCCTATCCTCTATCCTATCCTATCCTCTATCCTATCCTATCCTCTATCCTATCCTATCCTCTATCCTATCCTATCCTCTATCCTATCCTATCCTCTATCCTATCCTATCCTCTATCCTATCCTATCCTCTATCCTATCCTATCCTCTATCCTATCCTATCGTCTATCCTATCCTATCCTCTATCCTATCCTATCCTCTATCCTATCCTATCCTCTATCCTATCCTATCGTCTATCCTATCCTCTATCCTATCCTATCCTCTATCCTATCCTATCCTCTATCCTATCCTATCCTCTATCCTATCCTATCCTCTATCCTATCCTATCCTCTATCCTATCCTATCCTCTATCCTATCCTATCTTCTATCCTATCCTATCCTCTACCCTATCCTATCCTCTATCCTATCCTATCATCTATCATCAATCCTATCCTTTCCTGTATCCTATCCAATCCTATATCCTATCCTATCCTCTATCCTCTCCTATCCTATCCTCTATCCTATCCTATCCTCTATCCTATTCAATCCTCTATCCTATCCTATCCTCTATCCTATCCTCTATCCTATCCTATCCTCTATCCTATCCTATGCTGTATCCTATCCAATCCTCTATCCTATCCTATCATCTATCCTATCCTATCCTCTATCCTATCCTATCCTCTATCCTATCCTATCCTCTATCCTATCCTATCCTCTATCCTATACTATCGTCTATCCTATCCTCTAGCCTATCCTATCCTCCATCCTATCCTATCCTCTATCATATCCTATCCTCTATCCTATCCTATTCTCTATCCTATCCTATCCACTATCCTATCAAATCCTCTATCCTATCCTCTATCCTATCCTATCCTCTATCCTATCCTATGCTGTATCCTATCCAATCCTCTATCCTATCCTATCATCTATCATCAATCCTATCCTTTCCTGTATCCTATCCAATCCTCTATCCTATCCTATCCTATCCTCTATCCTATCCTATCCTATCCTCTACCCTATCCTATCCTCTATCCTATCCTATCGTCTATCCTATCCTCTATCCTATCCTCTATCCTATCAAATCCCCTATCGTGTCCTCTATCCTATCCTATCCTCTATCCTATCCTATCCACTATCCTATCAAATCCTCTATCCTATCCTCTATCCTATCCTATCCTCTATCCTATCCTATGCTGTATCCTATCCAATCCTCTATCCTATCCTATCATCTATCATCAATCCTATCCTTTCCTGTATCCTATCCAATCCTCTATCCTATCCTATCCTATCCTCTATCCTATCCTATCCTCTACCCTATCCTATCCTCTATCGTATCCTATCGTCTATCCTATACTCTATCCTATCCTATCCTGTATCCTATCCAATCCTCTATCCTATCCTATCATCTATCCTCAATCCTATCCTTTCCTGTATCCTATCCAATCCTCTATCCTATCCTATCGTCTATCCTATCCACTATAATATCCTATCCTCTATCCTATCCTATCTTCTATCCTATCCTATCCTCTATCCTATCAAATCCATTATCCTATCCTCTGTCCTTTCCTATCCTCTAAA
Source organism: Halictus rubicundus (assembly GCF_050948215.1). Taxonomy (NCBI): domain Eukaryota; kingdom Metazoa; phylum Arthropoda; class Insecta; order Hymenoptera; family Halictidae; genus Halictus; species Halictus rubicundus. Next base: position 447,722 of record NW_027488618.1, read on the forward strand.
CTATCATATCCTCTATCCTATACTATCGTCTATCCTATCCTCTACCCTATCCTATCCTCTATCCTATCCTATCCTCTATCATATCCTATCCTCTATCGTATTCTATTCTCTATCCTATCCTATCCTCTATCCTATCCTATCCTCTATCCTATCCTATCCTCTATCCTATCCTGTCCTCTATCCTATCCTATCCTCTGTCCTATCCTATCCTCTATCCTATCCTATCGTCTATCCTATCCTCTATCCTATCAAATCCCCTATCGTGTCCTCTATCCTATCCTATCCTCTATCCTATCCTATCCTCTATCCTATACTATCGTCTATCCTATCCTCTACCCTATCCTATCCTCTATCCTATCCTATCCTCTATCATATCCTATCCTCTATCCTATCCTATTCTCTATCCTATCCTGTCCTCTATCCTATCAAATCCCCTATCCTATCCTCTGTCCTTTCCTATCCTCTATCCTATCCTATCCTCTATCATATCCTATCCTCTATCCTATCCTATCCTCTATCCTATCCTATCCTCTACCCTATCCTATCGTCTATCCTATCCTCTATCCTATCCTCTATCCTATCCTCTATCCTATCCTATCTTCTATCCTATCCTATCCTCTATCCTATCCTATCGTCTATCCTATCCTCTATCCTATCCTATCCTCTATCCTATCCTATCCTCTATCCTATCCTATCCTCTATCCTATCCTATCCTCTATCCTATCCTATCCTCTATCCTATCCTATCCTCTATCCTATCCTATCCTCTATCCTATCCTATCCTCTATCCTATCCTATCCTCTATCCTATCCTATCCTCTATCCTATCCTATCCTCTATCCTATCCTATCCTCTATCCTATCCTATCCTCTATCCTATCCTATCCTCTATCCTATCCTATCCTCTATCCTATCCTATCCTCTATCCTATCCTATCCTCTATCCTATCCTATCCTCTATCCTATCCTATCCTCTATCCTATCCTATCCTCTATCCTATCCTATCCTCTATCCTATCCTATCCTCTATCCTATCCTATCCTCTATCCTATCCTATCCTCTATCCTATCCTATCCTCTATCCTATCCTATCCTCTATCCTATCCTATCCTCTATCGTATCCTCTATCCTATCCTATCTTCTATCCTATCCTATCCTCTAACCTATCCTATCCTCTATCCTATCCTATCCTCTATCCTATCCTATCCTCTATCCTATCCTATCATCTATCATCAATCCTATCCTTTCCTGTATCCTATCCAATCCTATATCCTATCCTATCCTCTATCCTCTCCTATCCTATCCTCTATCCTATCCTATCCTCTATCCTATTCAATCCTCTATCCTATCCTATCATCTATCCTCAATCCTATCCTTTCCTGTATCCTATCCAATCCTCTATCCTATCCTATCCTCTATCCTATCCTATCCTCTATCCTATCCTATCCTCTATCCTATCCTATCCTATATCCTATCCTGTCCTCTATCCTATCCTATCCTCTATCCTATCCTATCCTCTATCCTATCCTATCCTCTATCCTATCCTATCCTCTATCCTATCCTATCCTGTATCCTATCCAATCCTCTATCCTATCCTATCATCTATCATCAATCCTATCCTTTCCTGTATCCTATCCAATCCTATATCCTATCCTATCCTCTATCCTCTCCTATCCTATCCTCTATCCTATCCTATCCTCTATCATATCCTATCCTCTATCTTATCCTATTCTCTATCCTATCCTATCCTCTATCCTATCAAATCCCCTATCCTATCCTCTGTCCTTTCCTATCCTCTATCCTATCCTATCCTCTATCATATCCTATCCTCTATCCTATCCTATCCTCTATCCTATCCTATCCTCTATCCTATCCTATCGTCTATCCTATCCTCTATCCTATCCTCTATCCTATCCTCTATCCTATCCTATCTTCTATCCTATCCTATCCTCTATCCTATCCTGTCCTCTATCCTATCCTATCCTCTATCCTATCCTATCCTCTATCCTATCCTATCGTCTATCCTATCCTCTATCCTATCAAATCCCCTATCGTGTCCTCTATCCTATCCTATCCTCTATCCTATCCTATCCTCTATCCTATACTATCGTCTATCCTATCCTCTACCCTATCCTATCCTCTATCCTATCCTATCCTCTATCATATCCTATCCTCTATCCTATCCTATTCTCTATCCTATCCTGTCCTCTATCCTATCAAATCCCCTATCCTATCCTCTGTCCTTTCCTATCCTCTATCCTATTCTATCCTCTATCATATCCTATCCTCTATCCTATCCTATCCTCTATCCTATCCTATCCTCTATCCTATCCTCTATCCTATCCTATTCTCTATCCTATCCTATCCTCTATCCTATCCTATCCTCTATCCTATCCTATCCTCTATCCTATCCTATCCTCTATCCTATCCTATCCTCTATCCTATCCTATTGTCTATCCTATCCTCTATCCTATCCTATCCTCTATCCTATCCTATCCTCTATCCTATCCTATCCTCTATCCTATCCTATCCTCTATCCTATCCTATCCTCTATCCTATCCTCTATCCTATCCTATCCTCTATCCTATCCTATTGTCTATCCTATCCTCTATCCTATCCTATCCTCTATCCTATCCTATCCTCTATCCTATCCTATCCTCTATCCTATCCTATCCTCTATCCTATCCTATCCTCTATCCTATCCTATCCTCTATCCTATCCTATCCTCTATCCTATCCTATCCTCTATCCTATCCTATCCTATCCTCTATCCTATCCTATCCTCTATCCTATCCTATCCTCTATCCTATCCTATTGTCTATCCTTTCCTGTATCCTATCCTATCCTCTGTCCTATCCTATCCTCTATCCTATCCTATCCTCTATCCTATCCTATCCTCTATCCTATCCTATCCTCTATCCTATTCAATCTCTATCCTATCCTATCATCTATCCTCAATCCTATCCTTTCCTGTATCCTGTCCAATCCTCTATCCTATCCTATCCTCTATCCTATCCTATCCTCTATCCTATCCTATCCTCTATCCTATCCTATCCTATATCCTATCCTATCCTCTATCCTATCCTATCCTCTATCCTATCCTATCCTCTATCCTATCAAATCCCCTATCCTATCCTCTATCCTATCCTATCCTGTATCCTATCCAATCCTCTATCCTATCCTATCATCTATCATCAATCCTATCCTTTCCTGTATCCTATCCAATCCTATATCCTATCCTATCCTCTATCCTCTCCTATCCTATCCTCTATCCTATCCTATCCTCTATCCTATTCAATCCTCTATCCTATCCTATCATCTATCCTCAATCCTATACTTTCCTGTATCCTATCCAATCCTCTATCCTATCCTATCCTCTATCCTATCCTATCCTCTATCCTATCCTATCCTCTATCCTATCCTATCCTATATCCTATCCTATCCTCTATCCTATCCTATCCTCTATCCTATCCTATCCTCTATCCTATCCTATCCTCTATCCTATCCTATCCTCTATCCTATCCTATCCTCTATCCTATCCTATCCTGTATCCTATCCAATCCTCTATCCTATCCAATCATCTATCATCAATCCTATCCTTTCCTGTATCCTATCCAATCCTATATCCTATCCTATCCTCTATCCTCTCCTATCCTATCCTCTATCCTATCCAATCATCTATCATCAATCCTATCCTTTCCTGTATCCTATCCAATCCTATATCCTATCCTATCCTCTATCCTCTCCTATCCTATCCTCTATCCTATCCTATCCTCTATCATATCCTATCCTCTGTCCTATTCTATCCTCTACCATATCCTATCCTCTATCCTATCCTATCCTCTATCCTATCCTATCCTCTATCCTATCCTCTATCCTATCCTATCCTCTATCCTATCCTATCCTCTATCCTATCCTATCCTCTATCCTATCCTATCCTCTATCCTATCCTATCCTCTATCCTATCCTATCCTCTATCCTATCCTATCCTCTATCCTATCCTATCCTCTATCCTATCCTATCCTCTATCCTATCCTATCCTCTATCCTATCCTATCCTCTATCCTATCCTATCGTCTATCCTATCCTCTATCCTATCCTCTATCCTATCCTCTATCCTATCCTATCTTCTATCCTATCCTATCCTCTATCCTATCCTATCGTCTATCCTATCATCTATCCTATCCTATCCTCTATCCTATCCTATCGTCTATCCTATCCTCTATCCTATCCTATCCTCTATCCTATCCTATCCTCTATCCTATCCTATCCTCTATCCTATCCTATCCTCTATCCTATCCTATCCTCTATCCTATCCTGTCCTCTATCCTATCCTATCCTCTATCCTATCCTATCCTCTATCCTATCCTATCGTCTATCCTATCCTCTATCCTATCAAATCCCCTATCGTGTCCTCTATCCTATCCTATCCTCTATCCTATCCTATCCTCTATCCTATACTATCGTCTATCCTATCCTCTACCCTATCCTATCCTCTATCCTATCCTATCCTCTATCATATCCTATCCTCTATCCTATCCTATTCTCTATCCTATCCTGTCCTCTATCCTATCAAATCCCCTATCCTATCCTCTGTCCTTTCCTATCCTCTATCCTATCCTATCCTCTATCATATCCTATCCTCTATCCTATCCTATCCTCTATCCTATCCTATCCTCTATCCTATCCTATCCTCTATCCTATCCTCTATCCTATCCTATCCTCTATCCTATCCTATCCTCTATCCTATCCTATCCTCTATCCTATCCTATCCTCTATCCTATCCTATCCTCTATCCTATCCTATCCTCTATCCTATCCTATCCTCTATCCTATCCTATCCTCTATCCTATCCTATCCTCTATCCTATCCTATCCTCTATCCTATCCTATCCTCTATCCTATCCTATCCTCTATCCTATCCTATCCTCTATCCTATCCTATTGTCTATCCTATCCTCTATCCTATCCTATCCTCTATCCTATCCTATCCTCTATCCTATCCTATCCTCTATCCTATCCTATCCTCTATCCTATCCTATCCTCTATCCTATCCTATCCTCTATCCTATCCTATCGTCTATCCTATCCTCTATCCTATCCTCTATCCTATCCTCTATCCTATCCTATCTTCTATCCTATCCTATCCTCTATCCTATCCTATCCTCTATCCTATCCTATCGTCTATCCTATCATCTATCCTATCCTATCCTCTATCCTATCCTATCGTCTATCCTATCCTCTATCCTATCCTATCCTCTATCCTATCCTATCCTCTATCCTATCCTATCCTCTATCCTATCCTATCCTCTATCCTATCCTATCCTCTATCCTATCCTATCCTCTATCCTATCCTATCCTCTATCCTATCCTCTATCCTATCCTATCCTCTATCCTATCCTATCCTCTATCCTATCCTATCCTCTATCCTATCCTATCCTCTATCCTATCCTATCCTCTATCCTATCCTATCCTCTATCCTATCCTATCCTCTATCCTATCCTATCCTCTATCCTATCCTATCCTCTATCCTATCCTATCCTCTATCCTATCCTATCCTCTATCCTATCCTATCCTCTATCCTATCCTATCCTATCCTCTATCCTATCCTATCCTTTATCCTATCCTATCCTCTATCCTATCCTCTATCCTATCCTATCCTCTATCCTATCCTATCCTCTATCCTATCCTATCCTCTATCCTATCCTATCCTCTATCCTATCCTATCCTCTATCCTATTCAATCCTCTATCCTATCCTATCATCTATCCTCAATCCTATCCTTTCCTGTATCCTGTCCAATCCTCTATCCTATCCTATCCTCTATCCTATCCTATCCTCTATCCTATCCTATCCTCTATCCTATCCTATCCTATATCCTATCCTATCCTCTATCCTATCCTATCCTCTATCCTATCCTATCCTCTATCCTATCAAATCCCCTATCCTATCCTCTATCCTATCCTATCCTGTATCCTATCCAATCCTCTATCCTATCCTATCATCTATCATCAATCCTATCCTTTCCTGTATCCTATCCAATCCTATATCCTATCCTATCCTCTATCCTCTCCTATCCTATCCTCTATCCTATCCTATCCTCTATCCTATTCAATCCTCTATCCTATCCTATCATCTATCCTCAATCCTATCCTTTCCTGTATCCTATCCAATCCTCTATCCTATCCTATCCTCTATCCTATCCTATCCTCTATCCTATCCTATCCTCTATCCTATCCTATCCTCTATCCTATCCTATCCTCTATCCTATCCTATCCTCTATCCTATCCTATCCTCTATCCTATCCTATCCTGTATCCTATCCAATCCTCTATCCTATCCAATCATCTATCATCAATCCTATCCTTTCCTGTATCCTATCCAATCCTATATCCTATCCTATCCTCTATCCTCTCCTATCCTATCCTCTATCCTATCCTATCCTCTATCATATCCTATCCTCTATCCTATTCTATCCTCTATCATATCCTATCCTCTATCCTATCCTATCCTCTATCCTATCCTATCCTCTATCCTATCCTCTATCCTATCCTCTATCCTATCCTATCCTCTATCCTATCCTATCCTCTATCCTATCCTATCCTCTATCCTATCCTATCCTCTATCCTATCCTATCCTCTATCCTATCCTATCCTCTATCCTATCCTATCCTCTATCCTATCCTATCCTCTACCCTATCCTATCCTCTATCCTATCCTATCCTCTATCCTATCATCTAACCTATCCTATCCTATCGTCTATCCTATCCTCTATCCTATCCTCTATCCTATCCTCTATCCTATCCTATCTTCTATCCTATCCTATCCTCTATCCTATCCTATCGTCTATCCTATCATCTAACCTATCCTATCCTCTATCCTATCCTATCGTCTATCCTATCCTCTATCCTATTATATCCTCTATCCTATCCTATCCTCTATCCTATCCTATCCTCTATCCTATCCTATCCTCTATCCTATCCTATCCTCTATCCTATCCTGTCCTCTATCCTATCCTATCCTCTATCCTATCCTATCCTCTATCCTATCCTATCGTCTATCCTATCCTCTATCCTATCAAATCCCCTATCGTGTCCTCTATCCTATCCTATCCTCTATCCTATCCTATCCTCTATCCTATACTATCGTCTATCCTATCCTCTACCCTATCCTATCCTCTATCCTATCCTATCCTCTATCATATCCTATCCTCTATCCTATCCTATTCTCTATCCTATCCTGTCCTCTATCCTATCAAATCCCCTATCCTATCCTCTGTCCTTTCCTATCCTCTATCCTATCCTATCCTCTATCATATCCTATCCTCTATCCTATCCTATCCTCTATCCTATCCTATCCTCTATCCTATCCTATCCTCTATCCTATCCTCTATCCTATCCTATCCTCTATCCTATCCTATCCTCTATCCTATCCTATCCTCTATCCTATCCTATCCTCTATCCTATCCTATCCTCTATCCTATCCTATCCTCTATCATATCCTATCCTCTATCCTATCCTATCCTCTATCCTATCCTATCCTCTATCCTATCCTCTATCCTATCCTATCCTCTATCCTATCCTATCCTCTATCCTATCCTATCCTCTATCCTATCCTATCCTCTATCCTATCCTATCCTCTATCCTATCCTATCCTCTATCCTATCCTATCCTCTATCCTATCCTATCCTCTATCCTATCCTATCCTCTATCCTATCCTATCCTCTATCCTATCCTATCCTCTATCCTATCCTATCCTCTATCCTATCCTATCCTCTATCCTATCCTATCCTCTATCCTAACCTATTGTCTATCCTATCCTCTATCCTATCCTATCCTCTATCCTATCCTATCCTCTATCCTATCCTATCCTCTATCCTATCCTATCCTCTATCCTATCCTATCCTCTATCCTATCCTATCCTCTATCCTATCCTATCCTCTATCCTATCCTATCCTCTATCCTATCCTATCCTCTATCCTATCCTATCCTCTATCCTATCCTATCCTCTATCCTATCCTATCCTCTATCCTATCCTATCCTCTATCCTATCCTATCCTCTATCCTATCCTATCCTCTATCCTATCCTATCCTCTATCCTATCCTATCCTCTATCCTATCCTATCCTCTATCCTATCCTCTATCCTATCCTATCTTCTATCCTATCCTATCCTCTACCCTATCCTATCCTCTATCCTATCCTGTCTTCTATCCTATCCTATCCTCTATCCTATCAAATCCCCTATCCTATCCTCTATCCTATCCTATCCTGTATCCTATCCAATCCTCTATCCTATCCTATCATCTATCATCAATCCTATCCTTTCCTGTATCCTATCCAATCCTATATCCTATCCTATCCTCTATCCTCTCCTATCCTATCCTCTATCCTATCCTATCCTCTATCCTATTCAATCCTCTATCCTATCCTATCATCTATCCTCAATCCTATCCTTTCCTGTATCCTATCCAATCCTCTATCCTATCCTATCCTCTATACTATCCTATCCTCTATCCTATCCTATCCTCTATCCTATCCTTTCCTCTATCCTATCCTATCCTCTATCCTATCCTATCCTCTATCCTATCCTATCCTCTATCCTCTATCCTATCCTCTATCCTATCCTATCCTCTATCCTATCCTATCCTCTATCCTATCCTATCCTCTATCCTATCCTATCCTCTATCCTATCCTATCCTCTATCCTATCCTATCCTCTATCCTATCCTATTGTCTATCCTATCCTCTATCCTATCCTATCCTCTATCCTATCCTATCCTCTATCCTATCCTATCCTCTATCCTATCCTATCCTCTATCCTATCCTATCCTCTATCCTATCCTATCCTCTATCCTATCCTATCCTCTATCCTATCCTATCCTCTATCCTATCCTATCCTCTATCCTATCCTATCCTCTATCCTATCCTATCCTCTATCCTATCCTATCCTCTATCCTATCCTATCCTCTATCCTATCCTATCCTCTATCCTATCCTATCCTCTATCCTATCCTATCCTCTATCCTATCCTATCCTCTATCCTATCCTATCCTCTATCCTATCCTATCCTCTATCCTATCCTATCCTCTATCCTATCCTATCCTCTATCCTATCCTATCCTCTATCCTATCCTATCCTCTATCCTATCCTATCCTCGATCCTATCCTATCCTCTATCCTATCCTATCCTCTATCCTATCCTATCCTCTATCCTATCCTCTATCCTATCCTATCTTCTATCCTATCCTATCCTCTACCCTATCCTATCGTCTATCCTATCCTGTCTTCTATCCTATCCTATCCTCTATCCTATCAAATCCCCTATCCTATCCTCTATCCTATTCAATCCTCTATCCTATCCTATCATCTATCCTCAATCCTATCCTTTCCTGTATCCTATCCAATCCTATATCCTATCCTATCCTCTATCCTCTCCTATCCTATCCTCTATCCTATCCTATCCTCTATCCTATTCAATCCTCTATCCTATCCTATCATCTATCCTCAATCCTATCCTTTCCTGTATCCTATCCAATCCTCTATCCTATCCTATCCTCTATCCTATCCTATCCTCTATCCTATCCTATCCTCTATCCTATCCTATCCTCTATCCTATCCTATCCTCTATCCTATCCTATCCTCGATCCTATCCTATCCTCTATCCTATCCTATCCTCTATCCTATCCTATCCTCTATCCTATCCTCTATCCTATCCTATCTTCTATCCTATCCTATCCTCTATCCTATCCTATCCTCTATCCTATCCTATCCTGTATCCTATCCAATCCTCTATCCTATCCTATCATCTATCATCAATCCTATCCTTTCCTGTATCCTATCCAATCCTATATCCTATCCTATCCTCTATCCTCTCCTATCCTATCCTCTATCCTATCCTATCCTCTATCATATCCTATCCTCTATCCTATCCTATCGTCTATCCTATCCTCTATCCTATCCTCTATCCTATCCTCTATCCTATCCTATCTTCTATCCTATCCTATCCTCTATCCTATCCTATCGTCTATCCTATCATCTATCCTATCCTATCCTCTATCCTATCCTATCGTCTATCCTATCCTCTATCCTATCCTATCCTCTATCCTATCCTATCCTCTATCCTATCCTATCCTCTATCCTATCCTATCCTCTATCCTATCCTATCCTCTATCCTATCCTGTCCTCTATCCTATCCTATCCTCTATCCTATCCTATCCTCTATCCTATCCTATCGTCTATCCTATCCTCTATCCTATCAAATCCCCTATCGTGTCCTCTATCCTATCCTATCCTCTATCCTATCCTATCCTCTATCCTATACTATCGTCTATCCTATCCTCTACCCTATCCTATCCTCTATCCTATCCTATCCTCTATCATATCCTATCCTCTATCCTATCCTATTCTCTATCCTATCCTGTCCTCTATCCTATCAAATCCCCTATCCTATCCTCTGTCCTTTCCTATCCTCTATCCTATCCTATCCTCTATCATATCCTATCCTCTATCCTATCCTATCCTCTATCCTATCCTATCCTCTATCCTATCCTATCCTCTATCCTATCCTATTGTCTATCCTATCCTCTATCCTATCCTATCCTCTATCCTATCCTATCCTCTATCCTATCTTATCCTCTATCCTATCCTATCCTCTATCCTATCATCTATCATCAATCCTATCCTTTCCTGTATCCTATCCAATCCTATATCCTATCCTATCCTCTATCCTCTCCTATCCTATCCTCTATCCTATCCTATCCTCTATCCTATTCAATCCTCTATCCTATCCTATCATCTATCCTCAATCCTATCCTTTCCTGTATCCTATCCAATCCTCTATCCTATCCTATCCTCTATCCTATCCTATCCTCTATCCTATCCTATCCTCTATCCTATCCTATCCTCTATCCTATCCTATCCTCTATCCTATCCTATCCTCTATCCTATCCTATCCTCTATCCTATCCTATCCTCTATCCTATCCTATCCTCTATCCTATCCTATCCTCTATCCTATCCTATCCTCTATCCTATCCTATCCTCTATCCTATCCTATCCTCTATCCTATCCTATCCTCTATCCTATCCTATCCTCTATCCTATCCTATCCTCTATCCTATCCTATCCTGTATCCTATCCACTCCTCTATCCTATCCTATCATCTATCATCAATCCTATCCTTTCCTGTATCCTATCCAATCCTATATCCTATCCTATCCTCTATCCTCTCCTATCCTATCCTCTATCCTATCCTATCCTCTATCATATCCTATCCTCTATCCTATCCTATTCTCTATCCTATCCTATCCTCTATCCTATCAAATCCCCTATCCTATCCTCTGTCCTTTCCTATCCTCTATCCTATCCTATCCTCTATCATATCCTATCCTCTATCCTATCCTATCCTCTATCCTATCCTATCCTCTATCCTATCTTATCCTCTATCCTATCCTATCCTCTATCCTATCATCTATCATCAATCCTATCCTTTCCTGCATCCTATCCAATCCTATATCCTATCCTATCCTCTATCCTCTCCTATCCTATCCTCTATCCTATCCTATCCTCTATCCTATTCAATCCTCTATCCTATCCTATCATCTATCCTCAATCCTATCCTTTCCTGTATCCTATCCAATCCTCTATCCTATCCTATCCTCTATCCTATCCTATCCTCTATCCTATCCTATCCGCTATCCTATCCTATCCTCTATCCTATCCTATCCTCTATCCTATCCTATCCTCTATCCTATCCTATCCTCTATCCTATCCTATCCTCTATCCTATCCTATCCTCTATCCTATCCTATCCTCTATCCTATCCTATCCTCTATCCTATCCTATCCTGTATCCTATCCACTCCTCTATCCTATCCTATCATCTATCATCAATCCTATCCTTTCCTGTATCCTATCCAATCCTATATCCTATCCTATCCTCTATCCTCTCCTATCCTATCCTCTATCCTATCCTATCCTCTATCATATCCTATCCTCTATCCTATCCTATTCTCTATCCTATCCTATCCTCTATCCTATCAAATCCCCTATCCTATCCTCTGTCCTTTCCTATCCTCTATCCTATCCTATCCTCTATCATATCCTATCCTCTATCCTATCCTATCCTCTATCCTATCCTATCCTCTATCCTATCCTATCGTCTATCCTATCCTCTATCCTATCCTCTATCCTATCCTCTATCCTATCCTATCTTCTACCCTATCCTATCCTCTATCCTATCCTATCGTCTATCCTATCATCTATCCTATCCTATCCTCTATCCTATCCTATCGTCTATCCTATCCTCTATCCTATCCTATCCTCTATCCTATCCTATCCTCTATCCTATCCTATCCTCTATCCTATCCTATCCTCTATCCTATCCTATCCTCTATCCTATCCTATCCTCTATCCTATCCTATCCTCTATCCTATCCTATCCTCTATCCAATCCTATCCTCTATCCTATCCTATCCTCTATCCTATCCTATCCTGTATCCTATCCAATCCTCTATCCTATCCTATCATCTATCATCAATCCTATCCTTTCCTGTATCCTATCCAATCCTATATCCTATCCTATCCTCTATCCTCTCCTATCCTATCCTCTATCCTATCCTATCCTCTATCATATCCTATCCTCTATCCTATCCTATTCTCTATCCTATCCTATCCTCTATCCTATCAAATCCCCTATCCTATCCTCTGTCCTTTCCTATCTTCTATCCTATCCTATCCTCTATCATATCCTATCCTCTATCCTATCCTATCCTCTATCCTATCCTATCCTCTATCCTATCCTATCGTCTATCCTATCCTCTATCCTATCCTCTATCCTATCCTCTATCCTATCCTATCTTCTATCCTATCCTATCCTCTATCCTATCCTATCGTCTATCCTATCATCTATCCTATCCTATCCTCTATCCTATCCTATCGTCTATCCTATCCTCTATCCTATCCTATCCTCTATCATATCCTATCCTCCATCCTATCCTATTCTCTATCCTATCCTGTCCTCTATCCTATCAAATCCCCTATCCTATCCTCTATCCTATCCTATCCTCTATCCTATCCTATCCTCTATCCTATCCTATCCTCTATCCTATCCTATCCTCTATCCTATCCTATCGTCTATCCTATCCTCTATCCTATCCTCTATCCTATCCTCTATCCTATCCTATCTTCTATCCTATCCTATCCTCTATCCTATCCTATCGTCTATCCTATCATCTATCCTATCCTATCCTCTATCCTATCCTATCGTCTATCCTATCCTCTATCCTATCCTATCCTCTATCCTATCCTATCCTCTATCCTATACTATCGTCTATCCTATCCTCTACCCTATCCTATCCTCTATCCTATCCTATCCTCTATCATATCCTATCCTCTATCCTATCCTATTCTCTATCCTATCCTGTCCTCTATCCTATCCTCTATCATATCCTATCCTCTGTCCTTTCCTATCCTCTATCCTATCCTATCCTCTATCATATCCTATCCTCTATCCTATCCTATCCTCTATCCTATCCTATCCTCTATCCTATCCTCTATCCTATCCTATCCTCTATCCTATCCTATCCTCTATCCTATCCTATCCTCTATCCTATCCTATCCTCTATCCTATCCTATCCTCTATCCTATCCTATCCTCTATCCTATCCTATCCTCTATCCTATCCTATCCTCTATCCTATCCTATCCTCTATCCTATCCTATCCTCTATCCTATCCTATCCTGTATCCTATCCAATCCTCTATCCTATCCTATCATCTATCATCAATCCTATCCTTTCCTGTATCCTATCCAATCCTATATCCTATCCTATCCTCTATCCTCTCCTATCCTATCCTCTATCCTCTCCTATCCTATCCTCTATCCTATCCTATCCTCTATCATATCCTATCCTCTATCCTATCCTATCGTCTATCCTATCCTCTATCCTATCCTCTATCCTATCCTCTATCCTATCCTATCTTCTATCCTATCCTATCCTCTATCCTATCCTATCGTCTATCCTATCATCTATCCTATCCTATCCTCTATCCTATCCTATCGTCTATCCTATCCTCTATCCTATCCTATCCTCTATCCTATCCTATCCTCTATCCTATCCTATCCTCTATCCTATCCTATCCTCTATCCTATCCTATCCTCTATCCTATCCTGTCCTCTATCCTATCCTATCCTCTATCCTATCCTATCCTCTATCCTATCCTATCGTCTATCCTATCCTCTATCCTATCAAATCCCCTATCGTGTCCTCTATCCTATCCTATCCTCTATCCTATCCTATCCTCTATCCTATACTATCGTCTATCCTATCCTCTACCCTATCCTATCCTCTATCCTATCCTATCCTCTATCATATCCTATCCTCTATCCTATCCTATTCTCTATCCTATCCTGTCCTCTATCCTATCAAATCCCCTATCCTATCCTCTGTCCTTTCCTATCCTCTATCCTATCCTATCCTCTATCATATCCTATCCTCTATCCTATCCTATCCTCTATCCTATCCTATCCTCTATCCTATCCTATCCTCTATCCTATCCTATTGTCTATCCTATCCTCTATCCTATCCTATCCTCTATCCTATCCTATCCTCTATCCTATCTTATCCTCTATCCTATCCTATCCTCTATCCTATCATCTATCATCAATCCTATCCTTTCCTGTATCCTATCCAATCCTATATCCTATCCTATCCTCTATCCTCTCCTATCCTATCCTCTATCCTATCCTATCCTCTATCCTATTCAATCCTCTATCCTATCCTATCATCTATCCTCAATCCTATCCTTTCCTGTATCCTATCCTATCCTCTGTCCTTTCCTATCCTCTATCCTATCCTATCCTCTATCATATCCTATCCTCTATCCTATCCTATCCTCTATCCTATCCTATCCTCTATCCTATCTTATCCTCTATCCTATCCTATCCTCTATCCTATCATCTATCATCAATCCTATCCTTTCCTGCATCCTATCCAATCCTATATCCTATCCTATCCTCTATCCTCTCCTATCCTATCCTCTATCCTATCCTATCCTCTATCCTATTCAATCCTCTATCCTATCCTATCATCTATCCTCAATCCTATCCTTTCCTGTATCCTATCCAATCCTCTATCCTATCCTATCCTCTATCCTATCCTATCCTCTATCCTATCCTATCCGCTATCCTATCCTGTCCTCTATCCTATCCTATCCTCTATCCTATCCTATCCTCTATCCTATCCTATCCTCTATCCTATCCTATCCTCTATCCTATCCTATCCTCTATCCTATCCTATCCTCTATCCTATCCTATCCTCTATCCTATCCTATCCTCTATCCTATCCTATCCTGTATCCTATCCACTCCTCTATCCTATCCTATCATCTATCATCAATCCTATCCTTTCCTGTATCCTATCCAATCCTATATCCTATCCTATCCTCTATCCTCTCCTATCCTATCCTCTATCCTATCCTATCCTCTATCATATCCTATCCTCTATCCTATCCTATTCTCTATCCTATCCTATCCTCTATCCTATCAAATCCCCTATCCTATCCTCTGTCCTTTCCTATCCTCTATCCTATCCTATCCTCTATCATATCCTATCCTCTATCCTATCCTATCCTCTATCCTATCCTATCCTCTATCCTATCCTATCGTCTATCCTATCCTCTATCCTATCCTCTATCCTATCCTCTATCCTATCCTATCTTCTACCCTATCCTATCCTCTATCCTATCCTATCGTCTATCCTATCATCTATCCTATCCTATCCTCTATCCTATCCTATCGTCTATCCTATCCTCTATCCTATCCTATCCTCTATCCTATCCTATCCTCTATCCTATCCTATCCTCTATCCTATCCTATCCTCTATCCTATCCTATCCTCTATCCTATCCTATCCTCTATCCTATCCTATCCTCTATCCTATCCTATCCTCTATCCTATCCTATCCTCTATCCTATCCTATCCTCTATCCTATCCTATCCTCTATCCTATCCTATCCTGTATCCTATCCAATCCTCTATCCTATCCTATCATCTATCATCAATCCTATCCTTTCCTGTATCCTATCCAATCCTATATCCTATCCTATCCTCTATCCTCTCCTATCCTATCCTCTATCCTATCCTATCCTCTATCATATCCTATCCTCTATCCTATCCTATTCTCTATCCTATCCTATCCTCTATCCTATCAAATCCCCTATCCTATCCTCTGTCCTTTCCTATCTTCTATCCTATCCTATCCTCTATCATATCCTATCCTCTATCCTATCCTATCCTCTATCCTATCCTATCCTCTATCCTATCCTATCGTCTATCCTATCCTCTATCCTATCCTCTATCCTATCCTCTATCCTATCCTATCTTCTATCCTATCCTATCCTCTATCCTATCCTATCGTCTATCCTATCATCTATCCTATCCTATCCTCTATCCTATCCTATCGTCTATCCTATCCTCTACCCTATCCTATCCTCTATCCTATCCTATCCTCTATCCTATCCTATCCTCTATCCTATCCTATCCTCTATCCTATCCTATCCTCTATCCTATCCTGTCCTCTATCCTATCCTATCCTCTATCCTATCCTATCCTCAATCCTATCCTATCGTCTATCCTATCCTCTATCCTATCAAATCCCCTATCGTGTCCTCTATCCTATCCTATCCTCTATCCTATCCTATCCTCTATCCTATACTATCGTCTATCCTATCCTCTACCCTATCCTATCCTCTATCCTATCCTATCCTCTATCATATCCTATCCTCCATCCTATCCTATTCTCTATCCTATCCTGTCCTCGATCCTATCAAATCCCCTATCCTATCCTCTATCCTATCCTATCCTCTATCCTATCCTATCCTCTATCCTATCCTATCCTCTATCCTATCCTATCGTCTATCCTATCCTCTATCCTATCCTCTATCCTATCCTCTATCCTATCCTATCTTCTATCCTATCCTATCCTCTATCCTATCCTATCGTCTATCCTATCATCTATCCTATCCTATCCTCTATCCTATCCTATCGTCTATCCTATCCTCTATCCTATCCTATCCTCTATCCTATCCTATCCTCTATCCTATACTATCGTCTATCCTATCCTCTACCCTATCCTATCCTCTATCCTATCCTATCCTCTATCATATCCTATCCTCTATCCTATCCCATTCTCTATCCTATCCTGTCCTCTATCCTATCCTCTATCATATCCTATCCTCTGTCCTTTCCTATCCTCTATCCTATCCTATCCTCTATCATATCCTATCCTCTATCCTATCCTATCCTCTATCCTATCCTATCCTCTATCCTATCCTCTATCCTATCCTATCCTCTATCATATCCTATCCTCTATCCTATCCTATCCTCTATCCTATCCTATCCTCTATCCTATCCTATCCTCTATCCTATCCTATCCTCTATCCTATCCTATCCTCTATCCTATCCTATCCTCTATCCTATCCTATCCTCTATCCTATCCTATCCTCTATCCTATCCTATCCTCTATCCTATCCTATCCTCTATCCTATCCTATCCTCTATCCTATCCTATCCTCTATCCTATCCTATTGTCTATCCTATCCTCTATCCTATCCTATCCTCTATCCTATCCTATCCTCTATCCTATCCTATCCTCTATCCTATCCTATCCTCTATCCTATCCTATCCTCTATCCTATCCTATCCTCTATCCTATCCTATCCTCTATCCTATCCTATCCTCTATCCTATCCTATCCTCTATCCTATCCTATCCTCTATCCTATCCTATTGTCTATCCTATCCTCTATCCTATCCTATCCTCTATCCTATCCTATCCTCTATCCTATCCTATCCTCTATCCTATCCTATCCTCTATCCTATCCTATCCTCTATCCTATCCTATCCTGTATCCTATCCACTCCTCTATCCTATCCTATCATCTATCATCAATCCTATCCTTTCCTGTATCCTATCCAATCCTATATCCTATCCTATCCTCTATCCTCTCCCATCCTATCCTCTATCCTATCCTATCCTCTATCATATCCTATCCTCTATCCTATCCTATTCTCTATCCTATCCTATCCTCTATCCTATCAAATCCCCTATCCTATCCTCTGTCCTTTCCTATCCTCTATCCTATCCTATCCTCTATCATATCCTATCCTCTATCCTATCCTATCCTCTATCCTATCCTATCCTCTATCCTATCTTATCCTCTATCCTATCCTATCCTCTATCCTATCATCTATCATCAATCCTATCCTTTCCTGTATCCTATCCAATCCTATATCCTATCCTATCCTCTATCCTCTCCTATCCTATCCTCTATCCTATCCTATCCTCTATCCTATTCAATCCTCTATCCTATCCTATCATCTATCCTCAATCCTATCCTTTCCTGTATCCTATCCAATCCTCTATCCTATCCTATCCTCTATCCTATCCTATCCTCTATCCTATCCTATCCGCTATCCTATCCTATCCTCTATCCTATCCTATCCTCTATCCTATCCTATCCTCTATCCTATCCTATCCTCTATCCTATCCTATCCTCTATCCTATCCTATCCTCTATCCTATCCTATCCTCTATCCTATCCTATCCTCTATCCTATCCTATCCTCTATCCTATCCTATCCTCTATCCTATCCTATCCTGTATCCTATCCACTCCTCTATCCTATCCTATCATCTATCATCAATCCTATCCTTTCCTGTATCCTATCCAATCCTATATCCTATCCTATCCTCTATCCTCTCCTATCCTATCCTCTATCCTATCCTATCCTCTATCATATCCTATCCTCTATCCTATCCTATTCTCTATCCTATCCTATCCTCTATCCTATCAAATCCCCTATCCTATCCTCTGTCCTTTCCTATCCTCTATCCTATCCTATCCTCTATCATATCCTATCCTCTATCCTATCCTATCCTCTATCCTATCCTATCCTCTATCCTATCCTATCGTCTATCCTATCCTCTATCCTATCCTCTATCCTATCATATCTTCTACCCTATCCTATCCTCTATCCTATCCTATCGTCTATCCTATCATATCTTCTACCCTATCCTATCCTCTATCCTATCCTATCGTCTATCCTATCCTCTATCCTATCCTATCCTCTATCCTATCCTATCCTCTATCCTATCCTATCCTCTATCCTATCCTATCCTCTATCCTATCCTATCCTCTATCCTATCCTATCCTCTATCCTATCCTATCCTCTATCCTATCCTATCCTCTATCCTATCCTATCCTCTATCATCAATCCTATCCTTTCCTGTATCCTATCCAATCCTATATCCTATCCTATCCTCTATCCTCTCCTATCCTATCCTCTATCCTATCCTATCCTCTATCATGTCCTATCCTCTATCCTATCCTCTTCTCTATCCTATCCTATCCTCTATCCTATCAAATCCCCTATCCTATCCTCTGTCCTTTCCTATCTTCTATCCTATCCTATCCTCTATCATATCCTATCCTCTATCCTATCCTATCCTCTATCCTATCCTATCCTCTATCCTATCCTATCGTCTATCCTATCCTCTATCCTATCCTCTATCCTATCCTCTATCCTATCCTATCTTCTATCCTATCCTATCCTCTATCCTACCCTATCGTCTATCCTATCATCTATCCTATCCTATCCTCTATCCTATCCTATCGTCTATCCTATCCTCTATCCTATCCTATCCTCTATCCTATCCTATCCTCTATCCTATCCTATCCTCTATCCTATCCTATCCTCTATCCTATCCTATCCTCTATCCTATCCTGTCCTCTATCCTATCCTATCCTCTATCCTATCCTATCCTCTATCCTATCCTATCCTCTATCCTATCCTATCCTCTATCCTATCCTATCCTCTATCCTATCCTATCGTCTATCCTATCCTCTATCCTATCCTCTATCCTATCCTCTATCCTATCCTATCTTCTATCCTATCCTATCCTCTATCCTATCCTATCGTCTATCCTATCATCTATCCTATCCTATCCTCTATCCTATCCTATCGTCTATCCTATCCTCTATCCTATCCTATCCTCTATCCTATCCTATCCTCTATCCTATCCTATCCTCTATCCTATCCTATCCTCTATCCTATCCTGTCCTCTATCCTATCCTATCCTCTATCCTATCCTATCCTCTATCCTATCCTATCCTCTATCATATCCTATCCTCTATCCTATCCTATTCTCTATCCTATCCTGTCCTCTATCCTATCAAATCCCCTATCCTATCCTCTATCCTATCCTATCCTCTATCCTATCCTATCCTCTATCCTATCCTATCCTCTATCCTATCCTATCGTCTATCCTATCCTATCATCTATCATCAATCCTATCCTTTCCTGTATCCTATCCAATCCTATATCCTATCCTATCCTCTATCCTCTCCTATCCTATCCTCTATCCTATCCTATCCTCTATCCTATCCTATCCTCTATCCTATCCTATCCTCTATCCTATCCTATCCTCTATCCTATCCTATCTTCTATCCTATCCTATCCTCTATTCTATCCTATCCTCTATCCTATCCTCTATCCTATCCTATCTTCTATCCTATCCTATCCTCTACCCTATCCTATCCTCTATCCTATCCTGTCTTCTATCCTATCCTATCCTCTATCCTATCAAATCCCCTATCCTATCCTCTATCCTATCCTATCCTGTATCCTATCCAATCCTCTATCCTATCCTATCATCTATCATCAATCCTATCCTTTCCTGTATCCTATCCAATCCTATATCCTATCCTATCCTCTATCCTCTCCTATCCTATCCTCTATCCTATCCTATCCTCTATCCTATCCTATCCTCTATCCTATCCTATCCTCTATCCTATCCTATCCTCTATCCTATCCTATCCTCTATCCTATCCTATCCTCTATCCTATCCTATCCTCTATCCTATCCTATCCTCTATCCTATCCTATCCTCTATCCTATCCTATCCTCTATCCTATCCTATCCTCTATCCTATCCTATCCTGTATCCTATCCAATACTCTATCCTATCCTATCATCTATCATCAATCCTATCCTTTCCTGTATCCTATCCAATCCTATATCCTATCCTATCCTCTATCCTCTCCTATCCTATCCTCTATCCTATCCTATCCTCTATCATATCCTATCCTCTATCCTATCCTATTCTCTATCCTATCCTATCCTCTATCCTATCAAATCAACTATCCTATCCTCTGTCCTTTCCTATCCTCTATCCTATCCTATCCTCTATCCTATCCTATCTTCTATCCTATCCTATCCTCTACCCTATCCTATCCTCTATCCTATCCTGTCTTCTATCCTATCCTATCCTCTATCCTATCAAATCCCCTATCCTATCCTCTATCCTATCCTATCCTGTATCCTATCCAATCCTCTATCCTATCCTATCATCTATCATCAATCCTATCCTTTCCTGTATCCTATCCAATCCTATATCCTATCCTATCCTCTATCCTCTCCTATCCTATCCTCTATCCTATCCTATCCTCTATCCTATCCTATCCTCTATCCTATCCTATCCTCTATCCTATCCTATCCTCTATCCTATCCTATCCTCTATCCTATCCTATCCTCTATCCTATCCTATCCTCTATCCTATCCTATCCTCTATCCTATCCTATCCTCTATCCTATCCTATCCTCTATCCTATCCTATCCTCTATCCTATCCTATCCTGTATCCTATCCAATCCTCTATCCTATCCTATCATCTATCATCAATCCTATCCTTTCCTGTATCCTATCCAATCCTATATCCTATCCTATCCTCTATCCTCTCCTATCCTATCCTCTATCCTATCCTATCCTCTATCATATCCTATCCTCTATCCTATCCTATTCTCTATCCTATCCTATCCTCTATCCTATCAAATCAACTATCCTATCCTCTGTCCTTTCCTATCCTCTATCCTATCCTATCCTCTATCCTATCCTATCTTCTATCCTATCCTATCCTCTACCCTATCCTATCCTCTATCCTATCCTGTCTTCTATCCTATCCTATCCTCTATCCTATCAAATCCCCTATCCTATCCTCTATCCTATCCTATCCTCTATCCTATCCTATCCTCTATCCTATCCTATCCTCTATCCTATCCTATCCTCTATCCTATCCTATCCTCTATCCTATCCTATTCTCTATCCTATCCTGTCCTCTATCCTATCAAATCCCCTATCCTATCCTCTGTCCTTTCCTATCCTCTATCCTATCCTGTCCTCTATCATATCCTATCCTCTATCCTATCCTATCCTCTATCCTATCCTATCCTCTATCCTATCCTATCGTCTATCCTATCCTCTATCCTATCCTCTATCCTATCCTCTATCCTATCCTATCTTCTATCCTATCCTATCCTCTATCCTATCCTATCGTCTATCCTATCCTCTATCCTATCCTATCCTCTATCCTATCCTATCCTCTATCCTATCCTATCCTCTATCCTATCCTATCCTCTATCCTATCCTATCCTCTATCCTATCCTGTCCTCTATCCTATCCTATCCTCTATCCTATCCTATCCTCTATCCTATCCTATCCTCTATCCTATCCTCTATCCTATCAAATCCCCTATCGTGTCCTCTATCCTATCCTATCCTCTATCCTATCCTATCCTCTATCCTATACTATCGTCTATCCTATCCTCTACCCTATCCTATCCTCTATCCTATCCTATCCTCTATCATATCCTCTCCTCTATCCTATCCTATTCTCTATCCTATCCTGTCCTCTATCCTATGAAATCCCCTATCCTATCCTCTGTCCTTTCCTATCCTCTATCCTATCCTATCCTCTATCCTATCCTATCCTCTATCCTATCCTCTATCCTATCCTCTCCTCTATCCTATCCTATCCTCTATCCTATCCTATCCTCTATCCTATCCTATCCTCTATCCTATCCTATCCTCTATCCTATCCTATCCTCTATCCTATCCTCTATCCTATCAAATCCCCTATCGTGTCCTCTATCCTATCCTATCCTCTATCCTATCCTATCCTCTATCCTATACTATCGTCTATCCTATCCTCTACCCTATCCTATCCTCTATCCTATCCTATCCTCTATCCTATCCTATCCTCTATCCTATCCTATCCTCTATCCTATCCTATCGTCTATCCTATCCTCTATCCTATCCTCTATCCTATCCTCTATCCTATCCTATCTTCTATCCTATCCTATCCTCTATCCTATCCTATCGTCTATCCTATCATCTATCCTATCCTATCCTCTATCCTATCCTATCGTCTATCCTATCCTCTATCCTATCCTATCCTCTATCCTATCCTATCCTCTATCCTATCCTATCCTCTATCCTATCCTATCCTCTATCCTATCCTGTCCTCTATCCTATCCTATCCTCTATCCTATCCTATCCTCTATCCTATCCTATCCTCTATCATATCCTATCCTCTATCCTATCCTATTCTCTATCCTATCCTGTCCTCTATCCTATCAAATCCCCTATCCTATCCTCTATCCTATCCTATCCTCTATCCTATCCTATCCTCTATCCTATCCTATCCTCTATCCTATCCTATCGTCTATCCTATCCTATCATCTATCATCAATCCTATCCTTTCCTGTATCCTATCCAATCCTATATCCTATCCTATCCTCTATCCTCTCCTATCCTATCCTCTATCCTATCCTATCCTCTATCCTATCCTATCCTCTATCCTATCCTATCCTCTATCCTATCCTATCCTCTATCCTATCCTATCTTCTATCCTATCCTATCCTCTATTCTATCCTATCCTCTATCCTATCCTCTATCCTATCCTATCTTCTATCCTATCCTATCCTCTACCCTATCCTATCCTCTATCCTATCCTGTCTTCTATCCTATCCTATCCTCTATCCTATCAAATCCCCTATCCTATCCTCTATCCTATCCTATCCTGTATCCTATCCAATCCTCTATCCTATCCTATCATCTATCATCAATCCTATCCTTTCCTGTATCCTATCCAATCCTATATCCTATCCTATCCTCTATCCTCTCCTATCCTATCCTCTATCCTATCCTATCCTCTATCCTATCCTATCCTCTATCCTATCCTATCCTCTATCCTATCCTATCCTCTATCCTATCCTATCCTCTATCCTATCCTATCCTCTATCCTATCCTATCCTCTATCCTATCCTATCCTCTATCCTATCCTATCCTCTATCCTATCCTATCCTCTATCCTATCCTATCCTCTATCCTATCCTATCCTGTATCCTATCCAATCCTCTATCCTATCCTATCATCTATCATCAATCCTATCCTTTCCTGTATCCTATCCAATCCTATATCCTATCCTATCCTCTATCCTCTCCTCTCCTATCCTCTATCCTATCCTATCCTCTATCATATCCTATCCTCTATCCTATCCTATTCTCTATCCTATCCTATCCTCTATCCTATCAAATCAACTATCCTATCCTCTGTCCTTTCCTATCCTCTATCCTATCCTATCCTCTATCCTATCCTATCTTCTACCCTATCCTATCCTCTACCCTATCCTATCCTCTATCCTATCCTGTCTTCTATCCTATCCTATCCTCTATCCTATCAAATCCCCTATCCTATCCTCTATCCTATCCTATCCTCTATCCTATCCTATCCTCTATCCTATCCTATCCTCTATCCTATCCTATCCTCTATCCTATCCTATCCTCTATCCTATCCTATTCTCTATCCTATCCTGTCCTCTATCCTATCAAATCCCCTATCCTATCCTCTGTCCTTTCCTATCCTCTATCCTATCCTGTCCTCTATCATATCCTATCCTCTATCCTATCCTATCCTCTATCCTATCCTATCCTCTATCCTATCCTATCGTCTATCCTATCCTCTATCCTATCCTCTATCCTATCCTCTATCCTATCCTATCTTCTATCCTATCCTATCCTCTATCCTATCCTATCGTCTATCCTATCCTCTATCCTATCCTATCCTCTATCCTATCCTATCCTCTATCCTATCCTATCCTCTATCCTATCCTATCCTCTATCCTATCCTATCCTCTATCCTATCCTGTCCTCTATCCTATCCTATCCTCTATCCTATCCTATCCTCTATCCTATCCTATCCTCTATCCTATCCTCTATCCTATCAAATCCCCTATCGTGTCCTCTATCCTATCCTATCCTCTATCCTATCCTATCCTCTATCCTATACTATCGTCTATCCTATCCTCTACCCTATCCTATCCTCTATCCTATCCTATCCTCTATCATATCCTCTCCTCTATCCTATCCTATTCTCTATCCTATCCTGTCCTCTATCCTATGAAATCCCCTATCCTATCCTCTGTCCTTTCCTATCCTCTATCCTATCCTATCCTCTATCCTATCCTATCCTCTATCCTATCCTCTATCCTATCCTCTCCTCTATCCTATCCTATCCTCTATCCTATCCTATCCTCTATCCTATCCTATCCTCTATCCTATCCTATCCTCTATCCTATCCTATCCTCTATCCTATCCTATCCTCTATCCTATCCTATCCTCTATCCTATCCTATCCTCTATCGTATCCTATCCTTTATCCTATCCTATCCTCTATCCTATCCTATCCTCTATCCTATCCTATCCTCTATCTTATCCTATCCTCTATCCTATCCTATCCTCTATCCTATCCTATCCTCTATCCTATCCTATCCTCTATCCTATCCTATCCTCTACCCTATCCTATCCTCTATCCTATCCTGTCTTCTATCCTATCCTATCCTCTATCCTATCAAATCCCCTATCCTATCCTCTATCCTATCCTATCCTGTATCCTATCCAATCCTCTATCCTATCCTATCATCTATCATCAATCCTATCCTTTCCTGTATCCTATCCAATCCTATATCCTATCCTATCCTCTATCCTCTCCTATCCTATCCTCTATCCTATCCTATCCTCTATCCTATACTATCGTCTATCCTATCCTCTACCCTATCCTATCCTCTATCCTATCCTATCCTCTATCATATCCTCTCCTCTATCCTATCCTATTCTCTATCCTATCCTGTCCTCTATCCTATCAAATCCCCTATCCTATCCTCTGTCCTTTCCTATCCTCTATCCTATCCTATCCTCTATCCTATCCTATCCTCTATCCTATCCTCTATCCTATCCTCTCCTCTATCCTATCCTATCCTCTATCCTATCCTATCCTCTATCCTATCCTATCCTCTATCCTATCCTATCCTCTATCCTATCCTATCCTCTATCCTATCCTATCCTCTATCCTATCCTATCCTCTATCCTATCCTATCCTCTATCCTATCCTATCCTCTATCCTATCCTATCCTCTATCCTATCCTATCCTCTATCTTATCCTATCCTCTATCCTATCCTATCCTCTATCCTATCCTATCCTCTATCCTATCCTATCCTCTATCCTATCCTATCCTCTATCCTATCCTATCCTCTATCCTATCCTATCCTCTATCCTATCCTATCCTCTATCCTATCCTATCCTCTATCCTATCCTCTATCCTATCCTATCCTCTATCCTATCCTATCCTCTATCCTATCCTATCCTCTATCCTATCCTATCCTCTATCCTATCCTCTATCCTATCCTATCTTCTATCCTATCCTATCCTCTACCCTATCCTATCCTCTATCCTATCCTGTCTTCTATCCTATCCTATCCTCTATCCTATCAAATCCCCTATCCTATCCTCTATCCTATCCTATCCTGTATCCTATCCAATCCTCTATCCTATCCTATCATCTATCATCAATCCTATCCTTTCCTGTATCCTATCCAATCCTATATCCTATCCTCTCCTCTATCCGCTCCTATCCTATCCTCTATCCTATCCTATCCTCTATCCTATTCAATCCTCTATCCTATCCTATCATCTATCCTCAATCCTATCCTTTCCTGTATCCTATCCAATCCTCTATCCTATCCTATCCTCTATCCTATCCTATCCTCTATCCTATCCTATCCTCTATCCTATCCTATCCTCTATCCTATCCTATCCTCTATCCTATCCTATTCTCTATCCTATCAAATCCCCTATCCTATCCTCTGTCCTTTCCTATCCTCTATCCTATCCTATCCTCTATCATATCCTATCCTCTATCCTATCCTATTCTCTATCCTATCCTATCCTCTATCCTATCCTATCGTCTATCCTATCCTCTATCCTATCCTCTATCCTATCCTCTATCCTATCCTCTATCCTATCCTATCTTCTATCCTATCCTATCCTCTATCCTATCCTATCGTCTATCCTATCCTCTATCCTATCCTATCCTCTATCCTATCCTATCCTCTATCCTATCCTATCCTCTATCCTATCCTATCCTCTATCCTATCCTATCCTCTATCCTATCCTATCCTCTATCCTATCCTATCCTCTATCCTATCCTATCCTCTATCCTATCCTATCCTCTATCCTATCCTATCCTCTATCCTATCCTATCCTCTATCCTATCCTATCCTCTATCCTATCCTATCCTCTATCCTATCCTATTCTCTATCCTATCCTGTCCTCTATCCTATCAAATCCCCTATCCTATCCTCTGTCCTTTCCTATCCTCTATCCTATCCTATCCTCTATCATATCCTATCCTCTATCCTATCCTATTCTCTATCCTATCCTATCCTCTATCCTATCCTATCGTCTATCCTATCCTCTATCCTATCCTCTATCCTATCCTCTATCCTATCCTATCTTCTATCCTATCCTATCCTCTATCCTATCCTATCGTCTATCCTATCCTCTATCCTATCCTATCCTCTATCCTATCCTATCCTCTATCCTATCCTATCCTCTATCCTATCCTATCCTCTATCCTATCCTATCCTCTATCCTATCCTGTCCTCTATCCTATCCTATCCTCTATCCTATCCTATCCTCTATCCTATCCTATCGTCTATCCTATCCTCTATCCTATCAAATCCCCTATCGTGTCCTCTATCCTATCCTATCCTCTATCCTATCCTATCCTCTATCCTATCCTATCCTCTATCCTATACTATCGTCTATCCTATCCTCTACCCTATCCTATCCTCTATCCTATCCTATCCTCTATCATATCCTATCCTCTATCCTATCCTATTCTCTATCCTATCCTGCCCTCTATCCTATCAAATCCCCTATCCTATCCTCTGTCCTTTCCTATCCTCTATCCTATCCTATCCTCTATCATATCCTATCCTCTATCCTATCCTATCCTCTATCCTATCCTCTATCCTATCCTATCCTCTATCCTATCCTATCCTCTATCCTATCCTATCCTCTATCCTATCCTATCCTCTATCCTATCCTATCCTCTATCCTATCCTATCCTCTATCCTATCCTATCCTCTATCCTATCCTATCCTCTATCCTATCCTATTGTCTATCCTATCCTCTATCCTATCCTATCCTCTATCCTATCCTATCCTCTATCCTATCCTATCCTCTATCCTATCCTATCCTCTATCCTATCCTATCCTCTATCCTATCCTATCCTCTATCCTATCCTATTGTCTATCCTATCCTCTATCCTATCCTATCCTCTATCCTATCCTATCCTCTATCCTATCCTATCCTCTATCCTATCCTATCCTCTATCCTATCCTATCCTCTATCCTATCCTATCCTCTACCCTATCCTATCCTCTATCCTATCCTATCCTCTATCCTATCCTATCCTCTATCCTATCCAATCCTATATCCTATCCTATCCTCTATCCTCTCCTATCCTATCCTCTATCCTATCCTATCCTCTATCCTATTCAATCCTCTATCCTATCCTATCATCTATCCTCAATCCTATCCTTTCCTGTATCCTATCCAATCCTCTATCCTATCCTATCCTCTATCCTATCCTATCCTCTATCCTATCCTATCCTCTATCCTATCCTATCCTCTATCCTATCCTATCCTCTATCCTATCCTATTCTCTATCCTATCCTGTCCTCTATCCTATCAAATCCCCTATCCTATCCTCTGTCCTTTCCTATCCTCTATCCTATCCTATCCTCTATCATATCCTATCCTCTATCCTATCCTATCCTCTATCCTATCCTATCCTCTATCCTATCCTATCGTCTATCCTATCCTCTATCCTATCCTCTATCCTATCCTCTATCCTATCCTATCGTCTATCCTATCCTCTATCCTATCCTATCCTCTATCCTATCCTATCCTCTATCCTATCCTATCCTCTATCCTATCCTATCCTCTATCCTATCCTATCCTCTATCCTATCCTGTCCTCTATCCTATCCTATCCTCTATCATATCCTATCCTCTATCCTATCCTATTCTCTATCCTATCCTGTCCTCTATCCTATCAAATCCCCTATCCTATCCTCTGTCCTTTCCTATCCTCTATCCTATCCTATCCTCTATCCTATCCTATCCTCTATCCTATTCAATCCTCTATCCTATCCTATCATCTATCCTCAATC
The DNA here is from genome assembly GCF_050948215.1 of Halictus rubicundus. Classification (NCBI taxonomy): domain Eukaryota; kingdom Metazoa; phylum Arthropoda; class Insecta; order Hymenoptera; family Halictidae; genus Halictus; species Halictus rubicundus. Next base: position 477,090 of record NW_027488618.1, read on the forward strand.
CTATCCTTTCCTGTATCCTATCCAATCCTCTATCCTATCCTATCCTCTATCCTATCCTCTCCTCTATCCTATCCTATTCTCTATCCTATCCTGTCCTCTATCCTATCAAATCCCCTATCCTATCCTCTGTCCTTTCCTATCCTCTATCCTATCCTATCCTCTATCCTATCCTATCCTCTATCCTATCCTATCCTCTATCATATCCTATCCTCTATCCTATCCTATCCTCTATCCTATCCTATCCTCTATCCTATCCTCTATCCTATCCTCTCCTCTATCCTATCCTATCCTCTATCCTATCCTATCCTCTATCCTATCCTATCCTCTATCCTATCCTATCCTCTATCCTATCCTATCCTCTATCCTATCCTATCCTCTATCCTATCCTATCCTCTATCCTATCCTATCCTCTATCCTATCCTATCCTCTATCCTATCCTATTGTCTATCCTATCCTGTATCCTATCCTATCCTCTATCCTATCCTATCCTCTATCCTATCCTATCCTCTATCCTATCCTATCCTCTATCTTATCCTATCCTCTATCCTACCCTATCCTCTATCCTATCCTATCCTCTATCCTATCCTATCCTCTATCCTATCCTATCCTCTATCCTATCCTATCCTCTATCCTATCCTATCCTCTATCCTATCCTATCCTCTATCCTATCCTCTATCCTATCCTATCTTCTATCCTATCCTATCCTCTACCCTATCCTATCCTCTACCCTATCCTGTCTTCTATCCTATCCTATCCTCTATCCTATCAAATCCCCTATCCTATCCTCTATCCTATCCTATCCTGTATCCTATCCTATCCTCTATCCTATCCTCTATCCTATCCTATCTTCTATCCTATCCTATCCTCTACCCTATCCTACCCTCTACCCTATCCTGTCTTCTATCCTATCCTATCCTCTATCCTATCAAATCCCCTATCCTATCCTCTATCCTATCCTATCCTGTATCCTATCCAATCCTCTATCCTATCCTATCATCTATCATCAATCCTATCCTTTCCTGTATCCTATCCAATCCTATATCCTATCCTCTCCTCTATCCTCTCCTATCCTATCCTCTATCCTATCCTATCCTCTATCCTATTCAATCCTCTATCCTATCCTATCATCTATCCTCAATCCTATCCTTTCCTGTATCCTATCCAATCCTCTATCCTATCCTATCCTCTATCCTATCCTATCCTCTATCCTATCCTATCCTCTATCCTATCCTATCCTCTATCCTATCCTACTCTCTATCCTATCCTGTCCTCTATCCTATCAAATCCCCTATCCTATCCTCTGTCCTTTCCTATCCTCTATCCTATCCTATCCTCTATCATATCCTATCCTCTATCCTATCCTATCCTCTATCCTATCCTATCCTCTATCCTATCCTATCGTCTATCCTATCCTCTATCCTATCCTCTATCCTATCCTCTATCCTATCCTATCTTCTATCCTATCCTATCCTCTATCCTATCCTATCGTCTATCCTATCCTCTATCCTATCCTATCCTCTATCCTATCCTATCCTCTATCCTATCCTATCCTCTATCCTATCCTATCCTCTATCCTATCCTATCCTCTATCCTATCCTGTCCTCTATCCTATCCTATCCCCTATCCTATCCTATCCTCTATCCTATCCTATCCTCTATCCTATCCTCTATCCTATCAAATCCCCTATCGTGTCCTCTATCCTATCCTATCCTCTATCCTATCCTATCCTCTATCCTATACTATCGTCTATCCTATCCTCTGTCCTTTCCTATCCTCTATCCTATCCTATCCTCTATCATATCCTATCCTCTATCCTATCCTATCCTCTATCCTATCCTATCCTCTATCCTATCCTCTATCCTATCCTATCCTCTATCCTATCCTATCCTCTAACCTATCCTATCCTCTATCCTATCCTATCCTCTATCCTATCCTATCCTCTATCCTATCCTATCCTCTATCCTATCCTATCCTCTATCCTATCCTATTGTCTATCCTATCCTCTATCCTATCCTATCCTCTATCCTATCCTATCCTCTATCCTATCCTATCCTCTATCCTATCCTATCCTCTATCCTATCCTATCCTCTATCCTATCCTATCCTCTATCCTATCCTATCCTCTATCCTATCCTGTCCTCTATCCTATCCTATCCTCTATCCTATCCTATCCTCTATCCTATCCTCTATCCTATCAAATCCCCTATCGTGTCCTCTATCCTATCCTATCCTCTATCCTATCCTATCCTCTATCCTATACTATCGTCTATCCTATCCTCTACCCTATCCTATCCTCTATCCTATCCTATCCTCTATCATATCCTCTCCTCTATCCTATCCTATTCTCTATCCTATCCTGTCCTCTGTCCTATCAAATCCCCTATCCTATCCTCTGTCCTTTCCTATCCTCTATCCTATCCTATCCTCTATCCTATCCTATCCTCTATCATATCCTATCCTCTATCCTATCCTATCCTCTATCCTATCCTATCCTCTATCCTATCCTTTATCCTATCCTATCCTCTATCCTATCCTATCCTCTATCCTATCCTATCCTCTATCATATCCTATCCTCTATCCTATCCTATCCTCTATCCTATCCTATCCTCTATCCTATCCTCTATCCTATCCTCTCGTCTATCCTATCCTATCCTCTATCCTATCCTATCCTCTATCCTATCCTATCCTCTATCCTATCCTATCCTCTATCCTATCCTATCCTCTATCCTATCCTATCCTCTATCCTATCCTATCCTCTATCCTATCCTATCCTCTATCCTATCCTATTGTCTATCCTATCCTCTATCCTATCCTATCCTCTATCCTATCCTATCCTCTATCCTATCCTATCCTCTATCCTATCCTATCCTCTATCCTATCCTATCCTCTATCCTATCCTATCCTCTATCTTATCCTATCCTCTATCCTATCCTATCCTCTATCCTATCCTATCCTCTATCCTATCCTATCCTCTATCCTATCCTATCCTCTATCCTATCCTATCCTCTATCCTATCCTATCCTCTATCCTATCCTATCCTCTATCCTATCCTCTATCCTATCCTATCTTCTATCCTATCCTATCCTCTACCCTATCCTATCCTCTATCCTATCCTGTCTTCTATCCTATCCTATCCTCTATCCTATCAAATCCCCTATCCTATCCTCTATCCTATCCTATCCTGTATCCTATCCAATCCTCTATCCTATCCTATCATCTATCATCAATCCTATCCTTTCCTGTATCCTATCCAATCCTATATCCTATCCTCTCCTCTATCCTCTCAAATCCTATCCTCTATCCTATCCTATCCTCTATCCTATTCAATCCTCTATCCTATCCTATCATCTATCCTCAATCCTATCCTTTCCTGTATCCTATCCAATCCTCTATCCTATCCTATCCTCTATCCTATCCTATCCTCTATCCTATCCTATCCTCTATCCTATCCTATCCTCTATCCTATCCTATCCTCTATCCTATCCTATCCTCTATCCTATCCTATCCTCTATCCTATCCTATCCTCTATCCTATCCTATCCTCTATCCTATCCTATCCTCTATCCTATCCTATCCTCTATCCTATCCTATCCTCTATCCTATCCTCTATCCTATCCTATCTTCTATCCTATCCTATCCTCTACCCTATCCTATCCTCTACCCTATCCTGTCTTCTATCCTATCCTATCCTCTATCCTATCAAATCCCCTATCCTATCCTCTATCCTATCCTATCCTGTATCCTATCCAATCCTCTATCCTATCCTATCATCTATCATCAATCCTATCCTTTCCTGTATCCTATCCAATCCTATATCCTATCCTCTCCTCTATCCTCTCCTATCCTATCCTCTATCCTATCCTATCCTCTATCCTATTCAATCCTCTATCCTATCCTATCATCTATCCTCAATCCTATCCTTTCCTGTATCCTATCCAATCCTCTATCCTATCCTATCCTCTATCCTATCCTATCCTCTATCCTATCCTATTGTCTATCCTATCCTCTATCCTATCCTATCCTCTATCCTATCCTATCCTCTATCCTATCCTATCCTCTATCCTATCCTATCCTCTATCCTATCCTATCCTCTATCCTATCCTATCCTCTATCCTATCCTATCCTCTATCCTATCCTATTGTCTATCCTATCCTCTATCCTATCCTATCCTCTATCCTATCCTATCCTCTATCCTATCCTATCCTCTATCCTATCCTATCCTCTATCTTATCCTATCCTCTATCCTATCCTATCCTCTATCCTATCCTATCCTCTATCCTATCCTATCCTCTATCCTATCCTATCCTCTATCCTATCCTATCCTCTATCCTATCCTATCCTCTATCCTATCCTATCCTCTATCCTATCCTCTATCCTATCCTATCTTCTATCCTATCCTATCCTCTACCCTATCCTATCCTCTATCCTATCCTGTCTTCTATCCTATCCTATCCTCTATCCTATCAAATCCCCTATCCTATCCTCTATCCTATCCTATCCTGTATCCTATCCAATCCTCTATCCTATCCTATCATCTATCATCAATCCTACCCTTTCCTGTATCCTATCCAATCCTATATCCTATCCTCTCCTCTATCCTCTCCTATCCTATCCTCTATCCTATCCTATCCTCTATCCTATCCTATCCTCTATCCTATCCTATCCTCTATCCTATCCTATCGTCTATCCTATCCTCTATCCTATCCTCTATCCTATCCTCTATCCTATCCTATCTTCTATCCTATCCTATCCTCTATCCTATCCAATCCTCTATCCTATCCTATCCTCTATCCTATCCTATCCTCTATCCTATCCTATCCTCTATCCTATCCTATAATCTATCCTATCCTGTCCTCTATCCTATCCTATCCCCTATCCTATCCTATCCTCTATCCTATCCTATCCTCTATCCTATCCTCTATCCTATCAAATCCCCTATCGTGTCCTCTATCCTATCCTATCCTCTATCCTATCCTATCCTCTATCCTATACTATCGTCTATCCTATCCTCTACCCTATCCTATCCTCTATCCTATCCTATCCTCTATCATATCCTCTCCTCTATCCTATCCTATTCTCTATCCTATCCTGTCCTCTATCCTATCAAATCCCCTATCCTCTCCTCTGTCCTTTCCTATCCTCTATCCTATCCTATCCTCTATCATATCCTATCCTCTATCATATCCTATCCTCTATCCTATCCTATCCTCTATCCTATCCTATCCTCTATCCTATCCTCTATCCTATCCTATCCTCTATCCTATCCTATCCTCTAACCTATCCTATCCTCTATCCTATCCTATCCTCTATCCTATCCTATCCTCTATCCTATCCTATCCTCTATCCTATCCTATCCTCTATCCTATCCTATCCTCTATCCTATCCTATCCTCTATCCTATCCTATCCTCTATCCTATCCTATCCTCTATCCTATCCTATCCTCTATCCTATCCTATCGTCTATCCTATCCTCTATCCTATCCTGTATCCTATCCTCTATCCTATCCTATCTTCTATCCTATCCTATCCTCTATCCTATCCTATCGTCTATCCTATCCTCTATCCTATCCTATCCTCTATCCTATCCTATCGTCTATCCTATCCTCTATCCTATCCTATCGTCTATCCTATCCTCTATCCTATCCTATCCTCTATCCTATCCTATCCTCTATCCTATCCTATCCTCTATCCTATCCTATCCTGTATCCTATCCTATCCTATCCTCTATCCTATCCTATCCTCTACCCTATCCTGCCCTCTATCCTATCCTATCCTCTATCCTATCCTATCCTCTATCCTATCCTATCGTCTATCCTATCCTCTATCCTATCCTCTATCCTATCAAATCCCCTATCGTGTCCTCTATCCTATCCTATCCTCTATCCTATCCTATCCTCTATCCTATACTATCGTCTATCCTATCCTCTACCCTACCCTATCCTCTATCCTATCCTATCCTCTATCATATCCTATCCTCTATCCTATCCTATTCTCTATCCTATCCTGTCCTCTATCCTATCAAATCCCCTATCCTATCCTCTGTCCTATCCTATCGTCTATCCTATCCTCTATCCTATCGTCTATCCTATCCTCTATCCTATCCTATCCTCTATCCTATCCTATCGTCTATCCTATCCTCTATCCTATCGTCTATCCTATCCTATCCTCTATCCTATCCTATCCTCTATCCTATCCTATCCTCTATCCTATCCTATCCTCTATCCTATCCTGTCTTCTATCCTATCCTATCCTCTATCCTATCAAATCCCCTATCCTATCCTCTATCCTATCCTATCCTGTATCCTATCCAATCCTCTATCCTATCCTATCATCTATCATCAATCCTATCCTTTCCTGTATCCTATCCAATCCTATATCCTATCCTCTATCCTATCAAATCCCCTATCCTATCCTCTATCCTATCCTATCCTGTATCCTATCCAATCCTCTATCCTATCCTATCATCTATCATCAATCCTATCCTTTCCTGTATCCTATCCAATCCCCTATCCTATCCTGTCCTCTATCCTATCCTATCCTCTATCCTATCCTATCCTCTATACTATCCTATCGTCTATCCTATCCTCTATCCTATCAAATCCCCTATCGTGTCCTCTATCCTATCCTATCCTCTATCCTATCCTATCCTCTATCCTATAATATCGTCTATCCTATCCTCTACCCCATCCTATCCTCTATCCTATCCTATCCTCTATCATATCCTATCCTCTATCCTATCCTATTCTCTATCCTATCCTATCCTCTATCCTATCAAATCCCCTATCCTATCCTCTGTCCTTTCCTATCGTCTATCCTATCCTATCCTCTATCATATCCTATCCTCTATCCTATCCTATCCTCTATCCTATCCTATCCTCTATCCTATCCTATCCTCTATCCTATCCTATCCTCTATCCTATCCTATCCTCTATCCTATCCTATCCTCTATCCTATCCTATCCTCTATCCTAGCCTATCCTCTATCCTATCCTATCCTCTATCCTATCCTATCCTCTATCCTATCCTATCCTCTATCCTATCCTATCCTCTATCGTATCCTATCCTCTATCCTATCCTATCCTCTATCCTATCCTATCCTCTATCCTATCCTATCCTCTATCCTATCCTATCCTCTATCCTATCCTATCGTCTATCCTATCCTATCCTCTATCCTATCCTATCCTCTATCCTATCCTATCCTCTATCCTATCCTATCGTCTATCCTATCCTCTATCCTATCCTATCCTCTATCCTATCCTATCCTCTATCCTATCCTATCCTCTATCCTATCCTATCCTCTATCCTATCCTATCCTCTATCCTATCCTATCCTCTATCCTATCCTATCCTCTATCCTATCCTATCCTCTATCCTATCCTATCCTCTATCCTATCCTATCCTCTATCCTATCCTATCCTCTATCCTATCCTATCCTCTATCCTATCCTATCCTCTATCCTATCCTATCCTCTATCCTATCCTACCTTCTATCCTATCCTATCCTCTACCCTATCCTATCCTCTATCCTATCCTGTCTTCTATCCTATCCTATCCTCTATCCTATCAAATCCCCTATCCTATCCTCTATCCTATCCTATCCTGTATCCTATCCAATCCTCTATCCTATCCTATCATCTATCATCAATCCTATCCTTTCCTGTATCCTATCCAAACCTATATCCTATCCTCTCCTCTATCCTCTCCTATCCTATCCTCTATCCTATCCTATCATCTATCCTCAATCCTATCCTTTATTGTATCCTATCCAATCCTCTATCCTATCCTGTCCTCTATCCTATCCTATCCTCTATCCTATCCTATCCTCTATCCTATCCTATCGTCTATCCTATCGTCTATCCTATCCTCTATCCTATCAAATCCCCTATCGTGTCCTCTATCCTATCCTATCCTCTATCCTATCGTATCCTCTATCCTATCCTCTATCCTATCCTATCCTCTATCATATCCTATCCTCTATCCTATCCTATTCTCTATCCTATCCTATCCTCTATCCTATCAAATCCCCTATCCTATCCTCCGTCCTTTCCTATCCTCTATCCTATCCTATCCTCTATCATATCCTATCCTCTATCCTATCCTATCCTCTATCCTATCCTATCCTCTATCCTATCCTATCGTCTATCCTATCCTCTATCCTATCCTCTATCCTATCCTCTATCCTATCCTATCTTCTATCCTATCCTATCCTCTATCCTATCCTATCGTCTATCCTATCCTCTATCCTATCCTATCCTCTATCCTATCCTATCGTCTATCCTATCCTCTATCCTATCCTATCGTCTATCCTATCCTCTATCCTATCCTATCCTCTATCCTATCCTATCCTCTATCCTATCCTATCCTCTATCCTATCCTATCCTCTATCCTATCCTATCCTCTATCCTATCCTATCCTCTATCCTATCCTATCCTATCCTCTATCCTATCCTATCCTCTACCCTATCCTGTCCTCTATCCTATCCTATCCTCTATCCTATCCTATCCTCTATCCTATCCTATCGTCTATCCTATCCTCTATCCTATCCTCTATCCTATCAAATCCCCTATCGTGTCCTCTATCCTATCCTATCCTCTATCCTATCCTATCCTCTATCCTATACTATCGTCTATCCTATCCTCTACCCTATCCTATCCTCTATCCTATCCTATCCTCTATCATATCCTATCCTCTATCCTATCCTATTCTCTATCCTATCCTGTCCTCTATCCTATCAAATCCCCTATCCTATCCTCTGTCCTTTCCTATCCTCTATCCTATCCTATCCTCTATCATATCCTATCCTCTATCCTATCCTATCCTCTATCCTATCCTATCCTCTATCCTATCCTATCGTCTATCCTATCCTCTATCCTATCCTCTATCCTATCCTCTATCCTATCCTCTATCCTATCCTATCTTCCATCCTATCCTATCCTCTATCCTATCCTATCGTCTATCCTATCCTATTCTCTATCCTATCCTGTCCTCTATCCTATCCTATCCTCTAACCTATCCTATCCTCTATCCTATCCTATCCTCTATCCTATCCTATCCTCTATCCTATCCTATCCTCTATCCTATCCTATCCTCTATCCTATCCTATCGTCTATCCTATCCTCTATCCTATCCTCTATCCTATCCTCTATCCTATCCTATCTTCCATCCTATCCTATCCTCTATCCTATCCTATCGTCTATCCTATCCTCTATCCTATCCTATCCTCTATCCTATCCTATCCTCTATCCTATCCTATCCTCTATCCTATCCTATCCTCTATCCTATCCTATCCTCTATCCTATCCTATCCTCTATCCTATCCTATCCTCTATCCTATCCTATCCTCTATCCTATCCTATCCTCTATCCTATCCTATCCTCTATCCTATCCTATCCTCTATCCTATCCTATCCTCTATCCTATCCTGTCTTCTATCCTATCCTATCCTCTATCCTATCAAATCCCCTATCCTATCCTCTATCCTATCCTATCCTGTATCCTATCCAATCCTCTATCCTATCCTATCATCTATCATCAATCCTATCCTTTCCTGTATCCTATCCAATCCTATATCCTATCCTATCCTCTATCCTCTCCTATCCTATCCTCTATCCTATCCTATCCTCTATCCTATTCAATCCTCTATCCTATCCTATCATCTATCCTCAATCCTATCCTTTCCTGTATCCTATCCAATCCTCTATCCTATCCTGTCCTCTATCCTATCCTATCCTCTATCCTATCCTATCCTCTATACTATCCTATCGTCTATCCTATCCTCTATCCTATCAAATCCCCTATCGTGTCCTCTATCCTATCCTATCCTCTATCCTATCCTATCCTCTATCCTATAATATCGTCTATCCTATCCTCTACCCCATCCTATCCTCTATCCTATCCTATCCTCTATCATATCCTATCCTCTATCCTATCCTATCCTCTATCCTATCCTCTATCCTATCCTATCCTCTATCCTATCCTATCCTCTATCCTATCCTATCCTCTATCCTATCCTATCCTCTATCCTATCCTATCCTCTATCCTATCCTATCCTCTATCCTATCCTATCCTCTATCCTATCCTACCTTCTATCCTATCCTATCCTCTACCCTATCCTATCCTCTATCCTATCCTGTCTTCTATCCTATCCTATCCTCTATCCTATCAAATCCCCTATCCTATCCTCTATCCTATCCTATCCTGTATCCTATCCAATCCTCTATCTAATCCTATCATCTATCATCAATCCTATCCTTTCCTGTATCCTATCCAAACCTATATCCTATCCTCTCCTCTATCCTCTCCTATCCTATCCTCTATCCTATCCTATCATCTATCCTCAATCCTATCCTTTATTGTATCCTATCCAATCCTCTATCCTATCCTGTCCTCTATCCTATCCTATCCTCTATCCTATCCTATCCTCTATCCTATCCTATCGTCTATCCTATCGTCTATCCTATCCTCTATCCTATCAAATCCCCTATCGTGTCCTCTATCCTATCCTATCCTCTATCCTATCGTATCCTCTATCCTATCCTCTATCCTATCCTATCCTCTATCATATCCTATCCTCTATCCTATCCTATTCTCTATCCTATCCTATCCTCTATCCTATCAAATCCCCTATCCTATCCTCCGTCCTTTCCTATCCTCTATCCTATCCTATCCTCTATCATATCCTATCCTCTATCCTATCCTATCCTCTATCCTATCCTATCCTCTATCCTATTCTATCGTCTATCCTATCCTCTATCCTATCCTCTATCCTATCCTCTATCCTATCCTATCTTCTATCCTATCCTATCCTCTATCCTATCCTATCGTCTATCCTATCCTCTATCCTATCCTATCCTCTATCCTATCCTATCGTCTATCCTATCCTCTATCCTATCCTATCGTCTATCCTATCCTCTATCCTATCCTATCCTCTCTCCTATCCTATCCTCTATCCTATCCTATCCTCTATCCTATCCTATCCTCTATCCTATCCTATCCTCTATCCTATCCTATCCTCTATCCTATCCTATCCTATCCTCTATCCTATCCTATCCTCTACCCTATCCTGTCCTCTATCCTATCCTATCCTCTATCCTATCCTATCCTCTATCCTATCCTATCGTCTATCCTATCCTCTATCCTATCCTCTATCCTATCAAATCCCCTATCGTGTCCTCTATCCTATCCTATCCTCTATCCTATCCTATCCTCTATCCTATACTATCGTCTATCCTATCCTCTACCCTATCCTATCCTCTATCCTATCCTATCCTCTATCATATCCTATCCTCTATCCTATCCTATTCTCTATCCTATCCTGTCCTCTATCCTATCAAATCCCCTATCCTATCCTCTGTCCTTTCCTATCGTCTATCCTATCCTATCCTCTATCATATCCTATCCTCTATCCTATCCTATCCTCTATCCTATCCTATCCTCTATCCTATCCTATCGTCTATCCTATCCTCTATCCTATCCTCTATCCTATCCTCTATCCTATCCTATCTTCCATCCTATCCTATCCTCTATCCTATCCTATCGTCTATCCTATCCTATTCTCTATCCTATCCTGTCCTCTATCCTATCCTATCCTCTAACCTATCCTATCCTCTATCCTATCCTATCCTCTATCCTATCCTATCCTCTATCCTATCCTATCCTCTATCCTATCCTATCGTCTATCCTATCCTCTATCCTATCCTCTATCCTATCCTCTATCCTATCCTATCTTCCATCCTATCCTATCCTCTATCCTATCCTATCGTCTATCCTATCCTCTATCCTATCCTATCCTCTATCCTATCCTATCCTCTATCCTATCCTATCCTCTATCCTATCCTATCCTCTATCCTATCCTATCCTCTATCCTATCCTATCCTCTATCCTATCCTATCCTCTATCCTATCCTATCCTCTATCCTATCCTATCCTCTATCCTATCCTGTCTTCTATCCTATCCTATCCTCTATCCTATCAAATCCCCTATCCTATCCTCTATCCTATCCTATCCTGTATCCTATCCAATCCTCTATCCTATCCTATCATCTATCATCAATCCTATCCTTTCCTGTATCCTATCCAATCCTATATCCTATCCTATCCTCTATCCTCTCCTATCCTATCCTCTATCCTATCCTATCCTCTATCCTATTCAATCCTCTATCCTATCCTATCATCTATCCTCAATCCTATCCTTTCCTGTATCCTATCCAATCCTCTATCCTATCCTGTCCTCTATCCTATCCTATCCTCTATCCTATCCTATCCTCTATACTATCCTATCGTCTATCCTATCCTCTATCCTATCAAATCCCCTATCGTGTCCTCTATCCTATCCTATCCTCTATCCTATCCTATCCTCTATCCTATAATATCGTCTATCCTATCCTCTACCCCATCCTATCCTCTATCCTATCCTATCCTCTATCATATCCTATCCTCTATCCTATCCTATTCTCTATCCTATCCTATCCTCTATCCTATCAAATCCCCTATCCTATCCTATCCTCTATCCTATCCTATCCTCTATCCTATCCTATCCTCTATCCTATCCTATCCTCTATCCTATCCTATCGTCTATCCTATCCTATCCTCTATCCTATCCTATCCTCTATCCTATCCTATCCTCTATCCTATCCTATCGTCTATCCTATCCTCTATCCTATCCTATCATCTATCCTCAATCCTATCCTTTATTGTATCCTATCCAATCCTCTATCCTATCCTGTCCTCTATCCTATCCTATCCTCTATCCTATCCTATCCTCTATCCTATCCTATCGTCTATCCTATCGTCTATCCTATCCTCTATCCTATCAAATCCCCTATCGTGTCCTCTATCCTATCCTATCCTCTATCCTATCGTATCCTCTATCCTATACTATCGTCTATCCTATCCTCTACCCTATTCTATCCTCTATCCTATCCTATCCTCTATCCTATCAAATCCCCTATCCTATCCTCTGTCCTTTCCTATCCTCTATCCTATCCTATCCTCTATCATATCCTGTCCTCTATCCTATCCTATCCTCTATCCTATCCTATCCTCTACCCTATCGTATCGTCTATTCTGTCCTCTATCCTATCCTCTATCCTATCCTCTATCCTATCCTATCTTCTATCCTATCTTCTATCCTATCCTATCCTCTATCCTATCCTATCGTCTATCCTATCCTCTATCCTGTCCTATCCTCTATCCTATCCTATCCTCTATCCTATCCTATCCTCTATCCTATCCTATCCTCTATCCTATCCTATCCTCTATCCTATCCTATCCTCTATCCTATCCTATCCTCTATCCTATCCTATCCTCTATCCTATCCTCTATCCTATCAAATCCCCTATCGTGTCCTCTATCCTATCCTATCCTCTATCCTATCGTATCCTCTATCCTATACTATCGTCTATCCTATCCTCTACCCTATCCTATCCTCTATCCTATCCTATCCTCTATCCTATCAAATCCCCTATCCTATCCTCTGTCCTCTCCTATCCTCTATCCTATCCTATCCTCTATCATATCCTATCCTCTATCCTATCCTATCCTCTATCCTATCCTATCCTCTATCCTATCGTATCGTCTATCCTATCCTCTATCCTATCCTCTATCCTATCCTCTATCCTATCCTATCTTCTATCCTATCTTCTATCCTATCCTATCCTCTATCCTATCCTATCCTCTATCCTATCCTCTATCCTATCCTATCCTCTATCCTATCCTATCCTCTAACCTATCCTATCCTCTATCCTATCCTATCCTCTATCCTATCCTATCCTCTATCCTATCCTATCCTCTATCCTATCCTATCCTCTATCCTATCCTATTGTCTATCCTATCCTCTATCCTATACTATCCTCTATCCTATCCTATCCTCTATCCTATCCTATCCTCTATCCTATCCTATCCTCTATCCTATCCTATCCTCTATCCTATCCTATCCTCTATCCTATCCTATCCTCTATCCTGTCCTATCCTCTATCCTATCCTATCCTCTATCCTATCCTATCCTCTATCCTATCCTCTATCCTATCCTATCTTCTATCCTATCCTATCCTCTATCCTATCCTATCGTCTATCCTATCCTCTATCCTATCCTATCCTCTATCCTATCCTATCCTCTATCCTATCCTATCCTCTATCCTATCCTATCCTCTATCCTATCCTATCCTCTATCCTATCCTGTCCTCTATCCTATCCTATCCTCTATCCTATCCTATCCTCTATCCTATCCTCTATCCTATCAAATCCCCTATCGTGTCCTCTATCCTATCCTATCCTCTATCCTATCCTATCCTCTATCCTATACTATCGTCTATCCTATCCTCTACCCTATCCTATCCTCTATCCTATCCTATCCTCTATCATATCCTCTCCTCTATCCTATCCTATTCTCTATCCTATCCTGTCCTCTATCCTATCAAATCCCCTATCCTATCCTCTGTCCTTTCCTATCCTCTATCCTATCCTATCCTCTATCCTATCCTATCCTCTATCATATCCTATCCTCTATCCTATCCTATCCTCTATCCTATCCTATCCTCTATCCTATCCTTTATCCTATCCTATCCTCTATCCTATCCTATCCTCTATCCTATCCTATCCTCTATCATATCCTATCCTCTATCCTATCCTATCCTCTATCCTATCCTATCCTCTATCCTATCCTCTATCCTATCCTCTCCTCTATCCTATCCTATCCTCTATCCTATCCTATCCTCTATCCTATCCTATCCTCTATCTTATCCTATCCTCTATCCTATCCTATCCTCTATCCTATCCTATCCTCTATCCTATCCTATCCTCTATCCTATCCTATTGTCTATCCTATCCTCTATCCTATCCTATCCTCTATCCTATCCTATCCTCTATCCTATCCTATCCTCTATCCTATCCTATTGTCTATCCTATCCTCTATCCTATCCTATCCTCTATCCTATCCTATCCTCTATCCTATCCTATCCTCTATCCTATCCTATCCTCTATCTTATCCTATCCTCTATCCTATCCTATCCTCTATCCTATCCTATCCTCTATCCTATCCTATCCTCTATCCTATCCTATCCTCTATCCTATCCTATCCTCTATCCTATCCTATTGTCTATCCTATCCTCTATCCTATCCTATCCTCTATCCTATCCTATCCTCTATCCTATCCTATCCTCTATCCTATCCTATCCTCTATCTTATCCTATCCTCTATCCTATCCTATCCTCTATCCTATCCTATCCTCTATCCTATCCTATCCTCTACCCTATCCTGTCTTCTATCCTATCCTATCCTCTATCCTATCAAATCCCCTATCCTATCCTCTATCCTATCCTATCCTGTATCCTATCCAATCCTCTATCCTATCCTATCATCTATCATCAATCCTATCCTTTCCTGTATCCTATCCAATCCTATATCCTATCCTCTCCTCTATCCTCTCCTATCCTATCCTCTATCCTATCCTATCCTCTATCCTATTCAATCCTCTATCCTATCCTATCATCTATCCTCAATCCTATCCTTTCCTGTATCCTATCCAATCCTCTATCCTATCCTATCCTCTATCCTATCCTATCCTCTATCCTATCCTATCCTCTATCCTATCCTATCCTCTATCCTATCCTATCCTCTATCCTATCCTACTCTCTATCCTATCCTGTCCTCTATCCTATCAAATCCCCTATCCTATCCTCTGTCCTTTCCTATCCTCTATCCTATCCTATCCTCTATCATATCCTATCCTCTATCCTATCCTATCCTCTATCCTATCCTATCCTCTATCCTATCCTATCGTCTATCCTATCCTCTATCCTATCCTCTATCCTATCCTCTATCCTATCCTATCTTCTATCCTATCCTATCCTCTATCCTATCCTATCGTCTATCCTATCCTCTATCCTATCCTATCCTCTATCCTATCCTATCCTCTATCCTATCCTATCCTCTATCCTATCCTATCCTCTATCCTATCCTATCCTCTATCCTATCCTGTCCTCTATCCCATCCTATCCCCTATCCTATCCTATCCTCTATCCTATCCTATCCTCTATCCTATCCTCTATCCTATCAAATCCCCTATCGTGTCCTCTATCCTATCCTATCCTCTATCCTATCCTATCCTCTATCCTATACTATCGTCTATCCTATCCTCTACCCTATCCTATCCTCTATCCTATCCTATCCTCTATCATATCCTCTCCTCTATCCTATCCTATTCTCTATCCTATCCTGTCCTCTATCCTATCAAATCCCCCATCCTCTCCTCTGTCCTTTCCTATCCTCTATCCTATCCTATCCTCTATCATATCCTATCCTCTATCATATCCTATCCTCTATCCTATCCTATCCTCTATCCTATCCTATCCTCTATCCTATCCTCTATCCTATCCTATCCTCTATCCTATCCTATCCTCTAACCTATCCTATCCTCTATCCTATCCTATCCTCTATCCTATCCTATCCTCTATCCTATCCTATCCTCTATCCTATCCTATCCTCTATCCTATCCTATTGTCTATCCTATCCTCTATCCTATCCTATCCTCTATCCTATCCTATCCTCTATCCTATCCTATCCTCTATCCTATCCTATCCTCTATCCTATCCTATCCTCTATCCTATCCTATCCTCTATCCTATCCTATCCTCTATCCTGTCCTATCCTCTATCCTATCCTATCCTCTATCCTATCCTATCCTCTATCCTATCCTCTATCCTATCCTATCTTCTATCCTATCCTATCCTCTATCCTATCCTATCGTCTATCCTATCCTCTATCCTATCCTATCCTCTATCCTATCCTATCCTCTATCCTATCCTATCCTCTATCCTATCCTATCCTCTATCCTATCCTATCCTCTATCCTATCCTGTCCTCTATCCTATCCTATCCTCTATCCTATCCTATCCTCTATCCTATCCTCTATCCTATCAAATCCCCTATCGTGTCCTCTATCCTATCCTATCCTCTATCCTATCCTATCCTCTATCCTATACTATCGTCTATCCTATCCTCTACCCTATCCTATCCTCTATCCTATCCTATACTCTATCATATCCTCTCCTCTATCCTATCCTATTCTCTACCCTATCCTGTCCTCTATCCTATCAAATCCCCTATCCTATCCTCTGTCCTTTCCTATCCTCTATCCTATCCTATCCTCTATCCTATCCTATCCTCTATCATATCCTATCCTCTATCCTATCCTATCCTCTATCCTATCCTATCCTCTATCCTATCCTTTATCCTATCCTATCCTCTATCCTATCCTATCCTCTATCCTATCCTATCCTCTATCATATCCTATCCTCTATCCTATCCTATCCTCTATCCTATCCTATCCTCTATCCTATCCTCTATCCTATCCTCTCCTCTATCCTATCCTATCCTCTATCCTATCCTATCCTCTATCCTATCCTATCCTCTATCCTATCCTATCCTCTATCCTATCCTATCCTCTATCCTATCCTATCCTCTATCCTATCCTATCCTCTATCCTATCCTATCCTCTATCCTATCCTATCCTCTATCCTATCCTATCCTCTATCCTATCCTATCCTCTATCCTATCCTATTGTCTATCCTATCCTCTATCCTATCCTATCCTCTATCCTATCCTATCCTCTATCCTATCCTATCCTCTATCCTATCCTATCCTCTATCTTATCCTATCCTCTATCCTATCCTATCCTCTATCCTATCCTATCCTCTATCCTATCCTATCCTCTATCCTATCCTATCCTCTATCCTATCCTCTATCCTATCCTATCTTCTATCCTATCCTATCCTCTACCCTATCCTATCCTCTATCCTATCCTGTCTTCTATCCTATCCTATCCTCTATCCTATCAAATCCCCTATCCTATCCTCTATCCTATCCTATCCTGTATCCTATCCAATCCTCTATCCTATCCTATCATCTATCATCAATCCTATCCTTTCCTGTATCCTATCCAATCCTATATCCTATCCTCTCCTCTATCCTCTCCTATCCTATCCTCTATCCTATCCTATCCTCTATCCTATTCAATCCTCTATCCTATCCTATCATCTATCCTCAATCCTATCCTTTCCTGTATCCTATCCAATCCTCTATCCTATCCTATCCTCTATCCTATCCTATCCTCTATCCTATCCTATCCTCTATCCTATCCTATCCTCTATCCTATCCTATCCTCTATCCTATCCTATCCTCTATCCTATCCTATCCTCTATCCTATCCTATCCTCTATCCTATCCAATCCTCTATCCTATCCTATCCTCTATCCTATCCTATCCTCTATCCTATCCTCTATCCTATCCTATCTTCTATCCTATCCTATCCTCTACCCTATCCTATCCTCTACCCTATCCTGTCTTCTATCCTATCCTATCCTCTATCCTATCAAATCCCCTATCCTATCCTCTATCCTATCCTATCCTGTATCCTATCCAATCCTCTATCCTATCCTATCATCTATCATCAATCCTATCCTTTCCTGTATCCTATCCAATCCTATATCCTATCCTCTCCTCTATCCTCTCCTATCCTATCCTCTATCCTATCCTATCCTCTATCCTATTCAATCCTCTATCCTATCCTATCATCTATCCTCAATCCTATCCTTTCCTGTATCCTATCCAATCCTCTATCCTATCCTATCCTCTATCCTATCCTATCCTCTATCCTATCCTATCCTCTATCCTATCCTATCCTCTATCCTATCCTATCCTCTATCCTATCCTACTCTCTATCCTATCCTGTCCTCTATCCTATCAAATCCCCTATCCTATCCTCTGTCCTTTCCTATCCTCTATCCTATCCTATCCTCTATCATATCCTATCCTCTATCCTATCCTATCCTCTATCCTATCCTATCCTCTATCCTATCCTATCGTCTATCCTATCCTCTATCCTATCCTCTATCCTATCCTCTATCCTATCCTATCTTCTATCCTATCCTATCCTCTATCCTATCCTATCGTCTATCCTATCCTCTATCCTATCCTATCCTCTATCCTATCCTATCCTCTATCCTATCCTATCCTCTATCCTATCCTATCCTCTATCCTATCCTATCCTCTATCCTATCCTGTCCTCTATCCTATCCTATCCCCTATCCTATCCTATCCTCTATCCTATCCTATCCTCTATCCTATCCTCTATCCTATCAAATCCCCTATCGTGTCCTCTATCCTATCCTATCCTCTATCCTATCCTATCCTCTATCCTATACTATCGTCTATCCTATCCTCTACCCTATCCTATCCTCTATCCTATCCTATCCTCTATCATATCCTCTCCTCTATCCTATCCTATTCTCTATCCTATCCTGTCCTCTATCCTATCAAATCCCCTATCCTCTCCTCTGTCCTTTCCTATCCTCTATCCTATCCTATCCTCTATCATATCCTATCCTCTATCATATCCTATCCTCTATCCTATCCTATCCTCTATCCTATCCTATCCTCTATCCTATCCTCTATCCTATCCTATCCTCTATCCTATCCTATCCTCTAACCTATCCTATCCTCTATCCTATCCTATCCTCTATCCTATCCTATCCTCTATCCTATCCTATCCTCTATCCTATCCTATCCTCTATCCTATCCTATTGTCTATCCTATCCTCTATCCTATCCTATCCTCTATCCTATCCTATCCTCTATCCTATCCTATCCTCTATCCTATCCTATCCTCTATCCTATCCTATCCTCTATCCTATCCTATCCTCTATCCTATCCTATCCTCTATCCTGTCCTATCCTCTATCCTATCCTATCCTCTATCCTATCCTATCCTCTATCCTATCCTCTATCCTATCCTATCTTCTATCCTATCCTATCCTCTATCCTATCCTATCGTCTATCCTATCCTCTATCCTATCCTATCCTCTATCCTATCCTATCCTCTATCCTATCCTATCCTCTATCCTATCCTATCCTCTATCCTATCCTATCCTCTATCCTATCCTGTCCTCTATCCTATCCTATCCTCTATCCTATCCTATCCTCTATCCTATCAAATCCCCTATCGTGTCCTCTATCCTATCCTATCCTCTATCCTATCCTATCCTCTATCCTATACTATCGTCTATCCTATCCTCTACCCTATCCTATCCTCTATCCTATCCTATCCTCTATCATATCCTATCCTCTATCCTATCCTATCCTCTATCCTATCCTATCCTCTATCCTATCCTTTATCCTATCCTATCCTCTATCCTATCCTATCTTCTATCCTATCCTATCCTCTACCCTATCCTATCCTCTATCCTATCCTGTCTTCTATCCTATCCTATCCTCTATCCTATCAAATCCCCTATCCTATCCTCTATCCTATCCTATCCTGTATCCTATCCAATCCTCTATCCTATCCTATCATCTATCATCAATCCTATCCTTTCCTGTATCCTATCCAATCCTATATCCTATCCTCTCCTCTATCCTCTCCTATCCTATCCTCTATCCTATCCTATCCTCTATCCTATTCAATCCTCTATCCTATCCTATCATCTATCCTCAATCCTATCCTTTCCTGTATCCTATCCAATCCTCTATCCTATCCTCTACCCTATCCTATCCTCTATCCTATCCTATCCTCTATCATATCCTCTCCTCTATCCTATCCTATTCTCTATCCTATCCTGTCCTCTATCCTATCAAATCCCCTATCCTCTCCTCTGTCCTTTCCTATCCTCTATCCTATCCTATCCTCTATCATATCCTATCCTCTATCATATCCTATCCTCTATCCTATCCTATCCTCTATCCTATCCTATCCTCTATCCTATCCTCTATCCTATCCTATCCTCTATCCTATCCTATCCTCTAACCTATCCTATCCTCTATCCTATCCTATCCTCTATCCTATCCTATCCTCTATCCTATCCTATCCTCTATCCTATCCTATCCTCTATCCTATCCTATTGTCTATCCTATCCTCTATCCTATCCTATCCTCTATCCTATCCTATCCTCTATCCTATCCTATCCTCTATCCTATCCTATCCTCTATCCTATCCTATCCTCTATCCTATCCTATCCTCTATCCTATCCTATCCTCTATCCTGTCCTATCCTCTATCCTATCCTATCCTCTATCCTATCCTATCCTCTATCCTATCCTCTATCCTATCCTATCTTCTATCCTATCCTATCCTCTATCCTATCCTATCGTCTATCCTATCCTCTATCCTATCCTATCCTCTATCCTATCCTATCCTCTATCCTATCCTATCCTCTATCCTATCCTATCCTCTATCCTATCCTATCCTCTATCCTATCCTGTCCTCTATCCTATCCTATCCTCTATCCTATCCTATCCTCTATCCTATCAAATCCCCTATCGTGTCCTCTATCCTATCCTATCCTCTATCCTATCCTATCCTCTATCCTATACTATCGTCTATCCTATCCTCTACCCTATCCTATCCTCTATCCTATCCTATCCTCTATCATATCCTCTCCTCTATCCTATCCTATTCTCTATCCTATCCTGTCCTCTATCCTATCAAATCCCCTATCCTATCCTCTGTCCTTTCCTATCCTCTATCCTATCCTATCCTCTATCCTATCCTATCCTCTATCATATCCTATCCTCTATCCTATCCTATCCTCTATCCTATCCTATCCTCTATCCTATCCTTTATCCTATCCTATCCTCTATCCTATCCTATCCTCTATCCTATCCTATCCTCTATCATATCCTATCCTCTATCCTATCCTATCCTCTATCCTATCCTATCCTCTATCCTATCCTCTATCCTATCCTCTCCTCTATCCTATCCTATCCTCTATCCTATCCTATCCTCTATCCTATCCTATCCTCTATCTTATCCTATCCTCTATCCTATCCTATCCTCTATCCTATCCTATCCTCTATCCTATCCTATCCTCTATCCTATCCTATTGTCTATCCTATCCTCTATCCTATCCTATTCTCTATCCTATCCTATCCTCTATCCTATCCTATCCTCTATCCTATCCTATTGTCTATCCTATCCTCTATCCTATCCTATCCTCTATCCTATCCTATCCTCTATCCTATCCTATCCTCTATCCTATCCTATCCTCTATCTTATCCTATCCTCTATCCTATCCTATCCTCTATCCTATCCTATCCTCTATCCTATCCTATCCTCTATCCTATCCTATCCTCTATCCTATCCTATCCTCTATCCTATACTATCCTCTATCCTATCCTATCCTCTATCCTATCCTCTATCCTATCCTATCTTCTATCCTATCCTATCCTCTACCCTATCCTATCCTCTATCCTATCCTGTCTTCTATCCTATCCTATCCTCTATCCTATCAAATCCCCTATCCTATCCTCTATCCTATCCTATCCTGTATCCTATCCAATCCTCTATCCTATCCTATCATCTATCATCAATCCTATCCTTTCCTGTATCCTATCCAATCCTATATCCTATCCTCTCCTCTATCCTCTCCTATCCTATCCTCTATCCTATCCTATCCTCTATCCTATTCAATCCTCTATCCTATCCTATCATCTATCCTCAATCCTATCCTTTCCTGTATCCTATCCAATCCTCTATCCTATCCTATCCTCTATCCTATCTTATCCTCTATCCTATCCTATCCTCTATCCTATCCTATCCTCTATCCTATCCTATCCTCTATCCTATCCTACTCTCTATCCTATCCTGTCCTCTATCCTATCAAATCCCCTATCCTATCCTCTGTCCTTTCCTATCCTCTATCCTATCCTATCCTCTATCATATCCTATCCTCTATCCTATCCTATCCTCTATCCTATCCTATCCTCTATCCTATCCTATCGTCTATCCTATCCTCTATCCTATCCTCTATCCTATCCTCTATCCTATCCTATCTTCTATCCTATCCTATCCTCTATCCTATCCAATCCTCTATCCTATCCTATCCTCTATCCTATCCTATCCTCTATCCTATCCTATCCTCTATCCTATCCTATCCTCTATCCTATCCTGTCCTCTATCCTATCCTATCCCCTATCCTATCCTATCCTCTATCCTATCCTATCCCTTATCCTATCCTCTATCCTATCAAATCCCCTATCGTGTCCTCTATCCTATCCTATCCTCTATCCTATCCTATCCTCTATCCTATACTATCGTCTATCCTATCCTCTACCCTATCCTATCCTCTATCCTATCCTATCCTCTATCATATCCTCTCCTCTATCCTATCCTATTCTCTATCCTATCCTGTCCTCTATCCTATCAAATCCCCTATCCTCTCCTCTGTCCTTTCCTATCGTCTATCCTATCCTATCCTCTATCATATCCTATCCTCTATCATATCCTATCCTCTATCCTATCCTATCCTCTATCCTATCCTATCCTCTATCCTATCCTCTATCCTATCCTATCCTCTATCCTATCCTATCCTCTAACCTATCCTATCCTCTATCCTATCCTATCCTCTATCCTATCCTATCCTCTATCCTATCCTATCCTCTATCCTATCCTATCCTCTATCCTATCCTATCCTCTATCCTATCCTATCCACTATCCTATCCTATCCTCTATCCTATCCTATCCTCTATCCTATCCTATTGTCTATCCTATCCTCTATCCTATCCTATCCTCTATCCTATCCTATCCTCTATCCTATCCTATCCTCTATCCTATCCTATCCTCTATCCTATCCTATCCTCTATCCTATCCTATCCTCTATCCTATCCTATCCTCTATCCTATCCTATCCTCTATCCTATCCTATCCTCTATCCTATCCTCTATCCTATCCTATCTTCTATCCTATCCTATCCTCTACCCTATCCTATCCTCTATCCTATCCTGTCTTCTATCCTATCCTATCCTCTATCCTATCAAATCCCCTATCCTATCCTCTATCCTATCCTATCCTGTATCCTATCCAATCCTCTATCCTATCCTGTCATCTATCATCAATCCTATCCTTTCCTGTATCCTATCCAATCCTATAGCCTATCCTATCCTCTATCCTCTCCTATCCTATCCTCTATCCTATCCTATCCTCTATCCTATTCAATCCTCTATCCTATCCTATCATCTATCCTCAATCCTATCCTTTCCTGTATCCTATCCAATCCTCTATCCTATCCTATCCTCTATCCTATCCTATCCTCTATCCTATCCTATCCTCTATCCTATCCTATCCTCTATCCTATCCTATCCTCTATCCTATCCTATTCTCTATCCTATCCTGTCCTCTATCCTATCAAATCCCCTATCCTATCCTCTGTCCTTTCCTATCCTCTATCCTATCCTATCCTCTATCATATCCTATCCTCTATCCTATCCTATCCTCTATCCGATCCTATCCTCTATCCTATCCTATCGTCTATCCTATCCTCTATCCTATCCTCTATCCTATCCTCTATCCTATCCTATCTTCTATCCTATCCTATCCTCTATCCTATCCTATCCTCTATCCTATCCTATCGTCTATCCTATCCTCTATCCTATCCTCTATCCTATCAAATCCCCTATCGTGTCCTCTATCCTATCCTATCCTCTATCCTATCCTATCCTCTATCCTATACTATCGTCTATCCTATCCTCTACCCTATCCTATCCTCTATCCTATCCTATCCTCTATCATATCCTATCCTCTATCCTATCCTATTCTCTATCCTATCCTGTCCTCTATCCTATCAAATCCCCTATCCTATACTCTGTCCTATCCTATCGTCTATCCTATCCTCTATCCTATCGTCTATCCTATCCTCTATCCTATCCTATCCTCTATCCTATCCTATCCTCTATCCTATCCTCTATCCTATCCTCTATCCTATCCCATCCTATCCTCTATCCTATCCTATCCTATCCTCTATCATATCCTATCCTCTATCCTATCCCATCCTCTGTCCTATCCTATCATCTATCCTATCCCATCCTCTATCCTATCCTATCCTCTATCCTATCCTATCCTCTATCCTATCCTCTATCCTATCCTCTATCCTATCCTATCCTCTATCCTATCCTCTATCCTATCCTATCCTCTATCCTATCCTCTCTCTATCCTATCCTATCCTCTATCCTATCCTATCCTCTATCCTATCCTCTATCCTATCCTATCCTATCCTCTATCCTATCCTATCCTATCCTCTATCATATCCTATCCTCTATCCTATCCCATCCTCTATCCTGTCCTATCCTCTATCCTATCCTATCCTCTATCCTATCCTATCCTCTATCCGATCCTCTATCCAATCCTATCCTCTATCCTATCCTATCCTCTATCCTATCCTCTATCCTATCCTATCCTATCCTCTATCCTATCCTATCCTATCCTCTATCCTATCCTCTATCCTATCCTATCCTGTATCCTATCCTATCCTCTATTCTATCCTATCCTCTATCCTATACTATCCTGTATCCTATCCTATCCTCTATCCTATCCTATCCTCTATCCGATCCTCTATCCAATCCTATCCTTTATCCTATCCTATCCTCTATCCTACTCTATCCTCTATCCTATCCTATCCTCTATCCTATCCTATCCTCTGTCCGATCCTCTATCCTATCCTATCCTCTATCCTATCCTATCCTTTATCCTATCCTATCCTCTATCCTATCCTATCCTCTATCCTATACTATCCTCTACCTTATCCTATCCTCTATCCTATCCAATTGCCTATCCTATCCTCTATCCTATCCTTTCCTCTATCCTATCCTATCCTCTATCCGATCCTCTATCCTATCCTATCCTCTGTAATATCGTTTACTCTATCATATCCTATCCTCTATCCTATAATATCATCTATCCTATTCTATCCTCTATACTATCCTATCCTCTATCCTATCCTATCCTCTATCCTATCCTCTCCTCTATCCTATCCTATCCTCTATCCTATCCTATAATCTATCCTCTATCCTATCCTACCCTCTTTCCTATCCTATCATCTATCCTATCCTATCTTCTATCCTATCGTTTCCTCTATCCTATCCTATCCTCTATCCTATCCTATCCTCTATCCTATCCTATCCTCTATCCTATCCTATCCTCTATCCTATCCTATCCTCTATCCCATCCTATCCTCTATCCTTTCCTATCCTGTATCCTATCCTATCCTCTATCCTATCCTCTATCCTATCCTATCCTCTATCCTATCCTATTCTCTATCCTATTCTATCATCTATCCTATTCTATCCTCTATCCTATCCTATCCTCTATCCTATCCTATCCTTTATCCTATCCTATCCTCTATCCTATCCTATCCTCTATCCTATACTATCCTCTAACTTATCCTATCCTCTATCCTATCCACTTACCTATCCTATCCTCTATCCTATCCTTTCCTCTATCCTATCCTATCCTCTATCCGATCCTCTATCGTATCCTCTATCCTATCCTCTATCCTATCCTATCCGATCCTCTATCCTATCCTCTATCCTATACTATCCTCTACCATATCCTATCCTCTATCCTATCCAATTACCTATCCTATCCTCGATCCTATCCTATCCTCCATCCTATCCTATCCTCTATCAGATCCTCTATCCTATACTAGCCTCTACCTTATCCTCTCCCCTATCCTATCCAATAACCTATCCGATCCTCTATCCTATCCTATCCTCTATCCGATCGTATCCTCTATCAGATCCTCTATCCTATCCTATCATCTATCCTATCCTCTATCGTTTCCTATCCTATCCTCTTTCCTATCCTATCCTCTATCCTATCCTATCCTCTATCCTATCCTCTATACCATCCTCTATCCTATCCTATCCTCTATCCGATCCTCTATCCTATCCTATCCTCTATAATATCGTTTACTCTATCATATCCTATCCTCTATCCTATAGTATCATCTATCCTATCCTGTCCTCTATCCTATCCTACCTTTTATCCTATCCTATCCTCTATCCTATACTATCCTCTAACTTATCCTATCCTCTATCCTATCCAATTACCTATCCTATCCTCTATCCTATCCTTTCCTCTATCCTATCCTATCCTATCCTCTATCCGATCCTCTATCCTATCCTCTATCCTATCCTATCCGATCCTCTATCCTATCCTCTATCCTATACTATCCTCTACGTTATCCTATCCTCTATCCTATCCAATTACCTATCCTATCCTCGATCCTATCCTATCCTCCATCCTATCCTATCCTCTATCAGATCCTCTATCCTATACTAGCCTCTACCTTATCCTCTCCCCTATCCTATCCAATTACCTATCCGATCCTCTATCCTATCCTATCCTCTATCCGATCGTATCCTCTATCAGATCCTCTATCCTATCCTATCATCTATCCTATCCTCTTTCCTATCCTATCCTCTATCCTATCCTATCCTCTATTCTATCCTCTATACCATCCTCTATCCTATCCTATCCTCTATCCGATCCTCTATTCTATCCTATCCTCTATAATATCGTTTACTCTATCATATCCTATCCTCTATCCTATAATATCATCTATCCTATTCTATCCTCTATCCTATCCTATCCTCTATCCTATCCTATCCTCTATCCTATCCTCTCCTCTATCCTATCCTATCCTCTATCCTATCCTATAGTCTATCCTCTATCCTATAGTATACTCTATCCTATCCTATAGTCTATCCTCTATCCTATCCTACCCTCTTTCCTATCCTATCCTCTATCCTATCCTATCCTATCCTCTATCCTATCCTATCCTATCCTCTATCCTATCCTATCCTTTATCCTATCCTATCCTCTATTCTATCCTATCCTCTATCCCATACTATCCTCTATCCTATCCTATCCTCTATCCTATTCTATCCTCTATCCGATCCTCTATCCAATCCTATCCTTTATCCTATCCTATCCTCTATCCTACTCTATCCTCTATCCTATCCTATCCTCTATCCTATCCTATCCTCTATCCGATCCTCTATCCTATCCTATCCTCTATCCGATCCTCTATCCTATCCTATCCTATCCTCTAACCTATCCTATCCTCTATCCTATCCTATCCTCTATCCTATCCTATCCTTTATCCTATCCTATCCTCTATCCTATCCTATCCTCTATCCTATACTATCCTCTACCTTATCCTATCCTCTATCCTATCCAATTACCTATCCTATCCTCGATCCTAGACTATCCTCCATCCTATCCTCTATCCTATCCAATTACCTATCCTATCCTCGATCCTATCCTATCCTTCATCCTATCCGATCCTCTATCCTATCCTATCCTCTATCCGATCGTATCCTCTATCAGATCCTCTATCCTATCCTATCATCTATACTATCCTCTATCGTATCCTATCCTATCCTCTTTCCTATCCTATCCTCTATCCTATCCTATCCTCTATCCTATCCTCTATGCCATCCTCTATCCTATCCTATCCTCTATCCGATCCTCTGTCCTATCCTATCCTCTATAATATCGTTTACTCTATCATATCCTATCCTCTATCCTATCCTATCCTCTATCCGATCCTCTGTCCTATCCTATCCTCTATCCTATCCTCTATCCTATCCGATCCTATCCTCTATCCTATCCTATCCTATCCTCTATCCTATCCTATCCTATCCTATCCTATCCTATCCTCTATCCTATCCTATCCTATCCTCTATCCTATCCTATCCTTTATCCTATCCTATCCTCTATTCTATCCTATCCTCTATCCTATACTATCCTCTATCCTATCCTATCCTCTATCCTATTCTATCCTCTATCCGATCCTCTATCCAATCCTATCCTTTATCCTATCCTATCCTCTATCAGAGCCTCTATCCTATACTAGCCTCTACCTTATCCTCTCCCCTATCCTATCCAATTACCTATCCGATCCTCTATCCTATCCTATCCTCTATCCGATCGTATCCTCTATCAGATCCTCTATCCTATCCTATCATCTATCCTATCCTCTTTCCTATCCTATCCTCTATCCTATCCTATCCTCTATTCTATCCTCTATACCATCCTCTATCCTATCCTATCCTCTATCCGATCCTCTATCCTATCCTATCCTCTATAATATCGTTTACTCTATCATATCCTACCCTCTATCCTATAATATCATCTACCTTATCCTATACTCTATCCTATCCAATTACCTATCCTATCCTCTATCCTATCCTCTATCCTATCCTATCCTATCCTCTATCCTATCCTATCCTCTATCCTATCCTATCCTCTATCCTATCCTCTCCTCTATCCTATCCTATCCTCTATCCTATCCTATAGTCTATCCTCTATCCTATCCTATCCTCTATCCTATCCTATAGTCTATCTTCTATCCTATCCTACCCTCTTTCCTATCCTATCCTCTATCCTATCCTATCCTATCCTCTATCCTATCCTATCCTATCCTCTATCCTATCCTATCCTATCCTATCCTCTATCCTATCCTATCCTTTATCCTATCCTATCCTCTATCCTATCCTATCCTATCCTCTATCCTATCCTATCCTATCCTCTATCCTATCCTATCCTTTATCCTATCCTATCCTCTATTCTATCCTATCCTCTATCCCATACTATCCTCTATCCTATCCTATCCTCTATCCTATTCTATCCTCTATCCCATCCTCTATCCAATCCTATCCTTTATCCTATCCTATCCTCTATCCTACTCTATCCTCTATCCTATCCTATCCTCTATCCTATCCTATCCTCTATCCGATCCTCTATCCTATCCTATCCTCTCTCATATCCTATCCTGTATCCTATCCCATCCTCTATCCTATCCTATCCTCTATCCTATCCTATCCTCTATCCTATCCTCTATCCTATCCTACCCTCTATCCTATCCTATCCTCTACCTTATCCTATACTCTATCCTATCCAATTACCTATCCTATCCTCTATCCTATCCTCTATCCTATCCTATCCTATCCTCTAACCTATCCTATCCTCTATCCTATCCTATCCTCTATCCTATCCTATCCTTTATCCTATCCTATCCTCTATCCTATCCTATCCTCTATCCTATACTATCCTCTACCTTATCCTATCCTCTATCCTATCCAATTACCTATCCTATCCTCGATCCTAGACTATCCTCCATCCTATCCTCTATCCTATCCTATCCTCTATCCTATCCTCTATCCTATCCTATCCTCTATCCTATCCTCTATCCTATCCTACCCTCTATCCTATCCTATCCTCTACCTTATCCTATACTCTATCCTATCCAATTACCTATCCTATCCTCTATCCTATCCTCTATCCTATCCTACCCTCTATCCTATCCTATCCTCTACCTTATCCTATACTCTATCCTATCCAATTACCTATCCTATCCTCTATCCTATCCTCTATCCTATCCTATCCTATCCTCTAACCTATCCTATCCTCTATCCTATCCTATCCTCTATCCTATCCTATCCTTTATCCTATCCTATCCTCTATCCTATCCTATCCTCTATCCTATACTATCCTCTACCTTATCCTCTCCCCTATCCTATCCAATTACCTATCCGATCCTCTATCCTATCCTATCCTCTATCCGATCGTATCCTCTATCAGATCCTCTATCCTATCCTATCATCTATCCTATCCTCTATCGTATCCTATCCTATCCTCTTTCCTATCCTATCCTCTATCCTATCCTATCCTCTATCCTATCCTCTATGCCATCCTCTATCCTATCCTATCCTCTATCCGATCCTCTGTCCTATCCTATCCTCTATAATATCGTTTACTCTATCATATCCTATCCTCTATCCTATCCTATCCTCTATCCGATCCTCTGTCCTATCCTATCCTCTATCCTATCCTCTATCCTATCCGATCCTATCCTCTATCCTATCCTATCCTATCCTCTATCCTATCCTATCCTATCCTATCCTATCCTATCCTATCCTCTATCCTATCCTATCCTTTATCCTATCCTATCCTCTATTCTATCCTATCCTCTATCCTATACTATCCTCTATCCTATCCTATCCTCTATCCTATTCTATCCTCTATCCGATCCTCTATCCAATCCTATCCTTTATCCTATCCTATCCTCTATCCTACTCTATCCTCTATCCTATCCTATCCTCTATCCTATCCTATCCTCTATCCGATCCTCTATCCTATCCTATCCTCTATCCGATCCTCTATCCTATCCTATCCTCTATCCTATCCTATCCTCTATCCTATCCTATCCTTTACCCTATCCTATACTCTATCCTATCCTATCCTCTATCCTATACTATCCTCTACCTTATCCTATCCTCTATCCTATCCAATTACCTATCCTATCCTCTATCCTATCCTTTCCTCTATCCTATCCTATCCTCTATCCGATCCTCTATCCTATCCTCTATCCTATCCTATCCTCTATCCTATCCTATCCTATCCTCTACCTTATCCTATGCGCTATCCTATCCAATTACCTATCCTATCCTCTATCCTATCCTATCCTCTATCCTATCCTCTATCCTATCCTATCCTCCATCCTATCCTATCCTCTATCCTATCCTATCCTCTATCCTATCCTATCCTCTATCCTATCCTATCCTCTATCGTATCCTATCCTATCCTCTTTCCTATCCTATCATCTATCCTATCCTCTATCGTATTTTATCCTATCCTCTTTCCTATCCTATCCTCTATCCTATCCTATCCTCTATCCTATCCTCTATGCCATCCTCTATCCTATCCTATCCTCTATCCGATCCTCTGTCCTATCCTATCCTCTATAATATCGTTTACTCTATCATATCCTATCCTCTATCCTATCCTATCCTCTATCCGATCCTCTGTCCTATCCTATCTTCTATCCTATCCTCTATCCTATCCTATCCTATCCTCTATCCTATCCTATCCTATCCTCTATCCTATCCTATCCTATCCTATCCTATCCTATCCTCTATCCTATCCTATCCTATCCTCTATCCTATCCTATCCTTTATCCTATCCTATCCTCTATTCTATCCTATCCTCTATCCTATACTATCCTCTATCCTATCCTATCCTCTATCCTATTCTATCCTCTATCCGATCCTCTATCCAATACTATCCTTTATCCCATCCTATCCTCTATCCTACTCTATCCTCTATCCTATCCTATAATCTATCCTATCCTATCCTCTATCCGATCCTCTATCCTATCCTATCCTCTATCCGATCCTCTATCCTATCCTATCCTCTATCCTATCCTATCCTTTACCCTATCCTATACTCTATCCTATCCTATCCTCTATCCTATACTATCCTCTACCTTATCCTATCCTCTATCCTATCCAATTACCTATCCTATCCTCTATCCTATCCTTTCCTCTATCCTATCCTATCCTCTATCCGATCCTCTATCCTATCCTCTATCCTATCCTATCCTCTATCCTATCCTATCCTATCCTCTACATTATCCTATACTCTATCCTATCCAATTACCTATCCTATCCTCTATCCTATCCTATCCTCTATCCTATCCTATCCTCTATCCTATCCTCTATCCTATCCTATCCTCCATCCTATCCTATCCTCTATCCTATCCTATCCTCTATCCTATCCTATCCTCTATCCCATCCTATCCTCTATCCTTTCCTATCCTCTATCCTATCCTATCCTCTATCCTATCCTCTATCCTATCCTATCCTCTATCCTATCCTATTCTCTATCCTATCCTATCATCTATCCTATTCTATCCTCTATCCTATCCTATCCTCTATCCTATCCTATCCTTTATCCTATCCTATCCTCTATCCTATCCTATCCTCTATCCTATCCTATCCTCTAACCTATCCTATCCTCTATCCTATCCTATCCTCTATCCTATCCTATCCTTTATCCTATCCTATCCTCTATCCTATCCTATCCTCTATCCTATACTATCCTCTACCTTATCCTATCCTCTATCCTATCCAATTACCTATCCTATCCTCGATCCTAGACTATCCACCATCCTATCCTCTATCCTATCCAATTACCTATCCTATCCTCGATCCTATCCTATCCTTCATCCTATCCTATCCTCTATCAGATCCTCTATCCTATACTAGTCTCTACCTTATCCTCTCCCCTATCCTATCCAATTACCTATCCGATCCTCTATCCTATCCTATCCTCTATCCGATCGTATCCTCTATCAGATCCTCTATCCTATCCTATCATATATACTATCCTCTATCGTATCCTATCCTATCCTCTTTCCTATCCTATCCTCTATCCTATCCTATCCTCTATCCTATCCTCTATGCCATCCTCTATCCTATCCTATCCTCTATCCGATCCTCTGTCCTATCCTATCCTCTATAATATCGTTTACTCTATCATATCCTATCCTCTATCCTATCCTATCCTCTATCCGATCCTCTGTCCTATCCTATCCTCTATCCTATCCTCTATCCTATCCGATCCTATCCTCTATCCTATCCTATCCTATCCTCTATCCTATCCTATCCTATCCTATCCTATCCTATCCTCTATCCTATCCTATCCTATCCTCTATCCTATCCTATCCTTTATCCTATACTATCCTCTATTCTATCCTATCCTCTATCCTATACTATCCTCTATCCTAACCTATCCTCTATCCTATTCTATCCTCTATCCGATCCTCTATCCAATCCTATCCTTTATCCTATCCTATCCTCTATCAGATCCTCTATCCTATACTAGCCTCTACCTTATCCTCTCCCCTATCCTATCCTCTATCCGATCGTATCCGCTATCAGATCCTCTATCCTATCCTATCATCTATCCTATCCTCTTTCCTATCCTATCCTCTATCCTATCCTATCCTCTATTCTATCCTCTATACCATCCTCTATCCTATCCTATCCTCTATCCGATCCTCTATCCTATCCTATCCTCTATAATATCGTTTACTCTATCATATCCTACCCTCTATCCTATAATATCATCTACCTTATCCTATACTCTATCCTATCCAATTACCTATCCTATCCTCTATCCTATCCTCTATCCTATCCTATCCTATCCTCTATCCTATCCTATCCTCTATCCTATCCTATCCTCTATCCTATCCTCTCCTCTATCCTATCCTATCCTCTATCCTATCCTATAGTCTATCCTCTATCCTATCCTATCCTCTATCCTATCCTATAGTCTATCCTCTATCCTATCCTACCCTCTTTCCTATCCTATCCTCTATCCTATCCTATCCTATCCTCTATCCTATCCTATCCTATCCTCTATCCTATCCTATCCTATCCTCTATCCTATCCTATCCTTTATCCTATCCTATCCTCTATCCTATCCTATCCTATCCTCTATCCTATCCTATCCTATCCTCTATCCTATCCTATCCTTTATCCTATCCTATCCTCTATTCTATCCTATCCTCTATCCCATACTATCCTCTATCCTATCCTATCCTCTATCCTATTCTATCCTCTATCCGATCCTCTATCCAATCCTATCCTTTATCCTATCCTATCCTCTATCCTACTCTATCCTCTATCCTATCCTATCCTCTATCCTATCCTATCCTCTATCCGATCCTCTATCCTATCCTATCCTCTATCCGATCCTCTATCCTATCCTATCCTCTCTCATATCCTATCCTGTATCCTATCCCATCCTCTATCCTATCCTATCCTCTATCCTATCCTATCCTCTATCCTATCCTCTATCCTATCCTACCCTCTATCCTATCCTATCCTTTACCTTATCCTATACTCTATCCTATCCAATTACCTATCCTATCCTCTATCCTATCCTCTATCCTATCCTATCCTATCCTCTAACCTATCCTATCCTCTATCCTATCCTATCCTCTATCCTATCCTATCCTTTATCCTATCCTATCCTCTATCCTATCCTATCCTCTATCCTATACTATCCTCTACCTTATCCTATCCTCTATCCTATCCAATTACCTATCCTATCCTCGATCCTAGACTATCCTCCATCCTATCCTCTATCCTATCCAATTACCTATCCTATCCTCGATCCTATCCTATCCTTCATCCTATCCTATCCTCTATCAGATCCTCTATCCTATACTAGTCTCTACCTTATCCTCTCCCCTATCCTATCCAATTACCTATCCGATCCTCTATCCTATCCTATCCTCTATCCGATCGTATCCTCTATCAGATCCTCTATCCTATCCTATCATCTATCCTATCCTCTATCGTATCCTATCCTATCCTCTTTCCTATCCTATCCTCTATCCTATCCTATCCTCTATCCTATCCTCTATGCCATCCTCTATCCTATCCTATCCTCTATCCGATCCTCTGTCCTATCCTATCCTCTATAATATCGTTTACTCTATCATATCCTATCCTCTATCCTATCCTATCCTCTATCCGATCCTCTGTCCTATCCTATCCTCTATCCTATCCTCTATCCTATCCGATCCTATCCTCTATCCTATCCTATCCTATCCTCTATCCTATCCTATCCTATCCTATCCTATCCTATCCTCTATCCTATCCTATCCTTTATCCTATCCTATCCTCTATTCTATCCTATCCTCTATCCTATACTATCCTCTATCCTATCCTATCCTCTATCCTATTCTATCCTCTATCCGATCCTCTATCCAATCCTATCCTTTATCCTATCCTATCCTCTATCCTACTCTATCCTCTATCCTATCCTATCCTCTATCCTATCCTATCCTCTATCCGATCCTCTATCCTATCCTATCCTCTATCCGATCCTCTATCCTATCCTATCCTCTATCCTATCCTATCCTCTATCCTATCCTATCCTTTACCCTATCCTATACTCTATCCTATCCTATCCTCTATCCTATACTATCCTCTACCTTATCCTATCCTCTATCCTTTCCAATTACCTATCCTATCCTCTATCCTATCCTCTATCCGATCCTCTATCCTATCCTCTATCCTATCCTATCCTCTATCCTATCCTATCCTATCCTCTACCTTATCCTATGCTCTATCCTATCCAATTACCTATCCTATCCTCTATCCTATCCTATCCTCTATCCTATCCTCTATCCTATCCTCTATCCTATCCTATCCTCCATCCTATCCTATCCTCTATCCTATCCTATCCTCTATCCTATCCTATCCTCTACCCCATCCTATCCTCTATCCTTTCCTATCCTCTATCCTATCCTATCCTCTATCCTATCCTCTATCCTATCCTATCCTCTATCCGATCGTATCCTCTATCAGATCCTCTATCCTATCCTATCATCTATCCTATCCTCTATCGTATCCTATCCTATCCTCTTTCCTATCCTATCATCTATCCTATCCTCTATCGTATCCTATCCTATCCTCTTTCCTATCCTATCCTCTATCCTATCCTATCCTCTATCCTATCCTCTATGCCATCCTCTATCCTATCCTATCCTCTATCCGGTCCTCTGTCCTATCCTATCCTCTATAATATCGTTTACTCTATCATATCCTATCCTCTATCCTATCCTATCCTCTATCCGATCCTCTGTCCTATCCTATCCTCTATCCTATCCTCTATCCTATCCTATCCTATCCTCTATCCTATCCTATCCTATCCTCTATCCTATCCTATCCTATCCTATCCTATCCTATCCTCTATCCTATCCTATCCTATCCTCTATCCTATCCTATCCTTTATCCTATCCTATCCTCTATTCTATCCTATCCTCTATCCTATACTATCCTCTATCCTATCCTATCCTCTATCCTATTCTATCCTCTATCCGATCCTCTATCCAATCCTATCCTTTATCCTATCCTATCCTCTATCCTACTCTATCCTCTATCCTATCCTATAATCTATCCTATCCTATCCTCTATCCGATCCTCTATCCTATCCTATCCTCTATCCGATCCTCTATCCTATCCTATCCTCTATCCGATCCTCTATCCTATCCTATCCTCTATCCTATCCTATCCTTTACCCTATCCTATACTCTATCCTATCCTATCCTCTATCCTATACTATCCTCTACCTTATCCTATCCTCTATCCTATCCAATTACCTATCCTATCCTCTATCCTATCCTTTCCTCTATCCTATCCTATCCTCTATCCTATCCTCTATCCTATCCTATCCTCTATCCTATCCTATCCTCTATCCTATCCTATCCTATCCTCTACATTATCCTATACTCTATCCTATCCAATTACCTATCCTATCCTCTATCCTATCCTATCCTCTATCCTATCCTCTATCCTATCCTATCCTCCATCCTATCCTATCCTCTATCCTATCCTCTATCCTATCCTATCCTCTATCCGATCCTCTATCCTATCCTATCCTCTCTCATATCCTATCCTGTATCCTATCCCATCCTCTATCCTATCCTATCCTCTATCCTATCCTATCCTCTATCCTATCCTCTATCCTATCCTCTATCCTATCCTACCCTCTATCCTATCCTATCCTCTACCTTATCCTATACTCTATCCTATCCAATTACCTATCCTATCCTCTATCCTATCCTCTATCCTATCCTATCCTATCCTCTAACCTATCCTATCCTCTATCCTATCCTATCCTCTATCCTATCCTATCCTTTATCCTATCCTATCCTCTATCCTATCCTATCCTCTATCCTATACTATCCTCTACCTTATCCTATCCTCTATCCTATCCAATTACCTATCCTATCCTCGATCCTAGACTATCCTCCATCCTATCCTCTATCCTATCCAATTACCTATCCTATCCTCGATCCTATCCTATCCTTCATCCTATCCTATCCTCTATCAGATCCTCTATCCTATACTAGTCTCTACCTTATCCTCTCCCCTATCCTATCCAATTACCTATCCGATCCTCTATCCTATCCTATCCTCTATCCGATCGTATCCTCTATCAGATCCTCTATCCTATCCTATCATCTATCCTATCCTCTATCGTATCCTATCCTATCCTCTATCCTATCCTCTATGCCATCCTCTATCCTATCCTATCCTTTATCCGATCCTCTGTCCTATCCTATCCTCTATAATATCGTTTACTCTATCATATCCTATCCTCTATCCTATCCTATCCTCTATCCGATCCTCTGTCCTATCCTATCCTCTATCCTATCCTCTATCCTATCCGATCCTATCCTCTATCCTATCCTATCCTATCCTCTATCCTATCCTATCCTATCCTATCCTATCCTATCCTCTATCCTATCCTATCCTTTATCCTATCCTATCCTCTATTCTATCCTATCCTCTATCCTATACTATCCTCTATCCTATCCTATCCTCTATCCTATTCTATCCTCTATCCGATCCTCTATCCAATCCTATCCTTTATCCTATCCTATCCTCTATCCTACTCTATCCTCTATCCTATCCTATCCTCTATCCTATCCTATCCTCTATCCGATCCTCTATCCTATCCTATCCTCTATCCGATCCTCTATCCTATCCTATCCTCTATCCTATCCTATCCTCTATCCTATCCTATCCTTTACCCTATCCTATACTCTATCCTATCCTATCCTCTATCCTATACTATCCTCTACCTTATCCTATCCTCTATCCTTTCCAATTTCCTATCCTATCCTCTATCCTATCCTTTCCTCTATCCTATCCTATCCTCTATCCGATCCTCTATCCTATCCTCTATCCTATCCTATCCTATCCTCTACCTTATCCTATGCTCTATCCTATCCAATTACCTATCCTATCCTCTATCCTATCCTATCCTCTATCCTATCCTCTATCCTATCCTATCCTCCATCCTATCCTATCCTCTATCCTATCCTATCCTCTATCCTATCCTATCCTCTATCCCATCCTATCCTCTATCCTTTCCTATCCTCTATCCTATCCTATCCTCTATCCTATCCTCTATCCTATCCTATCCTCTATCCGATCGTATCCTCTATCAGATCCTCTATCCTATCCTATCATCTATCCTATCCTCTATCGTATCCTATCCTATCCTCTTTCCTATCCTATCATCTATCCTATCCTCTATCGTATCCTATCCTATCCTCTTTCCTATCCTATCCTCTATCCTATCCTATCCTCTATCCTATCCTCTATGCCATCCTCTATCCTATCCTATCCTCTATCCGATCCTCTGTC
The DNA here is from genome assembly GCF_050948215.1 of Halictus rubicundus. NCBI lineage: Eukaryota > Metazoa > Arthropoda > Insecta > Hymenoptera > Halictidae > Halictus > Halictus rubicundus. Next base: position 515,915 of record NW_027488618.1, read on the forward strand.
CTATCCTATCCTCTATAATATCGTTTACTCTATCATATCCTATCCTCTATCCTATCCTATCCTCTATCCGATCCTCTGTCCTATCCTATCCTCTATCCTATCCTCTATCCTATCCTATCCTATCCTCTATCCTATCCTATCCTATCCTCTATCCTATCCTATCCTATCCTATCCTATCCTATCCTCTATCCTATCCTATCCTATCCTCTATCCTATCCTATCCTTTATCCTATCCTATCCTCTATTCTATCCTATCCTCTATCCTATACTATCCTCTATCCTATCCTATCCTCTATCCTATTCTATCCTCTATCCGATCCTCTATCCAATCCTATCCTTTATCCTATCCTATCCTCTATCCTACTCTATCCTCTATCCTATCCTATAATCTATCCTATCCTATCCTCTATCCGATCCTCTATCCTATCCTATCCTCTATCCGATCCTCTATCCTATCCTATCCTCTATCCTATCCTATCCTTTACCCTATCCTATACTCTATCCTATCCTATCCTCTATCCTATACTATCCTCTACCTTATCCTATCCTCTATCCTATCCAATTACCTATCCTATCCTCTATCCTATCCTTTCCTCTATCCTATCCTATCCTCTATCCGATCCTCTATCCTATCCTCTATCCTATCCTATCCTCTATCCTATCCTATCCTATCCTCTACATTATCCTATACTCTATCCTATCCAATTACCTATCCTATCCTCTATCCTATCCTATCCTCTATCCTATCCTCTATCCTATCCTATCCTCCATCCTATCCTATCCTCTATCCTATCCTATCCTCTATCCTATCCTATCCTCTATCCCATCCTATCCTCTATCCTTTCCTATCCTCTATCCTATCCTATCCTCTATCCTATCCTCTATCCTATCCTATCCTCTATCCTATCCTATTCTCTATCCTATCCTATCATCTATCCTATTCTATCCTCTATCCTATCCTATCCTCTATCCTATCCTATCCTTTATCCTATCCTATCCTCTATCCTATCCTATCCTCTATCCTATACTATCCTCTAACTTATCCTATCCTCTATCCTATCCAATTACCTATCCTATCCTCTATCCTATCCTTTCCTCTATCCTATCCTATCCTCTATCCGATCCTCTATCGTATCCTCTATCCTATCCTCTATCCTATCCTATCCGATCCTCTATCCGATCCTCTATCCTATCCTATCCTCTATCATATCCTATCCTCTATCCTATCCCATCCTCTATCCTATCCTATCCTCTATCCTATCCTATCCTCTATCCTATCCTCTATCCTATCCTACCCTCTATCCTATCCTATCCTCTTTCCTATCCTATCCTCTATCCTATCCTATCCTCTACCCTATTATATCCTCTATCCTATCCTATCCTCTACCTTATCCTATACTCTATCCTATCCAATTACCTATCCTATCCTCTATCCTATCCTCTATCCTATCCTATCCTCTAACCTATCCTATCCTCTATCCTATCCTATCCTCTATCCTATCCTATCCTCTATCCTCTCCTCTCCTCTATCCTATCCTCTATCGTACTCTATCCTCTATCCTATCCTCTATCCTATCCTATCCTCAATCCTATCCTATCCTCTATCCTATCATATCCTCTATCCTATCCTATCCTCTATCCTATCCTCTATCCTATCCTATCCTCTATCCTATCCTATCCTCTATCCTATCCTATCCTCTATCCTATCCTATCCTCTATCCTATCCTATCCTCTATCCTATCCTATCCTCTATCCTATCCTATCCTCTATCCTATCCTATCCTCTATCCTATCCTATCCTCTATCCTATCCTATCCTCTATCCTATCCTATCCTCTATCCTATCCTCTATCCTATCCTACCCTCTATCCTATCCTATCCTCTACCTTATTCTATACTCTATCCTATCCAATTACCTATCCGATCCTCTATCCTATCCTATCCTCTATCCGATCGTATCCTCTATCAGATCCTCTATCCTATCCTATCATCTATCCTATCCTCTATCGTATCCTATCCTATCCTCTTTCCTATCCTATCCTCTATCCTATCCTATCCTCTATCCTATCCTCTATGCCATCCTCTATCCTATCCTATCCTCTATCCGATCCTCTGTCCTATCCTATCCTCTATAATATCGTTTACTCTATCATATCCTATCCTCTATCCTATCCTATCCTCTATCCGATCCTCTGTCCTATCCTATCCTCTATCCTATCCTCTATCCTATCCGATCCTATCCTCTATCCTATCCTATCCTATCCTCTATCCTATCCTATCCTATCCTATCCTATCCTATCCTCTATCCTATCCTATCCTATCCTCTATCCTATCCTATCCTTTATCCTATCCTATCCTCTATTCTATCCTATCCTCTATCCTATACTATCCTCTATCCTATCCTATCCTCTATCCTATCCTATCCTCTATCCGATCCTCTATCCTATCCTATCCTCTATCCGATCCTCTATCCTATCCTATCCTCTATCCTATCCTATCCTCTATCCTATCCTATCCTCTATCCTATCCTATCCTTTACCCTATCCTATACTCTATCCTATCCTATCCTCTATCCTATACTATCCTCTAACTTATCCTATCCTCTATCCTATCCAATTACCTATCCTATCCTCTATCCTATCCTTTCCTCTATCCTATCCTATCCTCTATCCGATCCTCTATCCTATCCTCTATCCTATCCTATCCTCTATCCTATCCTATCCTATCCTCTACCTTATCCTATACTCTATCCTATCCAATTACCTATCCTATCCTCTATCCTATCCTATCCTCTATCCTATCCTCTATCCTATCCTATCCTCCATCCTATCCTATCCTCTATCCTATCCTATCCTCTATCCTATCCTATCCTCTATCCCATCCTATCCTCTATCCTATCCTCTATCCTATCCTATCCTCTATCCTATCCTATCCTCTATCCTATCCTATCCTCTATCCTATCCTATCCTCTATCCTATCCTATCCTCTATCCTCTCCTCTCCTCTATCCTATCCTCTATCGTACTCTATCCTCTATCCTATCCTCTATCCTATCCTATCCTCAATCCTATCCTATCCTCTATCCTATCCTATCCTCTATCCTATCCTATCCTCTATCCTATCCTCTATCCTATCCTATCCTCTATCCTATCCTATCCTCTATCCTATCCTATCCTCTATCCTATCCTATCCTCTATCCTATCCTATCCTCTATCCTATCCTATCCTCTATCCTATCCTTTCCTCTATCCTATCCTATCCTCTATCCTATCCTATCCTCTATCCTTTCCTATCCTCTATCCTATCCTATCCTCTATCCTATCCTCTATCCTATCCTATCCTCTATCCGATCGTATCCTCTATCAGATCCTCTATCCTATCCTATCATCTATCCTATCCTCTATCGTATCCTATCCTATCCTCTTTCCTATCCTATCCTCTATCCTATCCTATCCTCTATCCTATCCTCTATGCCATCCTCTATCCTATCCTATCCTCTATCCGATCCTCTGTCCTATCCTATCCTCTATCCTATCCTCTATCCTATCCTATCCTATCCTCTATCCTATCCTATCCTATCCTCTATCCTATCCTATCCTATCCTATCCTATCCTATCCTATCCTCTATCCTATCCTATCCTATCCTCTATCCTATCCTATCCTTTATCCTATCCTATCCTCTATTCTATCCTATCCTCTATCCTATACTATCCTCTATCCTATCCTATCCTCTATCCTATTCTATCCTCTATCCGATCCTCTATCCAATCCTATCCTTTATCCTATCCTATCCTCTATCCTACTCTATCCTCTATCCTATCCTATCCTCTATCCTATCCTATCCTCTATCCGATCCTCTATCCTATCCTATCCTCTATCCGATCCTCTATCCTATCCTATCCTCTATCCTATCCTATCCTCTATCCTATCCTATCCTTTACCCTATCCTATACTCTATCCTATCCTATCCTCTATCCTATACTATCCTCTACCTTATCCTATCCTCTATCCTATCCAATTACCTATCCTATCCTCTATCCTATCCTTTTCTCTATCCTATCCTATCCTCTATCCGATCCTCTATCCTATCCTCTATCCTATCCTATCCTCTATCCTATCCTATCCTATCCTCTACATTATCCTATACTCTATCCTATCCAATTACCTATCCTATCCTCTATCCTATCCTATCCTCTATCCTATCCTCTATCCTATCCTATCCTCCATCCTATCCTATCCTCTATCCTATCCTATCCTCTATCCTATCCTATCCTCTATCCCATCCTATCCTCTATCCTTTCCTATCCTCTATCCTATCCTATCCTCTATCCTATCCTCTATCCTATCCTATCCTCTATCCTATCCTATTCTCTATCCTATCCTATCATCTATCCTATTCTATCCTCTATCCTATCCTATCCTCTATCCTATCCTATCCTTTATCCTATCCTATCCTCTATCCTATCCTATCCTCTATCCTATACTATCCTCTAACTTATCCTATCCTCTATCCTATCCAATTACCTATCCTATCCTCTATCCTATCCTTTCCTCTATCGTATCCTATCCTCTATCCGATCCTCTATCGTATCCTCTATCCTATCCTCTATCGTATCCTATCCGATCCTCTATCCGATCCTCTATCCTATCCTATCCTCCATCCTATCCTATCCTCTATCCTATCCTATCCTCTATCCTATCCTATCCTCTATCCCATCCTATCCTCTATCCTTTCCTATCCTCTATCCTATCCTATCCTCTATCCTATCCTCTATCCTATCCTATCCTCTATCCTATCCTATCCTCTATCCCATCCTATCCTCTATCCTTTCCTATCCTCTATCCTATCCTATCCTCTATCCTATCCTCTATCCTATCCTATCCTCTATCCGATCGTATCCTCTATCAGATCCTCTATCCTATCCTATCATCTATCCTATCCTCTATCGTATCCTATCCTATCCTCTTTCCTATCCTATCCTCTATCCTATCCTATCCTCTATCCTATCCTCTATGCCATCCTCTATCCTATCCTATCCTCTATCCGATCCTCTGTCCTATCCTATCCTCTATCCTATCCTCTATCCTATCCTATCCTATCCTCTATCCTATCCTATCCTATCCTCTATCCTATCCTATCCTATCCTATCCTATCCTATCCTATCCTCTATCCTATCCTATCCTATCCTCTATCCTATCCTATCCTTTATCCTATCCTATCCTCTATTCTATCCTATCCTCTATCCTATACTATCCTCTATCCTATCCTATCCTCTATCCTATTCTATCCTCTATCCGATCCTCTATCCAATCCTATCCTTTATCCTATCCTATCCTCTATCCTACTCTATCCTCTATCCTATCCTATCCTCTATCCTATCCTATCCTCTATCCTATCCTATCCTCTATCCGATCCTCTATCCTATCCTATCCTCTATCCGATCCTCTATCCTATCCTATCCTCTATCCTATCCTATCCTCTATCCTATCCTATCCTTTACCCTATCCTATACTCTATCCTATCCTATCCTCTATCCTATACTATCCTCTACCTTATCCTATCCTCTATCCTATCCAATTACCTATCCTATCCTCTATCCTATCCTTTTCTCTATCCTATCCTATCCTCTATCCGATCCTCTATCCTATCCTCTATCCTATCCTATCCTCTATCCTATCCTATCCTATCCTCTACATTATCCTATACTCTATCCTATCCAATTACCTATCCTATCCTCTATCCTATCCTATCCTCTATCCTATCCTCTATCCTATCCTATCCTCCATCCTATCCTATCCTCTATCCTATCCTATCCTCTATCCTATCCTATCCTCTATCCCATCCTATCCTCTATCCTTTCCTATCATCTATCCTATTCTATCCTCTATCCTATCCTATCCTCTATCCTATCCTATCCTTTATCCTATCCTATCCTCTATCCTATCCTATCCTCTATCCTATACTATCCTCTAACTTATCCTATCCTCTATCCTATCCAATTACCTATCCTATCCTCTATCCTATCCTTTCCTCTATCGTATCCTATCCTCTATCCGATCCTCTATCGTATCCTCTATCCTATCCTCTATCGTATCCTATCCGATCCTCTATCCGATCCTCTATCCTATCCTATCCTCTATCATATCCTATCCTCTATCCTATCCCATCCTCTATCCTATCCTATCCTCTATCCTATCCTACCCTCTATCCTATCCTATCCTCTTTCCTATCCTATCCTCTATCCTATCCTATCCTCTACCCTATTATATCCTCTATCCTATCCTATCCTCTACCTTATCCTATACTCTATCCTATCCAATTACCTATCCTATCCTCTATCCTATCCTCTATCCTATCCTATCCTCTAACCTATCCTATCCTCTATCCTATCCTATCCTCTATCCTATCCTATCCTCTATCCTATCCTCTCCTCTATCCTATCCTCTATCGTACTCTATCCTCTATCCTATCCTATCCTCTATCCTATCCTCTCCTCTATCCTATCCTCTATCGTACTCTATCCTCTATCCTATCCTATCCTCTATCCTATCCTCTCCTCTATCCTATCCTCTATCGTACTCTATCCTCTATCCTATCCTCTATCCTATCCTATCCTCAATCCTATCCTATCCTCTAACCTATCCTATCCTCTATCCTATCCTATCCTCTATCCTATCCTATCCTCTATCCTATCCTCTCCTCTATCCTATCCTCTATCGTACTCTATCCTCTATCCTATCCTATCCTATATCCTATCCTCTCCTCTATCCTATCCTCTATCGTACTCTATCCTCTATCCTATCCTCTATCCTATCCTATCCTCAATCCTATCCTATCCTCTATCCTATCCTATCCTCTATCCTATCCTATCCTCTATCCTATCCTCTATCCTATCCTATCCTATCCTCTATCCTATCCTATCCTATCCTATCCTATCCTATCCTCTATCCTATCCTATCCTATCCTCTATCCTATCCTATCCTTTATCCTATCCTATCCTCTATTCTATCCTATCCTCTATCCTATACTATCCTCTATCCTATCCTATCCTCTATCCTATTCTATCCTCTATCCGATCCTCTATCCAATCCTATCCTTTATCCTATCCTATCCTCTATCCTACTCTATCCTCTATCCTATCCTATCCTCTATCCGATCCTCTATCCTATCCTATCCTCTATCCGATCCTCTATCCTATCCTATCCTCTATCCTATCCTATCCTCTATCCTACCCTATCCTTTACCCTATCCTATACTCTATCCTATCCTATCCTCTATCCTATACTATCCTCTACCTTATCCTATCCTCTATCCTATCCAATTACCTATCCTATCCTCTATCCTATCCTTTCCTCTATCCTATCCTATCCTCTATCCGATCCTCTATCCTATCCTCTATCCTATCCTATCCTCTATCCTATCCTATCCTATCCTCTACATTATCCTATACTCTATCCTATCCAATTACCTATCCTATCCTCTATCCTATCCTATCCTCTATCCTATCCTCTATCCTATCCTCTATCCTATCCTATCCTCCATCCTATCCTATCCTCTATCCTATCCTATCCTCTATCCTATCCTATCCTCTATCCCATCCTATCCTCTATCCTTTCCTATCCTCTATCCTATCCTATCCTCTATCCTATCCTCTATCCTATCCTATCCTCTATCCTATCCTATTCTCTATCCTATCCTATCATCTATCCTATTCTATCCTCTATCCTATCCTATCCTCTATCCTATCCTATCCTTTATCCTATCCTATCCTCTATCCTATCCTATCCTCTATCCTATACTATCCTCTAACTTATCCTATCCTCTATCCTATCCAATTACCTATCCTATCCTCTATCCTATCCTATCCTCTATCCTATCCTATCCTCTATCCTATCCTATCCTATCCTCTACATTATCCTATACTCTATCCTATCCAATTACCTATCCTATCCTCTATCCTATCCTATCCTCTATCCTATCCTCTATCCTATCCTATCCTCCATCCTATCCTATCCTCTATCCTATCCTATCCTCTATCCTATCCTATCCTCTATCCCATCCTATCCTCTATCCTTTCCTATCCTCTATCCTATCCTATCCTCTATCCTATCCTCTATCCTATCCTATCCTCTATCCTATCCTATTCTCTATCCTATCCTATCATCTATCCTATTCTATCCTCTATCCTATCCTATCCTCTATCCTATCCTATCCTTTATCCTATCCTATCCTCTATCCTATCCTATCCTCTATCCTATACTATCCTCTAACTTATCCTATCCTCTATCCTATCCAATTACCTATCCTATCCTCTATCCTATCCTTTCCTCTATCGTATCCTATCCTATATCCGATCCTCTATCGTATCCTCTATCCTATCCTCTATCGTATCCTATCCGATCCTCTATCCGATCCTCTATCCTATCCTATCCTCTATCATATCCTATCCTCTATCCTATCCCATCCTCTATCCTATCCTATCCTCTATCCTATCCTACCCTCTATCCTATCCTATCCTCTTTCCTATCCTATCCTCTATCCTATCCTATCCTCTACCCTATTATATCCTCTATCCTATCCTATCCTCTACCTTATCCTATACTCTATCCTATCCAATTACCTATCCTATCCTCTATCCTATCCTCTATCCTATCCTATCCTCTAACCTATCCTATCCTCTATCCTATCCTATCCTCTATCCTATCCTATCCTCTATCCTATCCTCTCCTCTATCCTATCCTCTATCGTACTCTATCCTCTATCCTATCCTCTATCCTATCCTATCCTCAATCCTATCCTATCCTCTAACCTATCCTATCCTCTATCCTATCCTATCCTCTATCCTATCCTATCCTCTATCCTATCCTCTCCTCTATCCTATCCTCTATCGTACTCTATCCTCTATCCTATCCTATCCTATATCCTATCCTCTCCTCTATCCTATCCTCTATCGTACTCTATCCTCTATCCTATCCTCTATCCTATCCTATCCTCAATCCTATCCTATCCTCTATCCTATCCTATCCTCTATCCTATCCTCTATCCTATCCTATCCTATCCTCTATCCTATCCTATCCTATCCTATCCTATCCTATCCTCTATCCTATCCTATCCTATCCTCTATCCTATCCTATCCTTTATCCTATCCTATCCTCTATTCTATCCTATCCTCTATCCTATACTATCCTCTATCCTATCCTATCCTCTATCCTATTCTATCCTCTATCCGATCCTCTATCCAATCCTATCCTTTATCCTATCCTATCCTCTATCCTACTCTATCCTCTATCCTATCCTATCCTCTATCCGATCCTCTATCCTATCCTATCCTCTATCCGATCCTCTATCCTATCCTATCCTCTATCCTATCCTATCCTCTATCCTACCCTATCCTTTACCCTATCCTATACTCTATCCTATCCTATCCTCTATCCTATACTATCCTCTACCTTATCCTATCCTCTATCCTATCCAATTACCTATCCTATCCTCTATCCTATCCTTTCCTCTATCCTATCCTATCCTCTATCCGATCCTCTATCCTATCCTCTATCCTATCCTATCCTATCCTCTACATTATCCTATACTCTATCCTATCCAATTACCTATCCTATCCTCTATCCTATCCTATCCTCTATCCTGTCCTCTATCCTATCCTCTATCCTATCCTATCCTCCATCCTATCCTATCCTCTATCCTATCCTATCCTCTATCCTATCCTATCCTCTATCCCATCCTATCCTCTATCCTTTCCTATCCTCTATCCTATCCTATCCTCTATCCTATCCTCTATCCTATCCTATCCTCTATCCTATCCTATTCTCTATCCTATCCTATCATCTATCCTATTCTATCCTCTATCCTATCCTATCCTCTATCCTATCCTATCCTTTATCCTATCCTATCCTCTATCCTATCCTATCCTCTATCCTATACTATCCTCTAACTTATCCTATCCTCTATCCTATCCAATTACCTATCCTATCCTCTATCCTATCCTTTCCTCTATCCTATCCTATCCTCTATCCGATCCTCTATCGTGTCCTCTATCCTATCCTCTATCCTATCCTATCCGATCCTCTATCCGATCTCGCTATCCTATCCTATCCTCTATCATATCATATCCTCTATCCTATCCCATCCTCTATCCTATCCTATCCTCTATCCTATCCTACCCTCTATCCTATCCTATCCTCTTTCCTATCCTATCTTCTATCCTATCCTATCCTCTACCCTATTATATCCTCTATCCTATCCTATCCTCTACCTTATCCTATACTCTATCCTATCCAATTACCTATCCTATCCTCTATCCTATCCTCTATCCTATCCTATCCTCTAACCTATCCTATCCTCTATCCTATCTTATCCTCTATCCTATCCTATCCTCTATCCTATCCTCTCCTCTATCCTATCCTCTATCGTACTCTATCCTCTATCCTATCCTATCCTCTATCCTATCCTCTCCTCTATCCTATCCTCTATCGTACTCTATCCTCTATCCTATCCTCTATCCTATCCTATCCTCAATCCTATCCTATCCTCTAACCTATCCTATCCTCTATCCTATCCTATCCTCTATCCTATCCTATCCTCTATCCTATCCTCTCCTCTATCCTATCCTCTATCGTACTCTATCCTCTATCCTATCCTATCCTCTATCCTATCCTCTCCTCTATCCTATCCTCTATCGTACTCTATCCTCTATCCGATCCTCTATCCTATCCTATCCTCAAACCTATCCTATCCTCTATCCTATCTTATCCTCTATCCTATCCTATCCTCTATCCTATCCTATCCTCTATCCTATCCTCTATCCTATCCTATCCTCTATCCTATCCTATCCTCTATCCTATCCTATCCTCTATCCTATCCTATCCTCTATCCTATCCTATCCTCTATCCTATCCTATCCTCTATCCTATCCTATCCTCTATCCTATCCTATCCTCTATCCTATCCTATCCTCTATCCTATCCTATCCTCTATCCTATCCTATCCTCTATCCTATCCTCTTTCCTATCCTATCCTCTATCTAATCCTATCCTCTATCCTATCCTATCCTCTATCCTATCCTATCCTCTACCCCATCCTATCCTCTATCCTTTCCTATCCTCTATCCTATCCTATCCCCTATCCTATCCTCTATCCTATCCTATCCTGTATCCTATCCTATTCTCTATCCTATCCTATCATCTGTCCTATCCTATCCTTTATCCTATCCTATCCTCTATCCCATCCTATCCTCTATCCTATACTATCCTCTACCTTATCCTATCCTCTATCCTATCCAATTACCTATCCTATCCTCTATCCTATCCTTTCCTCTATCCTATCCTATCCTCTATCCGATCCTCTATCCAATCCTATCCTTTATCCTATCCTATCCTCTATCCTACTCTATCCTCTATCCTATCCTATCCTCTATCCTATCCTATCCTCTATCCGATCCTCTATCCTATCCTATCCTCTATCCGATCCTCTATCCTATCCTATCCTCTCTCATATCCTATCCTGTATCCTATCCCATCCTCTATCCTATCCTATCCTCTATCCTATCCTATCCTCTATCCTATCCTCTATCCTATCCTACCCTCTATCCTATCCTATCCTCTACCTTATCCTATACTCTATCCTATCCAATTACCTATCCTATCCTCTATCCTATCCTCTATCCTATCCTCTAACCTATCCTATCCTCTATCCTATCCTATCCTCTATCCTATCCTATCCTTTATCCTATCCTATCCTCTATCCTATCCTATCCTCTATCCTATACTATCCTCTACCTTATCCTATCCTCTATCCTATCCAATTACCTATCCTATCCTCTATCCTATTCTATCCTCTATCCTATCCTATCCTCTATCCTATCCTCTCCTCTATCCTATCCTCTATCCTACTCTATCCTCTATCCTATCCAATTACCTATCCTATCCTCTATCCTATCCTATCCTCTATCCTATCCTCTTTCCTATCCTATCCTCTATCCTATCCTAACCTCTATCCTATCCTATCCTCTATCCTATCCTATCCTCTACCCCATCCTATCCTCTATCCTTTCCTATCCTCTATCCTATCCTATCCTCTATCCTATCCTCTATCCTATCCTATCCTGTATCCTATCCTATTCTCTATCCTATCCTATCATCTGTCCTATCCTATCCTTTATCCTATCCTATCCTCTATCCCATCCTATCCTCTATCCTATACTATCCTCTACCTTATCCTATCCTCTATCCTATCCAATTACCTATCCTATCCTCTATCCTATCCTTTCCTCTATCCTATCCTATCCTCTATCCGATCCTATATCCTATCCTCTATCCTATCCTCTATCCTATCCTCTATCCTATCCTATCCTCTATCCTATCCTATCCTCTATCCTATCCTATCCTCTATCCTATCCTATCCTCTATCCCATCCTATCCTCTATCCTTTCCTATCCTCTATCCTATCCTATCCTCTATCCTATCCTATCCTCTATCCTATCCTATTCTCTATCCTATCCTATCATCTATCCTATTCTATCCTCTATCCTATCCTATCCTCTATACTATCCTATCCTTTATCCTATCCTATCCTCTATCCTATCCTATCCTCTATCCTATCCTATCCTCAATCCTATCCTATCCTCTAACCTATCCTATCCTCTATCCTATCCTATCCTCTATCCTATCCTATCCTCTATCCTATCCTCTCCTCTATCCTATCCTCTATCGTACTCTATCCTCTATCCTATCCTATCCTCTATCCTATCCTCTCCTCTATCCTATCCTCTATCGTACTCTATCCTCTATCCTATCCTCTATCCTATCCTATCCTCAATCCTATCCTATCCTGTATCCTATCCTATCCTCTATCCTATCCTATCCTCTATCCTATCCTCTATCCTATCCTATCCTCTATCCTATCCTATCCTCTATCCTATCCTATCCTCTATCCTATCCTATCCTCTATCCTATCCTATCCTCTATCCTATCCTATCCTCTATCCTATCCTATCCTCTATCCTATCCTATCCTCTATCCTATCCTATCCTCTATCCTATCCTATCCTCTATCCTATCCTATCCTCTATCCTATCCTATCCTCTATCCTATCCTCTTTCCTATCCTATCCTCTATCTAATCCTATCCTCTATCCTATCCTATCCTCTATCCTATCCTATCCTCTACCCCATCCTATCCTCTATCCTTTCCTATCCTCTATCCTATCCTATCCTCTATCCTATCCTCTATCCTATCCTATCCTGTATCCTATCCTATTCTCTATCCTATCCTATCATCTGTCCTATCCTATCCTTTATCCTATCCTATCCTCTATCCCATCCTATCCTCTATCCTATACTATCCTCTACCTTATCCTATCCTCTATCCTATCCAATTACCTATCCTATCCTCTATCCTATCCTTTCCTCTATCCTATCCTATCCTCTATCCGATCCTCTATCCAATCCTATCCTTTATCCTATCCTATCCTCTATCCTACTCTATCCTCTATCCTATCCTATCCTCTATCCTATCCTATCCTCTATCCGATCCTCTATCCTATCCTATCCTCTATCCGATCCTCTATCCTATCCTATCCTCTCTCATATCCTATCCTGTATCCTATCCCATCCTCTATCCTATCCTATCCTCTATCCTATCCTATCCTCTATCCTATCCTCTATCCTATCCTACCCTCTATCCTATCCTATCCTCTACCTTATCCTATACTCTATCCTATCCAATTACCTATCCTATCCTCTATCCTATCCTCTATCCTATCCTATCCTATCCTCTAACCTATCCTATCCTCTATCCTATCCTATCCTCTATCCTATCCTATCCTTTATCCTATCCTATCCTCTATCCTATCCTATCCTCTATCCTATACTATCCTCTACCTTATCCTATCCTCTATCCTATCCAATTACCTATCCTATCCTCTATCCTATTCTATCCTCTATCCTATCCTATCCTCTATCCTATCCTCTCCTCTATCCTATCCTCTATCCTACTCTATCCTCTATCCTATCCAATTACCTATCCTATCCTCTATCCTATCCTATCCTCTATCCTATCCTCTTTCCTATCCTATCCTCTATCCTATCCTATCCTCTATCCTATCCTATCCTCTATCCTATCCTATCCTCTACCCCATCCTATCCTCTATCCTTTCCTATCCTCTATCCTATCCTATCCTCTATCCTATCCTTTATCCTATCCTATCCTGTATCCTATCCTATTCTCTATCCTATCCTATCATCTGTCCTATCCTATCCTTTATCCTATCCTATCCTCTATCCCATCCTATCCTCTATCCTATACTATCCTCTACCTTATCCTATCCTCTATCCTATCCAATTACCTATCCTATCCTCTATCCTATCCTTTCCTCTATCCTATCCTATCCTCTATCCGATCCTATATCCTATCCTCTATCCTATCCTCTATCCTATCCTCTATCCTATCCTATCCTCTATCCTATCCTATCCTCTATCCTATCCTATCCTCTATCCTATCCTATCCTCTATCCCATCCTATCCTCTATCCTTTCCTATCCTCTATCCTATCCTATCCTCTATCCTATCCTATCCTCTATCCTATCCTATTCTCTATCCTATCCTATCATCTATCCTATTCTATCCTCTATCCTATCCTATCCTCTATACTATCCTATCCTTTATCCTATCCTATCCTCTATCCTATCCTATCCTCTATCCTATAGTATCCTCTAACTTATCCTATCCTCTATCCTATCCAATTACCTATCCTATCCTCTATCCTATCCTTTCCTCTATCCTATCCTATCCTCTATCCGATCCTCTACCCTATCCTCTATCCTATCCTCTATCCTATCCTATCCGATTCTCTATCCTATCCTCTATCCTATACTATCATCTACCTTATCCTATCCTCTATCCTATCCAATTACCTATCCTATCCTCGATCCTATCCTATCCTCCATCCTATCCTATCCTCTATCAGATCCTCTATCCTATACTAGCCTCTACCTTATCCTCTCCCCTATCCTATCCAATTACCTATCCGATCCTCTATCCTATCCTATCCTCTATCAGATCCTCTATCCTATCCTATCATCTATCCTATCCTCTATCGTATCCTATCCTATCCTCGTTCCTGTCCTATCCTCTATCCTATCCTATCCTCTATCCTATCCTCTATACCATCCTCTATCCTATCCTATCCTCTATCCGATCCTGTATCCTATCCTATCCTCTATAATATCGTTTACTCTATCATATCCTATCCTCTATCCTATAATATCATCTATCCTATCCTATCCTCTATCCTATCCTCAACTCTATCCTATCCTATCCTCTATCCTATCCTATCCTCTATCCTATCCTCTATCCTATCCTTTCCTATCCTCTATCCTATCCTATCCTATCCTCTATCCTATCCTATCCTGTATCCTATCCTATCCTCTATTCTATCCTATCCTCTATCCTATACTATCCTCTATCCTATCCTGTCCTCTATCCTATCCTATCCTCTATCCGATCCTCTATCCAATCCTATCCTTTATCCAATCCTATCCTCTATCCTACTCTATCCTCTATCCTATCCTATCCTCTATCCTATCCTATCCTCTGTCCGACCCTCTATCCTATCCTATCCTCTATCCTATCCTATCCTTTTTCCTATCCTATCCTCTATCCTATCCTATCCTCTATCCTATACTATCCTCTACCTTATCCTATCCTCTATCCTATCCTATCCTATCCTCTATCCTATCCTATCCGTTATCCTATCCTATCCTCTATTCTATCCTATCCTCTATCCTATACTATCCTCTATCCTATCCTATCCTCTATCCTATCTATCCTCTATCCTATCCTATCCTCTATCCTATCCTATCCTCTATCCTATCCTCTATCCTATCCTGTATCCTATCCTATCCTCTATCCTATCCTATCCTCTATCCTATCCTATCCTCTATCGTATCCTATTCTATCCTCTATCCTATCCTATCCTCTATCCTATCCTATCCTATCCTCTATCCTATCCTATCCTCTATCCTATCCTATCCTCTATCCTATCCTCTCCTCTATCCTATCCTATCCTCTATCCTATCCTCTATCCTATCCTATCCTCTATCCTATCCTATCCTATCCTCTATCCTATCCTATCCTATCCTCTATCCTATCCTATCCTGTATCCTATCCTATCCTCTATCCTATCCTATCCTCTATCCTATCCTATCCTCTATCGTATCCTATCCTATCCTCTATCATATCCTATCCTCTATCCTAAACGCTCCTCAATCCTATTCTATCCTCTATCCTATCCTATCCTCTATCCTATCCTATCCTATCCTCTATCCTATCCTATCCTCTATCCTATCCTATCCTCTATCCTATCCTCTCCTCTATCCTATCCTATCCTCTATCCTATCCTATACTCTATCCTCTATCCTATCCTACCCTCTTTCCTATCCTATCCTTTATCCTATCCTTTCCTATCCTCTATCCTATCCTATCCTATCCTCTATCCTATCCTATCCTGTATCCTATCCTATCCTCTATTCTATCCTATCCTCTATCCTATACTATCCTCTATCCTATCCTGTCCTCTATCCTATCCTATCCTCTATCCGATCCTCTATCCAATCCTATCCTTTATCCAATCCTATCCTCTATCCTACTCTATCCTCTATCCTATCCTATCCTCTATCCTATCCTATCCTCTGTCCGACCCTCTATCCTATCCTATCCTCTATCCTATCCTATCCTTTTTCCTATCCTATCCTCTATCCTATCCTATCCTCTATCCTATACTATCCTCTACCTTATCCTATCCTCTATCCTATCCTATCCTATCCTCTATCCTATCCTATCCGTTATCCTATCCTATCCTCTATTCTATCCTATCCTCTATCCTATACTCTCCTCTATCCTATCCTATCCTCTATCCTATCTATCCTCTATCCTATCCTATCCTCTATCCTATCCTATCCTCTATCCTATCCTCTATCCTATCCTGTATCCTATCCTATCCTCTATCCTATCCTATCCTCTATCCTATCCTATCCTCTATCGTATCCTATTCTATCCTCTATCCTATCCTATCCTCTATCCTATCCTATCCTATCCTCTATCCTATCCTATCCTCTATCCTATCCTATCCTCTATCCTATCCTCTCCTCTATCCTATCCTATCCTCTATCCTATCCTCTATCCTATCCTATCCTCTATCCTATCCTATCCTATCCTCTATCCTATCCTATCCTATCCTCTATCCTATCCTATCCTGTATCCTATCCTATCCTCTATCCTATCCTATCCTCTATCCTATCCTATCCTCTATCGTATCCTATCCTATCCTCTATCATATCCTATCCTCTATCCTAAACGCTCCTCAATCCTATTCTATCCTCTATCCTATCCTATCCTCTATCCTATCCTATCCTATCCTCTATCCTATCCTATCCTCTATCCTATCCTATCCTCTATCCTATCCTCTCCTCTATCCTATCCTATCCTCTATCCTATCCTATACTCTATCCTCTATCCTATCCTACCCTCTTTCCTATCCTATCCTTTATCCTATCCTTTCCTCTATTCTATCCTATTCTCTATCCTATACTATCCTCTATCCTATCCTATCCTCTATCCTATCCTATCCTCCATCCTATCCTATCCTCTATCCTATCCTCTATACCATCCTCTATCCTATCCTATCCTCTATCCGATCCTCTATCCTATCCTATCCTCTAGAATATCGTTTACTCTATCATATCCTATCCTCTATCCTATAATATCATCTATCCTATTCTATCCTCTATACTATCCTATCCTCTATCCGATCGTATCCTCTATCAGATCCTCTATCCTATCCTATCATCTATCCTATCCTCTATCGTATCCTATCCTATCCTCTTTCCTATCCTATCCTCTATCCTATCCTATCCTCTATTCTATCCTCTATACCATCCTCTATCCTATCCTATCCTCTATCCGATCCTCTATCCTATCCTATCCTCTATCCTATCCAATTACCTATCCTATCCTCGATCCTATCCTATCCTTCATCCTATCCTATCCTCTATCAGATCCTCTATCCTATACTAGTCTCTACCTTATCCTCTCCCCTATCCTATCCAATTACCTATCCGATCCTCTATCCTATCCTATCCTCTATCCGATCGTATCCTCTATCAGATCCTCTATCCTATCCTATCATATATACTATCCTCTATCGTATCCTATCCTATCCTCTTTCCTATCCTATCCTCTATCCTATCCTATCCTCTATCCTATCCTCTATGCCATCCTCTATCCTATCCTATCCTCTATCCGATCCTCTGTCCTATCCTATCCTCTATAATATCGTTTACTCTATCATATCCTATCCTCTATCCTATCCTATCCTCTATCCGATCCTCTGTCCTATCCTATCCTCTATCCTATCCTCTATCCTATCCGATCCTATCCTCTATCCTATCCTATCCTATCCTCTATCCTATCCTATCCTATCCTATCCTATCCTATCCTCTATCCTATCCTATCCTATCCTCTATCCGATCCTATCCTTTATCCTATACTATCCTCTATTCTATCCTATCCTCTATCCTATACTATCCTCTATCCTAACCTATCCTCTATCCTATTCTATCCTCTATCCGATCCTCTATCCAATCCTATCCTTTATCCTATCCTATCCTCTATCAGATCCTCTATCCTATACTAGCCTCTACCTTATCCTCTCCCCTATCCTATCCAATTACCTATCCGATCCTCTATCCTATCCTATCCTCTATCCGATCGTATCCGCTATCAGATCCTCTATCCTATCCTATCATCTATCCTATCCTCTTTCCTATCCTATCCTCTATCCTATCCTATCCTCTATTCTATCCTCTATACCATCCTCTATCCTATCCTATCCTCTATCCGATCCTCTATCTTATCCTATCCTCTATAATATCGTTTACTCTATCATATCCTACCCTCTATCCTATAATATCATCTACCTTATCCTATACTCTATCCTATCCAATTACCTTACCTATCCTATCCTCTATCCTATCCTCTATCCTATCCTATCCTATCCTCTATCCTATCCTATCCTCTATCCTATCCTATCCTCTATCCTATCCTCTCCTCTATCCTATCCTATCCTCTATCCTATCCTATAGTCTATCCTCTATCCTATCCTATCCTCTATCCTATCCTATAGTCTATCCTCTATCCTATCCTACCCTCTTTCCTATCCTATCCTCTATCCTATCCTATCCTATCCTCTATCCTATCCTATCCTATCCTCTATCCTATCCTATCCTATCCTCTATCCTATCCTATCCTTTATCCTATCCTATCCTCTATCCTATCCTATCCTATCCTCTATCCTATCCTATCCTATCCTCTATCCTATCCTATCCTTTATCCTATCCTATCCTCTATTCTATCCTATCCTCTATCCCATACTATCCTCTATCCTATCCTATCCTCTATCCTATTCTATCCTCTATCCGATCCTCTATCCAATCCTATCCTCTATCCTATCCTATCCTATCCTCTACATTATCCTATACTCTATCCTATCCAATTACCTATCCTATCCTCTATCCTATCCTATCCTCTATCCTATCCTCTATCCTATCCTATCCTCCATCCTATCCTATCCTCTATCCTATCCTATCCTCTATCCTATCCTATCCTCTATCCCATCCTATCCTCTATCCTTTCCTATCCTCTATCCTATCCTATCCTCTATCCTATCCTCTATCCTATCCTATCCTCTATCCTATCCTATTCTCTATCCTATCCTATCATCTATCCTATTCTATCCTCTATCCTATCCTATCCTCTATCCTATCCTATCCTTTATCCTATCCTATCCTCTATCCTATCCTATCCTCTATCCTATACTATCCTCTAACTTATCCTATCCTCTATCCTATCCAATTACCTATCCTATCCTCTATCCTATCCTTTCCTCAATCCTATCCTATCCTCTATCCTATCCTATCCTCTATCCTATCCTATCCTCTATCCTATCCTCTATCCTATCCTATCCTATCCTCTATCCTATCCTATCCTATCCTATCCTATCCTATCCTCTATCCTATCCTATCCTATCCTCTATCCTATCCTATCCTTTATCCTATCCTATCCTCTATTCTATCCTATCCTCTATCCTATACTATCCTCTATCCTATCCTATCCTCTATCCTATTCTATCCTCTATCCGATCCTCTATCCAATCCTATCCTTTATCCTATCCTATCCTCTATCCTACTCTATCCTCTATCCTATCCTATGCTCTATCCGATCCTCTATCCTATCCTATCCTCTATCCGATCCTCTATCCTATCCTATCCTCTATCCTATCCTATCCTCTATCCTACCCTATCCTTTACCCTATCCTATACTCTATCCTATCCTATCCTCTATCCTATACTATCCTCTACCTTATCCTATCCTCTATCCTATCCAATTACCTATCCTATCCTCTATCCTATCCTTTCCTCTATCCTATCCTATCCTCTATCCGATCCTCTATCCTATCCTCTATCCTATCCAATCCTCTATCCTATCCTATCCTATCCTCTACATTATCCTATACTCTATCCTATCCAATTACCTATCCTATCCTCTATCCTATCCTATCCTCTATCCTATCCTCTATCCTATCCTCTATCCTATCCTATCCTCCATCCTATCCTATCCTCTATCCTATCCTATCCTCTATCCTATCCTATCCTCTATCCCATCCTATCCTCTATCCTTTCCTATCCTCTATCCTATCCTATCCTCTATCCTATCCTCTATCCTATCCTATCCTCTATCCTATACTATCCTCTAACTTATCCTATCCTCTATCCTATCCAATTACCTATCCTATCCTCTATCCTATCCTTTCCTCTATCCTATCCTATCCTCTATCCGATCCTCTATCGTATCCTCTATCCTATCCTCTATCCTATCCTATCCGATCCTCTATCCGATCTCGCTATCCTATCCTATCCTCTATCATATCATATCCTCTATCCTATCCCATCCTCTATCCTATCCTATCCTCTATCCTATCCTACCCTCTATCCTATCCTATCCTCTTTCCTATCCTATCTTCTATCCTATCCTATCCTCTACCCTATTATATCCTCTATCCTATCCTATCCTCTACCTTATCCTATACTCTATCCTATCCAATTACCTATCCTATCCTCTATCCTATCCTCTATCCTATCCTATCCTCTAACCTATCCTATCCTCTATCCTATCCTATCCTCTATCCTATCCTATCCTCTATCCTATCCTCTCCTCTATCCTATCCTCTATCGTACTCTATCCTCTATCCTATCCTATCCTCTATCCTATCCTCTCCTCTATCCTATCCTCTATCGTACTCTATCCTCTATCCTATCCTCTATCCTATCCTATCCTCAATCCTATCCTATCCTCTAACCTATCCTATCCTCTATCCTATCCTATCCTCTATCCTATCCTATCCTCTATCCTATCCTCTCCTCTATCCTATCCTCTATCGTACTCTATCCTCTATCCTATCCTATCCTCTATCCTATCCTCTAGTCTATCCTATCCTCTATCGTACTCTATCCTCTATCCTATCCTCTATCCTATCCTATCCTCAAACCTATCCTATCCTCTATCCTATCCTATCCTCTATCCTATCCTATCCTCTATCCTATCCTATCCTCTATCCTATCCTCTATCCTATCCTATCCTCTATCCTATCCTATCCTCTATCCTATCCTATCCTCTATCCTATCCTATCCTCTATCCTATCCTATCCTCTATCCTATCCTATCCTCTATCCTATCCTATCCTCTATCCTATCCTATCCTCTATCCTATCCTATCCTCTATCCTATCCTATCCTCTATCCTATCCTATCCTCTATCCTATCCTATCCTCTATCCTATCCTCTTTCCTATCCTATCCTCTATCTAATCCTATCCTCTATCCTATCCTATCCTCTATCCTATCCTATCCTCTACCCCATCCTATCCTCTATCCTTTCCTATCCTCTATCCTATCCTATCCCCTATCCTATCCTCTATCCTATCCTATCCTGTATCCTATCCTATTCTCTATCCTATCCTATCATCTGTCCTATCCTATCCTTTATCCTATCCTATCCTCTATCCCATCCTATCCTCTATCCTATACTATCCTCTACCTTATCCTATCCTCTATCCTATCCAATTACCTATCCTATCCTCTATCCTATCCTTTCCTCTATCCTATCCTATCCTCTATCCGATCCTCTATCCAATCCTATCCTTTATCCTATCCTATCCTCTATCCTACTCTATCCTCTATCCTATCCTATCCTCTATCCTATCCTATCCTCTATCCGATCCTCTATCCTATCCTATCCTCTATCCGATCCTCTATCCTATCCTATCCTCTCTCATATCCTATCCTGTATCCTATCCCATCCTCTATCCTATCCTATCCTCTATCCTATCCTATCCTCTATCCTATCCTCTATCCTATCCTCTATCCTATCCTACCCTCTATCCTATCCTATCCTCTACCTTATCCTATACTCTATCCTATCCAATTACCTATCCTATCCTCTATCCTATCCTCTATCCTATCCTATCCTATCCTCTAACCTATCCTATCCTCTATCCTATCCTATCCTCTATCCTATCCTATCCTTTATCCTATCCTATCCTCTATCCTATCCTATCCTCTATTCTATACTATCCTCTACCTTATCCTATCCTCTATCCTATCCAATTACCTATCCTATCCTCTATCCTATTCTATCCTCTATCCTATCCTATCCTCTATCCTATCCTCTCCTCTATCCTATCCTCTATCCTACTCTATCCTCTATCCTATCCAATTACCTATCCTATCCTCTATCCTATCCTATCCTCTATCCTATCCTCTTTCCTATCCTATCCTCTATCCTATCCTAACCTCTATCCTATCCTATCCTCTATCCTATCCTATCCTCTACCCCATCCTATCCTCTATCCTTTCCTATCCTCTATCCTATCCTATCCTCTATCCTATCCTCTATCCTATCCTATCCTGTATCCTATCCTATTCTCTATCCTATCCTATCATCTGTCCTATCCTATCCTTTATCCTATCCTATCCTCTATCCCATCCTATCCTCTATCCTATACTATCCTCTACCTTATCCTATCCTCTATCCTATCCAATTACCTATCCTATCCTCTATCCTATCCTTTCCTCTATCCTATCCTATCCTCTATCCGATCCTATATCCTATCCTCTATCCTATCCTCTATCCTATCCTCTATCCTATCCTATCCTCTATCCTATCCTATCCTCTATCCTATCCTATCCTCTATCCTATCCTATCCTCTATCCCATCCTATCCTCTATCCTTTCCTATCCTCTATCCTATCCTATCCTCTATCCTATCCTATCCTCTATCCTATCCTATTCTCTATCCTATCCTATCATCTATCCTATTCTATCCTCTATCCTATCCTATCCTCTATACTATCCTATCCTTTATCCTATCCTATCCTCTATCCTATCCTATCCTCTATCCTATCCTATCCTCAATCCTATCCTATCCTCTAACCTATCCTATCCTCTATCCTATCCTATCCTCTATCCTATCCTATCCTCTATCCTATCCTCTCCTCTATCCTATCCTCTATCGTACTCTATCCTCTATCCTATCCTATCCTCTATCCTATCCTCTCCTCTATCCTATCCTCTATCGTACTCTATCCTCTATCCTATCCTCTATCCTCTATCCTATCCTCTATCCTATCCTATCCTCAATCCTATCCTATCCTGTATCCTATCCTATCCTCTATCCTATCCTATCCTCTATCCTATCCTCTATCCTATCCTATCCTCTATCCTATCCTATCCTCTATCCTATCCTATCCTCTATCCTATCCTATCCTCTATCCTATCCTATCCTCTATCCTATCCTATCCTCTATCCTATCCTATCCTCTATCCTATCCTATCCTCTATCCTATCCTATCCTCTATCCTATCCTATCCTCTATCCTATCCTATCCTCTATCCTATCCTCTTTCCTATCCTATCCTCTATCTAATCCTATCCTCTATCCTATCCTATCCTCTATCCTATCCTATCCTCTACCCCATCCTATCCTCTATCCTTTCCTATCCTCTATCCTATCCTATCCTCTATCCTATCCTCTATCCTATCCTATCCTCTATCCTATCCTCTATCCTATCCTATCCTGTATCCTATCCTATTCTCTATCCTATCCTATCATCTGTCCTATCCTATCCTTTATCCTATCCTATCCTCTATCCCATCCTATCCTCTATCCTATACTATCCTCTACCTTATCCTATCCTCTATCCTATCCAATTACCTATCCTATCCTCTATCCTATCCTTTCCTCTATCCTATCCTATCCTCTATCCGATCCTCTATCCAATCCTATCCTTTATCCTATCCTATCCTCTATCCTACTCTATCCTCTATCCTATCCTATCCTCTATCCTATCCTATCCTCTATCCGATCCTCTATCCTATCCTATCCTCTATCCGATCCTCTATCCTATCCTATCCTCTCTCATATCCTATCCTGTATCCTATCCCATCCTCTATCCTATCCTATCCTCTATCCTATCCTATCCTCTATCCTATCCTCTATCCTATCCTACCCTCTATCCTATCCTATCCTCTACCTTATCCTATACTCTATCCTATCCAATTACCTATCCTATCCTCTATCCTATCCTCTATCCTATCCTATCCTATCCTCTAACCTATCCTATCCTCTATCCTATCCTATCCTCTATCCTATCCTATCCTTTATCCTATCCTATCCTCTATCCTATCCTATCGTCTATCCTATACTATCCTCTACCTTATCCTATCCTCTATCCTATCCAATTACCTATCCTATCCTCTATCCTATTCTATCCTCTATCCTATCCTATCCTCTATCCTATCCTCTCCTCTATCCTATCCTCTATCCTACTCTATCCTCTATCCTATCCAATTACCTATCCTATCCTCTATCCTATCCTATCCTCTATCCTATCCTCTTTCCTATCCTATCCTCTATCCTATCCTATCCTCTATCCTATCCTATCCTCTATCCTATCCTATCCTCTACCCCATCCTATCCTCTATCCTTTCCTATCCTCTATCCTATCCTATCCTCTATCCTATCCTTTATCCTATCCTATCCTGTATCCTATCCTATTCTCTATCCTATCCTATCATCTGTCCTATCCTATCCTTTATCCTATCCTATCCTCTATCCCATCCTATCCTCTATCCTATACTATCCTCTACCTTATCCTATCCTCTATCCTATCCAATTACCTATCCTATCCTCTATCCTATCCTTTCCTCTATCCTATCCTATCCTCTATCCGATCCTATATCCTATCCTCTATCCTATCCTCTATCCTATCCTCTATCCTATCCTATCCTCTATCCTATCCTATCCTCTATCCTATCCTATCCTCTATCCTATCCTATCCTCTATCCCATCCTATCCTCTATCCTTTCCTATCCTCTATCCTATCCTATCCTCTATCCTATCCTATCCTCTATCCTATCCTATTCTCTATCCTATCCTATCATCTATCCTATTTTATCCTCTATCCTATCCTATCCTCTATACTATCCTATCCTTTATCCTATCCTATCCTCTATCCTATCCTATCCTCTATCCTATAGTATCCTCTAACTTATCCTATCCTCTATCCTATCCAATTACCTATCCTATCCTCTATCCTATCCTTTCCTCTATCCTATCCTATCCTCTATCCGATCCTCTACCCTATCCTCTATCCTATCCTCTATCCTATCCTATCCGATTCTCTATCCTATCCTCTATCCTATACTATCATCTACCTTATCCTATCCTCTATCCTATCCAATTACCTATCCTATCCTCGATCCTATCCTATCCTCCATCCTATCCTATCCTCTATCAGATCCTCTATCCTATACTAGCCTCTACCTTATCCTCTCCCCTATCCTATCCAATTACCTATCCGATCCTCTATCCTATCCTATCCTCTATCAGATCCTCTATCCTATCCTATCATCTATCCTATCCTCTATCGTATCCTATCCTATCCTCGTTCCTGTCCTATCCTCTATCCTATCCTATCCTCTATCCTATCCTCTATACCATCCTCTATCCTATCCTATCCTCTATCCGATCCTGTATCCTATCCTATCCTCTATAATATCGTTTACTCTATCATATCCTATCCTCTATCCTATAATATCATCTATCCTATCCTATCCTCTATCCTATCCTCAACTCTATCCTATCCTATCCTCTATCCTATCCTATCCTCTATCCTATCCTCTATCCTATCCTGTCCTATCCTCTATCCTATCCTATCCTATCCTCTATCCTATCCTATCCTGTATCCTATCCTATCCTCTATTCTATCCTATCCTCTATCCTATACTATCCTCTATCCTATCCTGTCCTCTATCCTATCCTATCCTCTATCCGATCCTCTATCCAATCCTATCCTTTATCCAATCCTATCCTCTATCCTACTCTATCCTCTATCCTATCCTATCCTCTATCCTATCCTATCCTCTGTCCGACCCTCTATCCTATCCTATCCTCTATCCTATCCTATCCTTTTTCCTA
Source organism: Halictus rubicundus (assembly GCF_050948215.1). Taxonomy (NCBI): domain Eukaryota; kingdom Metazoa; phylum Arthropoda; class Insecta; order Hymenoptera; family Halictidae; genus Halictus; species Halictus rubicundus. Next base: position 542,502 of record NW_027488618.1, read on the forward strand.
TCCTATCCTCTATCCTATCCTATCCTCTATCCTATACTATCCTCTACCTTATCCTATCCTCTATCCTATCCTATCCTATCCTCTATCCTATCCTATCCGTTATCCTATCCTATCCTCTATTCTATCCTATCCTCTATCCTATACTATCCTCTATCCTATCCTATCCTCTATCCTATCTATCCTCTATCCTATCCTATCCTCTATCCTATCCTATCCTCTATCCTATCCTCTATCCTATCCTGTATCCTATCCTATCCTCTATCCTATCCTATCCTCTATCCTATCCTATCCTCTATCGTATCCTATTCTATCCTCTATCCTATCCTATCCTCTATCCTATCCTATCCTATCCTCTATCCTATCCTATCCTCTATCCTATCCTATCCTCTATCCTATCCTCTCCTCTATCCTATCCTATCCTCTATCCTATCCTCTATCCTATCCTATCCTCTATCCTATCCTATCCTATCCTCTATCCTATCCTATCCTATCCTCTATCCTATCCTATCCTGTATCCTATCCTATCCTCTATCCTATCCTATCCTCTATCCTATCCTATCCTCTATCGTATCCTATCCTATCCTCTATCATATCCTATCCTCTATCCTAAACGCTCCTCAATCCTATTCTATCCTCTATCCTATCCTATCCTCTATCCTATCCTATCCTATCCTCTATCCTATCCTATCCTCTATCCTATCCTATCCTCTATCCTATCCTCTCCTCTATCCTATCCTATCCTCTATCCTATCCTATACTCTATCCTCTATCCTATCCTACCCTCTTTCCTATCCTATCCTTTATCCTATCCTTTCCTCTATTCTATCCTATTCTCTATCCTATACTATCCTCTATCCTATCCTATCCTCTATTCTATCCTCTATACCATCCTCTATCCTATCCTATCCTCTATCCGATCCTCTATCCTATCCTATCCTCTATCCTATCCAATTACCTATCCTATCCTCGATCCTATCCTATCCTTCATCCTATCCTATCCTCTATCAGATCCTCTATCCTATACTAGTCTCTACCTTATCCTCTCCCCTATCCTATCCAATTACCTATCCGATCCTCTATCCTATCCTATCCTCTATCCTATCCTCTATGCCATCCTCTATCCTATCCTATCCTCTATCCGATCCTCTGTCCTATCCTATCCTCTATAATATCGTTTACTCTATCATATCCTATCCTCTATCCTATCCTATCCTCTATCCGATCCTCTGTCCTATCCTATCCTCTATCCTATCCTCTATCCTATCCGATCCTATCCTCTATCCTATCCTATCCTATCCTCTATCCTATCCTATCCTATCCTATCCTATCCTATCCTCTATCCTATCCTATCCTATCCTCTATCCTATCCTATCCTTTATCCTATACTATCCTCTATTCTATCCTATCCTCTATCCTATACTATCCTCTATCCTAACCTATCCTCTATCCTATTCTATCCTCTATCCGATCCTCTATCCAATCCTATCCTTTATCCTATCCTATCCTCTATCAGATCCTCTATCCTATACTAGCCTCTACCTTATCCTCTCCCCTATCCTATCCAATTACCTATCCGATCCTCTATCCTATCCTATCCTCTATCCGATCGTATCCGCTATCAGATCCTCTATCCTATCCTATCATCTATCCTATCCTCTTTCCTATCCTATCCTCTATCCTATCCTATCCTCTATTCTATCCTCTATACCATCCTCTATCCTATCCTATCCTCTATCCGATCCTCTATCTTATCCTATCCTCTATAATATCGTTTACTCTATCATATCCTACCCTCTATCCTATAATATCATCTACCTTATCCTATACTCTATCCTATCCAATTACCTATCCTATCCTCTATCCTATCCTCTATCCTATCCTATCCTATCCTCTATCCTATCCTATCCTCTATCCTATCCTATCCTCTATCCTATCCTCTCCTCTATCCTATCCTATCCTCTATCCTATCCTATAGTCTATCCTCTATCCTATCCTATCCTCTATCCTATCCTATAGTCTATCCTCTATCCTATCCTACCCTCTTTCCTATCCTATCCTCTATCCTATCCTATCCTATCCTCTATCCTATCCTATCCTATCCTCTATCCTATCCTATCCTATCCTCTATCCTATCCTATCCTTTATCCTATCCTATCCTCTATCCTATCCTATCCTATCCTCTATCCTATCCTATCCTATCCTCTATCCTATCCTATCCTTTATCCTATCCTATCCTCTATTCTATCCTATCCTCTATCCCATACTATCCTCTATCCTATCCTATCCTCTATCCTATTCTATCCTCTATCCGATCCTCTATCCAATCCTATCCTTTATCCTATCCTATCCTCTATCCTACTCTATCCTCTATCCTATCCTATCCTCTATCCTATCCTATCCTCTATCCGATCCTCTATCCTATCCTATCCTCTATCCGATCCTCTATCCTATCCTATCCTCTCTCATATCCTATCCTGTATCCTATCCCATCCTCTATCCTATCCTATCCTCTATCCTATCCTATCCTCTATCCTATCCTCTATCCTATCCTACCCTCTATCCTATCCTATCCTCTACCTTATCCTATACTCTATCCTATCCAATTACCTATCCTATCCTCTATCCTATCCTCTATCCTATCCTATCCTATCCTCTAACCTATCCTATCCTCTATCCTATCCTATCCTCTATCCTATCCTATCCTTTATCCTATCCTATCCTCTATCCTATCCTATCCTCTATCCTATACTATCCTCTACCTTATCCTATCCTCTATCCTATCCAATTACCTATCCTATCCTCGATCCTAGACTATCCTCCATCCTATCCTCTATCCTATCCAATTACCTATCCTATCCTCGATCCTATCCTATCCTTCATCCTATCCTATCCTCTATCAGATCCTCTATCCTATACTAGTCTCTACCTTATCCTCTCCCCTATCCTATCCAATTACCTATCCGATCCTCTATCCTATCCTATCCTCTATCCGATCGTATCCTCTATCAGATCCTCTATCCTATCCTATCATCTATCCTATCCTCTATCGTATCCTATCCTATCCTCTTTCCTATCCTATCCTCTATCCTATCCTATCCTCTATCCTATCCTCTATGCCATCCTCTATCCTATCCTATCCTCTATCCGATCCTCTGTCCTATCCTATCCTCTATAATATCGTTTACTCTATCATATCCTATCCTCTATCCTATCCTATCCTCTATCCGATCCTCTGTCCTATCCTATCCTCTATCCTATCCTCTATCCTATCCGATCCTATCCTCTATCCTATCCTATCCTATCCTCTATCCTATCCTATCCTATCCTATCCTATCCTCTATCCTATCCTATCCTTTATCCTATCCTATCCTCTATTCTATCCTATCCTCTATCCTATACTATCCTCTATCCTATCCTATCCTCTATCCTATTCTATCCTCTATCCGATCCTCTATCCAATCCTATCCTTTATCCTATCCTATCCTCTATCCTACTCTATCCTCTATCCTATCCTATCCTCTATCCTATCCTATCCTCTATCCGATCCTCTATCCTATCCTATCCTCTATCCGATCCTCTATCCTATCCTATCCTCTATCCTATCCTATCCTCTATCCTATCCTATCCTTTACCCTATCCTATACTCTATCCTATCCTATCCTCTATCCTATACTATCCTCTACCTTATCCTATCCTCTATCCTTTCCAATTACCTATCCTATCCTCTATCCTATCCTTTCCTCTATCCTATCCTCTATCCTATCCTATCCTCTATCCTATCCTATCCTATCCTCTACCTTATCCTATGCTCTATCCTATCCAATTACCTATCCTATCCTCTATCCTATCCTATCCTCTATCCTATCCTCTATCCTATCCTATCCTCCATCCTATCCTATCCTCTATCCTATCCTATCCTCTATCCTATCCTATCCTCTATCCCATCCTATCCTCTATCCTTTCCTATCCTCTATCCTATCCTATCCTCTATCCTATCCTCTATCCTATCCTATCCTCTATCCGATCGTATCCTCTATCAGATCCTCTATCCTATCCTATCATCTATCCTATCCTCTATCGTATCCTATCCTATCCTCTTTCCTATCCTATCATCTATCCTATCCTCTATCGTATCCTATCCTATCCTCTTTCCTATCCTATCCTCTATCCTATCCTATCCTCTATCCTATCCTCTATGCCATCCTCTATCCTATCCTATCCTCTATCCGATCCTCTGTCCTATCCTATCCTCTATAATATCGTTTACTCTATCATATCCTATCCTCTATCCTATCCTATCCTCTATCCGATCCTCTGTCCTATCCTATCCTCTATCCTATCCTCTATCCTATCCTATCCTATCCTCTATCCTATCCTATCCTATCCTATCCTATCCTATCCTCTATCCTATCCTATCCTATCCTCTATCCTATCCTATCCTTTATCCTATCCTATCCTCTATTCTATCCTATCCTCTATCCTATACTATCCTCTATCCTATCCTATCCTCTATCCTATTCTATACTCTATCCGATCCTCTATCCAATCCTATCCTTTATCCTATCCTATCCTCTATCCTACTCTATCCTCTATCCTATCCTATAATCTATCCTATCCTATCCTCTATCCGATCCTCTATCCTATCCTATCCTCTATCCGATCCTCTATCCTATCCTATCCTCTATCCTATCCTATCCTTTACCCTATCCTATACTCTATCCTATCCTATCCTCTATCCTATACTATCCTCTACCTTATCCTATCCTCTATCCTATCCAATTACCTATCCTATCCTCTATCCTATCCTTTCCTCTATCCTATCCTATCCTCTATCCGATCCTCTATCCTATCCTCTATCCTATCCTATCCTCTATCCTATCCTATCCTATCCTCTACATTATCCTATACTCTATCCTATCCAATTACCTATCCTATCCTCTATCCTATCCTATCCTCTATCCTATCCTCTATCCTATCCTATCCTCCATCCTATACTATCCTCTATCCTATCCTATCCTCTATCCTATCCTATCCTCTATCCCATCCTATCCTCTATCCTTTCCTATCCTCTATCCTATCCTATCCTCTATCCTATCCTCTATCCTATCCTATCCTCTATCCTATCCTATTCTCTATCCTATCCTATCATCTATCCTATTCTATCCTCTATCCTATCGTATCCTCTATCCTATCCTATCCTTTATCCTATCCTATCCTCTATCCTATCCTATCCTCTATCCTATACTATCCTCTAACTTATCCTATCCTCTATCCTATCCAATTACCTATCCTATCCTCTATCCTATCCTTTCCTCTATCCTATCCTATCCTCTATCCGATCCTCTATCGTATCCTCTATCCTATCCTCTATCCTATCCTATCCGATCCTCTATCCGATCCTCTATCCTATCCTATCCTCTATCATATCCTATCCTCTATCCTATCCCATCCTCTATCCTATCCTATCCTCTATCCTATCCTATCCTCTATCCTATCCTCTATCCTATCCTACCCTCTATCCTATCCTATCCTCTTTCCTATCCTATCCTCTATCCTATCCTATCCTCTACCCTATTATATCCTCTATCCTATCCTATCCTCTACCTTATCCTATACTCTATCCTATCCAATTACCTATCCTATCCTCTATCCTATCCTCTATCCTATCCTATCCTCTAACCTATCCTATCCTCTATCCTATCCTATCCTCTATCCTATCCTATCCTCTATCCTCTCCTCTCCTCTATCCTATCCTCTATCGTACTCTATCCTCTATCCTATCCTCAATCCTATCCTATCCTCTATCCTATCCTATCCTCTATCCTATCCTATCCTCTATCCTATCCTATCCTCTATCCTATCCTCTATCCTATCCTATCCTCTATCCTATCCTATCCTCTATCCTATCCTATCCTCTATCCTATCCTATCCTCTATCCTATCCTATCCTCTATCCTATCCTATCCTCTATCCTATCCTATCCTCTATCCTATCCTATCCTCTATCCTATCCTATCCTCCATCCTATCCTATCCTCTATCCTATCCTATCCTCTATCCTATCCTATCCTCTATCCCATCCTATCCTCTATCCTTTCCTATCCTCTATCCTATCCTATCCTCTATCCTATCCTCTATCCTATCCTATCCTCTATCCGATCGTATCCTCTATCAGATCCTCTATCCTATCCTATCATCTATCCTATCCTCTATCGTATCCTATCCTATCCTCTTTCCTATCCTATCCTCTATCCTATCCTATCCTCTATCCTATCCTCTATGCCATCCTCTATCCTATCCTATCCTCTATCCGATCCTCTGTCCTATCCTATCCTCTATCCTATCCTCTATCCTATCCTATCCTATCCTCTATCCTATCCTATCCTATCCTCTATCCTATCCTATCCTATCCTATCCTATCCTATCCTATCCTCTATCCTATCCTATCCTATCCTCTATCCTATCCTATCCTTTATCCTATCCTATCCTTTATCCTATCCTATCCTCTATCCTACTCTATCCTCTATCCTATCCTATCCTCTATCCTATCCTATCCTCTATCCGATCCTCTATCCTATCCTATCCTCTATCCGATCCTCTATCCTATCCTATCCTCTATCCTATCCTATCCTCTATCCTATCCTATCCTTTACCCTATCCTATACTCTATCCTATCCTATCCTCTATCCTATACTATCCTCTACCTTATCCTATCCTCTATCCTATCCAATTACCTATCCTATCCTCTATCCTATCCTTTTCTCTATCCTATCCTATCCTCTATCCGATCCTCTATCCTATCCTCTATCCTATCCTATCCTCTATCCTATCCTATCCTATCCTCTACATTATCCTATACTCTATCCTATCCAATTACCTATCCTATCCTCTATCCTATCCTATCCTTTATCCTATCCTCTATCCTATCCTATCCTCCATCCTATCCTATCCTCTATCCTATCCTATCCTCTATCCTATCCTATCCTCTATCCCATCCTATCCTCTATCCTTTCCTATCCTCTATCCTATCCTATCCTCTATCCTATCCTCTATCCTATCCTATCCTCTATCCTATCCTATTCTCTATCCTATCCTATCATCTATCCTATTCTATCCTCTATCCTATCCTATCCTCTATCCTATCCTATCCTTCATCCTATCCTATCCTCTATCCTATCCTATCCTCTATCCTATACTATCCTCTAACTTATCCTATCCTCTATCCTATCCAATTACCTATCCTATCCTCTATCCTATCCTTTCCTCTATCGTATCCTATCCTCTATCCGATCCTCTATCGTATCCTCTATCCTATCCTCTATCGTATCCTATCCGATCCTCTATCCGATCCTCTATCCTATCCTATCCTCTATCATATCCTATCCTCTATCCTATCCCATCCTCTATCCTATCCTATCCTCTATCCTATCCTACCCTCTATCCTATCCTATCCTCTTTCCTATCCTATCCTCTATCCTATCCTATCCTCTACCCTATTATATCCTCTATCCTATCCTATCCTCTACCTTATCCTATACTCTATCCTATCCAATTACCTATCCTATCCTCTATCCTATCCTCTATCCTATCCTATCCTCTAACCTATCCTATCCTCTATCCTATCCTATCCTCTATCCGATCCTCTATCCTATCCTATCCTCTATCCTATCCTATCCTCTATCCTATCCTATCCTCTATCCTATCCTATCCTCTATCCTATCCTATCCTCTATCCTATCCTCTATCCTATCCTATCCTATCCTCTATCCTATCCTATCCTATCCTATCCTATCCTATCCTCTATCCTATCCTATCCTATCCTCTATCCTATCCTATCCTTTATCCTATCCTATCCTCTATTCTATCCTATCCTCTATCCTATACTATCCTCTATCCTATCCTATCCTCTATCCTATTCTATCCTCTATCCGATCCTCTATCCAATCCTATCCTTTATCCTATCCTATCCTCTATCCTACTCTATCCTCTATCCTATCCTATCCTCTATCCTATCCTATCCTCTATCCGATCCTCTATCCTATCCTATCCTCTATCCGATCCTCTATCCTATCCTATCCTCTATCCTATCCTATCCGATCCTCTATCCGATCTCGCTATCCTATCCTATCCTCTATCATATCATATCCTCTATCCTATCCCATCCTCTATCCTATCCTATCCTCTATCCTATCCTACCCTCTATCCTATCCTATCCTCTTTCGTATCCTATCTTCTATCCTATCCTATCCTCTACCCTATTATATCCTCTATCCTATCCTATCCTCTACCTTATCCTATACTCTATCCTATCCAATTACCTATCCTATCCTCTATCCTATCCTCTATCCTATCCTATCCTCTAACCTATCCTATCCTCTATCCTATCCTATCCTCTATCCTATCCTATCCTCTATCCTATCCTCTCCTCTATCCTATCCTCTATCGTACTCTATCCTCTATCCTATCCTATCCTCTATCCTATCCTCTCCTCTATCCTATCCTCTATCGTACTCTATCCTCTATCCTATCCTCTATCCTGTCCTATCCTCAAACCTATCCTATCCTCTACCTTATCCTATACTCTATCCTATCCAATTACCTATCCTATCCTCTATCCTATCCTCTATCCTATCCTATCCTCTAACCTATCCTATCCTCTATCCTATCCTATCCTCTATCCTATCCTATCCTCTATCCTATCCTCTCCTCTATCCTATCCTCTATCGTACTCTATCCTCTATCCTATCCTATCCTCTATCCTATCCTCTCCTCTATCCTATCCTCTATCGTACTCTATCCTCTATCCTATCCTCTATCCTGTCCTATCCTCAAACCTATCCTATCCTCTATCCTATCCTATCCTCTATCCTATCCTATCCTCTATCCTATCCTATCCTCTATCCTATCCTCTATCCTATCCTATCCTCTATCCTATCCTATCCTCTATCCTATCCTATCCTCTATCCTATCCTATCCTCTATCCTATCCTATCCTCTATCCTATCCTATCCTCTATCCTATCCTATCCTCTATCCTATCCTCTTTCCTATCCTATCCTCTATCTAATCCTATCCTCTATCCTATCCTATCCTCTATCCTATCCTATCCTCTACCCCATCCTATCCTCTATCCTTTCCTATCCTCTATCCTATCCTATCCCCTATCCTATCCTCTATCCTATCCTATCCTGTATCCTATCCTATTCTCTATCCTATCCTATCATCTGTCCTATCCTATCCTTTATCCTATCCTATCCTCTATCCCATCCTATCCTCTATCCTATACTATCCTCTACCTTATCCTATCCTCTATCCTATCCAATTACCTATCCTATCCTCTATCCTATCCTTTCCTCTATCCTATCCTATCCTCTATCCGATCCTCTATCCAATCCTATCCTTTATCCTATCCTATCCTCTATCCTACTCTATCCTCTATCCTATCCTATCCTCTATCCTATCCTATCCTCTATCCGATCCTCTATCCTATCCTATCCTCTATCCGATCCTCTATCCTATCCTATCCTCTCTCATATCCTATCCTGTATCCTATCCCATCCTCTATCCTATCCTATCCTCTATCCTATCCTATCCTCTATCCTATCCTCTATCCTATCCTACCCTCTATCCTATCCTATCCTCTACCTTATCCTATACTCTATCCTATCCAATTACCTATCCTATCCTCTATCCTATCCTCTATCCTATCCTATCCTATCCTCTAACCTATCCTATCCTCTATCCTATCCTATCCTCTATCCTATCCTATCCTTTATCCTATCCTATCCTCTATCCTATCCTATCCTCTATCCTATACTATCCTCTACCTTATCCTATCCTCTATCCTATCCAATTACCTATCCTATCCTCTATCCTATTCTATCCTCTATCCTATCCTATCCTCTATCCTATCCTCTCCTCTATCCTATCCTCTATCCTACTCTATCCTCTATCCTATCCAATTACCTATCCTATCCTCTATCCTATCCTATCCTCTATCCTATCCTCTTTCCTATCCTATCCTCTATCCTATCCTATCCTCTATCCTATCCTATCCTCTATCCTATCCTATCCTCTATCCTATCCTATCCTCTATCCTATCCTATCCTCTATCCTATCCTATCCTCTATCCTATCCTATCCTCTATCCTATCCTATCCTCTATCCTATCCTATCCTCTATCCTATCCTCTTTCCTATCCTATCCTCTATCTAATCCTATCCTCTATCCTATCCTATCCTCTATCCTATCCTATCCTCTACCCCATCCTATCCTCTATCCTTTCCTATCCTCTATCCTATCCTATCCCCTATCCTATCCTCTATCCTATCCTATCCTGTATCCTATCCTATTCTCTATCCTATCCTATCATCTGTCCTATCCTATCCTTTATCCTATCCTATCCTCTATCCCATCCTATCCTCTATCCTATACTATCCTCTACCTTATCCTATCCTCTATCCTATCCAATTACCTATCCTATCCTCTATCCTATCCTTTCCTCTATCCTATCCTATCCTCTATCCGATCCTCTATCCAATCCTATCCTTTATCCTATCCTATCCTCTATCCTACTCTATCCTCTATCCTATCCTATCCTCTATCCGATCCTCTATCCTATCCTATCCTCTATCCGATCCTCTATCCTATCCTATCCTCTCTCATATCCTATCCTGTATCCTATCCCATCCTCTATCCTATCCTATCCTCTATCCTATCCTATCCTCTATCCTATCCTCTATCCTATCCTACCCTCTATCCTATCCTATCCTCTACCTTATCCTATACTCTATCCTATCCAATTACCTATCCTATCCTCTATCCTATCCTCTATCCTATCCTATCCTATCCTCTAACCTATCCTATCCTCTATCCTATCCTATCCTCTATCCTATCCTATCCTTTATCCTATCCTATCCTCTATCCTATCCTATCCTCTATCCTATACTATCCTCTACCTTATCCTATCCTCTATCCTATCCAATTACCTATCCTATCCTCTATCCTATTCTATCCTCTATCCTATCCTATCCTCTATCCTATCCTCTCCTCTATCCTATCCTCTATCCTACTCTATCCTCTATCCTATCCAATTACCTATCCTATCCTCTATCCTATCCTATCCTCTATCCTATCCTCTTTCCTATCCTATCCTCTATCCTATCCTAACCTCTATCCTATCCTATCCTCTATCCTATCCTATCCTCTACCCCATCCTATCCTCTATCCTTTCCTATCCTCTATCCTATCCTATCCTCTATCCTATCCTCTATCCTATCCTATCCTGTATCCTATCCTATTCTCTATCCTATCCTATCATCTGTCCTATCCTATCCTTTATCCTATCCTATCCTCTATCCCATCCTATCCTCTATCCTATACTATCCTCTACCTTATCCTATCCTCTATCCTATCCAATTACCTATCCTATCCTCTATCCTATCCTTTCCTCTATCCTATCCTATCCTCTATCCGATCCTATATCCTATCCTCTATCCTATCCTCTATCCTATCCTCTATCCTATCCTATCCTCTATCCTATCCTATCCTCTATCCTATCCTATCCTCTATCCTATCCTATCCTCTATCCCATCCTATCCTCTATCCTTTCCTATCCTCTATCCTATCCTATCCTCTATCCTATCCTATCCTCTATCCTATCCTATTCTCTATCCTATCCTATCATCTATCCTATTCTATCCTCTATCCTATCCTATCCTCTATACTATCCTATCCTTTATCCTATCCTATCCTCTATCCTATCCTATCCTCTATCCTATCCTATCCTCAATCCTATCCTATCCTCTAACCTATCCTATCCTCTATCCTATCCTATCCTCTATCCTATCCTATCATCTATCCTATTCTATCCTCTATCCTATCCTCTCCTCTATCCTATCCTCTATCGTACTCTATCCTCTATCCTATCCTATCCTCTATCCTATCCTCTCCTCTATCCTATCCTCTATCGTACTCTATCCTCTATCCTATCCTCTATCCTATCCTATCCTCAATCCTATCCTATCCTGTATCCTATCCTATCCTCTATCCTATCCTATCCTCTATCCTATCCTATCCTCTATCCTATCCTCTATCCTATCCTATCCTCTATCCTATCCTCTCCTCTATCCTATCCTCTATCGTACTCTATCCTCTATCCTATCCTCTATCCTGTCCTATCCTCAAACCTATCCTATCCTCTACCTTATCCTATACTCTATCCTATCCAATTACCTATCCTATCCTCTATCCTATCCTCTATCCTATCCTATCCTCTAACCTATCCTATCCTCTATCCTATCCTATCCTCTATCCTATCCTATCCTCTATCCTATCCTCTCCTCTATCCTATCCTCTATCGTACTCTATCCTCTATCCTATCCTATCCTCTATCCTATCCTCTCCTCTATCCTATCCTCTATCGTACTCTATCCTCTATCCTATCCTCTATCCTGTCCTATCCTCAAACCTATCCTATCCTCTATCCTATCCTATCCTCTATCCTATCCTATCCTCTATCCTATCCTATCCTCTATCCTATCCTCTATCCTATCCTATCCTCTATCCTATCCTATCCTCTATCCTATCCTATCCTCTATCCTATCCTATCCTCTATCCTATCCTATCCTCTATCCTATCCTATCCTCTATCCTATCCTATCCTCTATCCTATCCTCTTTCCTATCCTATCCTCTATCTAATCCTATCCTCTCTCCTATCCTATCCTCTATCCTATCCTATCCTCTACCCCATCCTATCCTCTATCCTTTCCTATCCTCTATCCTATCCTATCCCCTATCCTATCCTCTATCCTATCCTATCCTGTATCCTATCCTATTCTCTATCCTATCCTATCATCTGTCCTATCCTATCCTTTATCCTATCCTATCCTCTATCCCATCCTATCCTCTATCCTATACTATCCTCTACCTTATCCTATCCTCTATCCTATCCAATTACCTATCCTATCCTCTATCCTATCCTTTCCTCTATCCTATCCTATCCTCTATCCGATCCTCTATCCAATCCTATCCTTTATCCTATCCTATCCTCTATCCTACTCTATCCTCTATCCTATCCTATCCTCTATCCTATCCTATCCTCTATCCGATCCTCTATCCTATCCTATCCTCTATCCGATCCTCTATCCTATCCTATCCTCTCTCATATCCTATCCTGTATCCTATCCCATCCTCTATCCTATCCTATCCTCTATCCTATCCTATCCTCTATCCTATCCTCTATCCTATCCTACCCTCTATCCTATCCTATCCTCTACCTTATCCTATACTCTATCCTATCCAATTACCTATCCTATCCTCTATCCTATCCTCTATCCTATCCTATCCTATCCTCTAACCTATCCTATCCTCTATCCTATCCTATCCTCTATCCTATCCTATCCTTTATCCTATCCTATCCTCTATCCTATCCTATCCTCTATCCTATACTATCCTCTACCTTATCCTATCCTCTATCCTATCCAATTACCTATCCTATCCTCTATCCTATTCTATCCTCTATCCTATCCTATCCTCTATCCTATCCTCTCCTCTATCCTATCCTCTATCCTACTCTATCCTCTATCCTATCCAATTACCTATCCTATCCTCTATCCTATCCTATCCTCTATCCTATCCTCTTTCCTATCCTATCCTCTATCCTATCCTATCCTCTATCCTATCCTATCCTCTATCCTATCCTATCCTCTATCCTATCCTATCCTCTATCCTATCCTATCCTCTATCCTATCCTATCCTCTATCCTATCCTATCCTCTATCCTATCCTATCCTCTATCCTATCCTATCCTCTATCCTATCCTCTTTCCTATCCTATCCTCTATCTAATCCTATCCTCTATCCTATCCTATCCTCTATCCTATCCTATCCTCTACCCCATCCTATCCTCTATCCTTTCCTATCCTCTATCCTATCCTATCCCCTATCCTATCCTCTATCCTATCCTATCCTGTATCCTATCCTATTCTCTATCCTATCCTATCATCTGTCCTATCCTATCCTTTATCCTATCCTATCCTCTATCCCATCCTATCCTCTATCCTATACTATCCTCTACCTTATCCTATCCTCTATCCTATCCAATTACCTATCCTATCCTCTATCCTATCCTTTCCTCTATCCTATCCTATCCTCTATCCGATCCTCTATCCTATCCTATCCTCTATCCGATCCTCTATCCTATCCTATCCTCTCTCATATCCTATCCTGTATCCTATCCCATCCTCTATCCTATCCTATCCTCTATCCTATCCTATCCTCTATCCTATCCTCTATCCTATCCTACCCTCTATCCTATCCTATCCTCTACCTTATCCTATACTCTATCCTATCCAATTACCTATCCTATCCTCTATCCTATCCTCTATCCTATCCTATCCTATCCTCTAACCTATCCTATCCTCTATCCTATCCTATCCTCTATCCTATCCTATCCTTTATCCTATCCTATCCTCTATCCTATCCTATCCTCTATCCTATACTATCCTCTACCTTATCCTATCCTCTATCCTATCCAATTACCTATCCTATCCTCTATCCTATTCTATCCTCTATCCTATCCTATCCTCTATCCTATCCTCTCCTCTATCCTATCCTCTATCCTACTCTATCCTCTATCCTATCCAATTACCTATCCTATCCTCTATCCTATCCTATCCTCTATCCTATCCTCTTTCCTATCCTATCCTGTATCCTATCCTAACCTCTATCCTATCCTATCCTCTATCCTATCCTATCCTCTACCCCATCCTATCCTCTATCCTTTCCTATCCTCTATCCTATCCTATCCTCTATCCTATCCTCTATCCTATCCTATCCTGTATCCTATCCTATTCTCTATCCTATCCTATCATCTGTCCTATCCTATCCTTTATCCTATCCTATCCTCTATCCCATCCTATCCTCTATCCTATACTATCCTCTACCTTATCCTATCCTCTATCCTATCCAATTACCTATCCTATCCTCTATCCTATCCTTTCCTCTATCCTATCCTATCCTCTATCCGATCCTATATCCTATCCTCTATCCTATCCTCTATCCTATCCTCTATCCTATCCTATCCTCTATCCTATCCTATCCTCTATCCTATCCTATCCTCTATCCTATCCTATCCTCTATCCCATCCTATCCTCTATCCTTTCCTATCCTCTATCCTATCCTATCCTCTATCCTATCCTATCCTCTATCCTATCCTATTCTCTATCCTATCCTATCATCTATCCTATTCTATCCTCTATCCTATCCTATCCTCTATACTATCCTATCCTTTATCCTATCCTATCCTCTATCCTATCCTATCCTCTATCCTATCCTATCCTCAATCCTATCCTATCCTCTAACCTATCCTATCCTCTATCCTATCCTATCCTCTATCCTATCCTATCATCTATCCTATTCTATCCTCTATCCTATCCTCTCCTCTATCCTATCCTCTATCGTACTCTATCCTCTATCCTATCCTATCCTCTATCCTATCCTCTCCTCTATCCTATCCTCTATCGTACTCTATCCTCTATCCTATCCTCTATCCTATCCTATCCTCAATCCTATCCTATCCTGTATCCTATCCTATCCTCTATCCTATCCTATCCTCTATCCTATCCTCTATCCTATCCTATCCTCTATCCTATCCTATCCTCTATCCTATCCTATCCTCTATCCTATCCTCTATCCTATCCTATCCTATCCTCTAACCTATCCTATCCTCTATCCTATCCTATCCTCTATCCTATCCTATCCTTTATCCTATCCTATCCTCTATCCTATCCTATCCTCTATCCTATCCTATCCTCTACCCCATCCTATCCTCTATCCTTTCCTATCCTCTATCCTATCCTATCCCCTATCCTATCCTCTATCCTATCCTATCCTGTATCCTATCCTATTCTCTATCCTATCCTATCATCTGTCCTATCCTATCCTTTATCCTATCCTATCCTCTATCCCATCCTATCCTCTATCCTATACTATCCTCTACCTTATCCTATCCTCTATCCTATCCAATTACCTATCCTATCCTCTATCCTATCCTTTCCTCTATCCTATCCTATCCTCTATCCGATCCTCTATCCAATCCTATCCTTTATCCTATCCTATCCTCTATCCTACTCTATCCTCTATCCTATCCTATCCTCTATCCGATCCTCTATCCTATCCTATCCTCTATCCGATCCTCTATCCTATCCTATCCTCTCTCATATCCTATCCTGTATCCTATCCCATCCTCTATCCTATCCTATCCTCTATCCTATCCTATCCTCTATCCTATCCTCTATCCTATCCTACCCTCTATCCTATCCTATCCTCTACCTTATCCTATACTCTATCCTATCCAATTACCTATCCTATCCTCTATCCTATCCTCTATCCTATCCTATCCTATCCTCTAACCTATCCTATCCTCTATCCTATCCTATCCTCTATCCTATCCTATCCTTTATCCTATCCTATCCTCTATCCTATCCTATCCTCTATCCTATACTATCCTCTACCTTATCCTATCCTCTATCCTATCCAATTACCTATCCTATCCTCTATCCTATTCTATCCTCTATCCTATCCTATCCTCTATCCTATCCTCTCCTCTATCCTATCCTCTATCCTACTCTATCCTCTATCCTATCCAATTACCTATCCTATCCTCTATCCTATCCTATCCTCTATCCTATCCTCTTTCCTATCCTATCCTCTATCCTATCCTAACCTCTATCCTATCCTATCCTCTATCCTATCCTATCCTCTACCCCATCCTATCCTCTATCCTTTCCTATCCTCTATCCTATCCTATCCTCTATCCTATCCTCTATCCTATCCTATCCTGTATCCTATCCTATTCTCTATCCTATCCTATCATCTGTCCTATCCTATCCTTTATCCTATCCTATCCTCTATCCCATCCTATCCTCTATCCTATACTATCCTCTACCTTATCCTATCCTCTATCCTATCCAATTACCTATCCTATCCTCTATCCTATCCTTTCCTCTATCCTATCCTATCCTCTATCCGATCCTATATCCTATCCTCTATCCTATCCTCTATCCTATCCTCTATCCTATCCTATCCTCTATCCTATCCTATCCTCTATCCTATCCTATCCTCTATCCTATCCTATCCTCTATCCCATCCTATCCTCTATCCTTTCCTATCCTCTATCCTATCCTATCCTCTATCCTATCCTATCCTCTATCCTATCCTATTCTCTATCCTATCCTATCATCTATCCTATTCTATCCTCTATCCTATCCTATCCTCTATACTATCCTATCCTTTATCCTATCCTATCCTCTATCCTATCCTATCCTCTATCCTATCCTATCCTCAATCCTATCCTATCCTCTAACCTATCCTATCCTCTATCCTATCCTATCCTCTATCCTATCCTATCATCTATCCTATTCTATCCTCTATCCTATCCTCTCCTCTATCCTATCCTCTATCGTACTCTATCCTCTATCCTATCCTATCCTCTATCCTATCCTCTCCTCTATCCTATCCTCTATCGTACTCTATCCTCTATCCTATCCTCTATCCTATCCTATCCTCAATCCTATCCTATCCTGTATCCTATCCTATCCTCTATCCTATCCTATCCTCTATCCTATCCTCTATCCTATCCTATCCTCTATCCTATCCTATCCTCTATCCTATCCTATCCTCTATCCTATCCTATCCTCTATCCTATCCTATCCTCTATCCTCTCCTATCCTCTATCCTATCCTATCCTCTATCCTATCCTATCCTCTATCCTATCCTATCCTCTATCCTATCCTATCCTCTATCCTATCCTCTTTCCTATCCTATCCTCTATCTAATCCTATCCTCTATCCTATCCTATCCTCTATCCTATCCTATCCTCTACCCCATCCTATCCTCTATCCTTTCCTATCCTCTATCCTATCCTATCCTCTATCCTATCCTCTATCCTATCCTATCCTGTATCCTATCCTATTCTCTATCCTATCCTATCATCTGTCCTATCCTATCCTTTATCCTATCCTATCCTCTATCCCATCCTATCCTCTATCCTATACTATCCTCTACCTTATCCTATCCTCTATCCTATCCAATTACCTATCCTATCCTCTATCCTATCCTTTCCTCTATCCTATCCTATCCTCTATCCGATCCTCTATCCAATCCTATCCTTTATCCTATCCTATCCTCTATCCTACTCTATCCTCTATCCTATCCTATCCTCTATCCTATCCTATCCTCTATCCGATCCTCTATCCTATCCTATCCTCTATCCGATCCTCTATCCTATCCTATCCTCTCTCATATCCTATCCTGTATCCTATCCCATCCTCTATCCTATCCTATCCTCTATCCTATCCTATCCTCTATCCTATCCTATCCTCTATCCTATCCTCTATCCTATCCTACCCTCTATCCTATCCTATCCTCTACCTTATCCTATACTCTATCCTATCCAATTACCTATCCTATCCTCTATCCTATCCTCTATCCTATCCTATCCTATCCTCTAACCTATCCTATCCTCTATCCTATCCTATCCTCTATCCTATCCTATCCTTTATCCTATCCTATCCTCTATCCTATCCTATCCTCTATCCTATACTATCCTCTACCTTATCCTATCCTCTATCCTATCCAATTACCTATCCTATCCTCTATCCTATTCTATCCTCTATCCTATCCTATCCTCTATCCTATCCTCTCCTCTATCCTATCCTCTATCCTACTCTATCCTCTATCCTATCCAATTACCTATCCTATCCTCTATCCTATCCTATCCTCTATCCTATCCTCTTTCCTATCCTATCCTCTATCCTATCCTATCCTCTATCCTATCCTCTATCCTATCCTATCCTCTATCCTATCCTATCCTCTATCCTATCCTATCCTCTATCCTATCCTATCCTCTATCCCATCCTATCCTCTATCCTTTCCTATCCTCTATCCTATCCTATCCTCTATCCTATCCTATCCTCTATCCTATCCTATTCTCTATCCTATCCTATCATCTATCCTATTCTATCCTCTATCCTATCCTATCCTCTATACTATCCTATCCTTTATCCTATCCTATCCTCTATCCTATCCTATCCTCTATCCTATAGTATCCTCTAACTTATCCTATCCTCTATCCTATCCAATTACATGTCCTATCCTCTATCCTATCCTTTCCTCTATCCTATCCTATCCTCTATCCGATCCTCTACCCTATCCTCTATCCTATCCTCTATCCTATCCTATCCGATTCTCTATCCTATCCTCTATCCTATACTATCATCTACCTTTTCCTATCCTCTATCCTATCCAATTACCTATCCTATCCTCGATCCTATCCTATCCTCCATCCTATCCTATCCTCTATCAGATCCTCTATCCTATACTAGCCTCTACCTTATCCTCTCCCCTATCCTATCCAATTACCTATCCGATCCTCTATCCTATCCTATCCTCTATCAGATCCTCTATCCTATCCTATCATCTATCCTATCCTCTATCGTATCCTATCCTATCCTCGTTCCTGTCCTATCCTCTATCCTATCCTATCCTCTATCCTATCCTCTATACCATCCTCTATCCTATCCTATCCTCTATCCGATCCTGTATCCTATCCTATCCTCTATAATATCGTTTACTCTATCATATCCTATCCTCTATCCTATAATATCATCTATCCTATCCTATCCTCTATCCTATCCTCAACTCTATCCTATCCTATCCTCTATCCTATCCTATCCTCTATCCTATCCTCTATCCTATCCTTTCCTATCCTCTATCCTATCCTATCCTATCCTCTATCCTATCCTATCCTGTATCCTATCCTATCCTCTATTCTATCCTATCCTCTATCCTATACTATCCTCTATCCTATCCTGTCCTCTATCCTATCCTATCCTCTATCCGATCCTCTATCCAATCCTATCCTTTATCCAATCCTATCCTCTATCCTACTCTATCCTCTATCCTATCCTATCCTCTATCCTATCCTATCCTCTGTCCGACCCTCTACCCTATCCTATCCTCTATCCTATCCTATCCTTTTTCCTATCCTATCCTCTATCCTATCCTATCCTCTATCCTATACTATCCTCTACCTTATCCTATCCTCTATCCTATCCTATCCTATCCTCTATCCTATCCTATCCGTTATCCTATCCTATCCTCTATTCTATCCTATCCTCTATCCTATACTATCCTCTATCCTATCCTATCCTCTATCCTATCTATCCTCTATCCTATCCTATCCTCTATCCTATCCTATCCTCTATCCTATCCTCTATCCTATCCTGTATCCTATCCTATCCTCTATCCTATCCTATCCTCTATCCTATCCTATCCTCTATCGTATCCTATTCTATCCTCTATCCTATCCTATCCTCTATCCTATCCTATCCTATCCTCTATCCTATCCTATCCTCTATCCTATCCTATCCTCTATCCTATCCTCTCCTCTATCCTATCCTATCCTCTATCCTATCCTCTATCCTATCCTATCCTCTATCCTATCCTATCCTATCCTCTATCCTATCCTATCCTATCCTCTATCCTATCCTATCCTGTATCCTATCCTATCCTCTATCCTATCCTATCCTCTATCCTATCCTATCCTCTATCGTATCCTATCCTATCCTCTATCATATCCTATCCTCTATCCTAAACGCTCCTCAATCCTATTCTATCCTCTATCCTATCCTATCCTCTATCCTATCCTATCCTATCCTCTATCCTATCCTATCCTCTATCCTATCCTATCCTCTATCCTATCCTCTCCTCTATCCTATCCTATCCTCTATCCTATCCTATACTCTATCCTCTATCCTATCCTACCCTCTTTCCTATCCTATCATCTATCCTATCCTATATTCTATCCTATCCTTTCCTCTATCCTATCCTATCCTCTATCCTATCCTATCCTCTATCCGATCCTCTATCCTATCCTATCCTCTATCCTATCCTATCCTCTATCCTATCCTATCCTATCCTATCCTCTATCCTATCCTATCCTTTATCCTATCCTTTCCTCTATTCTATCCTATTCTCTATCCTATACTATCCTCTATCCTATCCTATCCTCTATCCTATCCTATCCTCCATCCTATCCTATCCTCTATCCTATCCTCTATACCATCCTCTATCCTATCCTATCCTCTATCCGATCCTCTATCCTATCCTATCCTCTATAATATCGTTTACTCTATCATATCCTATCCTCTATCCTATAATATCATCTATCCTATTCTATCCTCTATCCTATCCTATCCTCTATCCTATCCTATGCTCTATCCTATCCTCTCCTCTATCCTATCCTATCCTCTATCCTATCCTATAGTCTATCCTCTATCCTATCCTATCCTCTCTCATATCCTATCCTGTATCCTATCCCATCCTCTATCCTATCCTATCCTCTATCCTATCCTATCCTCTATCCTATCCTCTATCCTATCCTACCCTCTATCCTATCCTATTATCTACCTTATCCTATACTCTATCCTATCCAATTACCTATCCTATCCTCTATCCTATCCTCTATCCTATCCTATCCTATCCTCTAACCTATCCTATCCTCTATCCTATCCTATCCTCTATCCTACTCTATCCTCTATCCTATCCTATCCTCTATCCTACTCTATCCTCTATCCTATCCTATCCTCTATCCGATCCTATCCTCTATCCTACTCTATCCTCTATCCTATCCTATCCTCTATCCGATCCTCTATCCTATCCTATCCTCTATCAGATCCTCTATCCTATACTAGCCTCTACCTTATCCTCTCCCCTATCCTATCCAATTACCTATCCGATCCTCTATCCTATCCTATCCTCTATCCGATCGTATCCTCTATCAGATCCTCTATCCTATCCTATCATCTATCCTATCCTCTATCGTATCCTATCCTATCCTCTTTCCTATCCTATCCTCTATCCTATCCTATCCTCTATTCTATCCTCTATACCATCCTCTATCCTATCCTATCCTCTATCCGATCCTCTATCCTATCCTATCCTCTATAATATCGTTTACTCTATCATATCCTATCCTCTATCCTATAATATCATCTATCCTATTCTATCCTCTATCCTATCCTATCCTCTATCCTATCCTCTCCTCTATCCTATCCTATCCTCTATCCTATCCTATAGTCTATCCTCTATCCTATCCTATCCTCTATCCTATCCTATCCTCTATCCTACTCTATCCTCTATCCTATCCTATCCTCTATCCGATCCTCTATCCTATCCTATCCTCTATCCGATCCTCTATCCTATCCTATCCTCTCTCATATCCTCTTTCCTATCCTATCCTCTATCTAATCCTATCCTCTCTCCTATCCTATCCTCTATCCTATCCTATCCTCTACCCCATCCTATCCTCTATCCTATCCTATTATCTACCTTATCCTATACTCTATCCTATCCAATTACCTATCCTATCCTCTATCCTATCCTCTATCCTATCCTATCCTATCCTCTAACCTATCCTATCCTCTATCCTATCCTATCCTCTATCCTACTCTATCCTCTATCCTATCCTATCCTCTATCCTATCCTATCCTCTGTCCGACCCTCTATCATATCCTATCCTCTATCCTATCCTATCCTTTATCCTATCCTATCCTCTATCCTATCCTATCCTCTATCCTATACTATCCTCTACCTTATCCTATCCTCTATCCTATCCAATTACCTATCCTATCCTCTATCCTATCCTTTCCTCTATCCTATCCTATCCTCTATCCGATCCTCTATCCTATCCTCTATCCTATCCTATCCTCTATCCTATC
The DNA here is from genome assembly GCF_050948215.1 of Halictus rubicundus. NCBI lineage: Eukaryota > Metazoa > Arthropoda > Insecta > Hymenoptera > Halictidae > Halictus > Halictus rubicundus. Next base: position 565,275 of record NW_027488618.1, read on the forward strand.
CTATCCTCTATCCTATCCTATCCTCTATCCTATCCTATCCTATCCTCTATCCTATCCTATCCTATCCTCTATCCTATCCTATCCTCTATCCTATCCTATCCTCTATCCTATCCTATCCTCAATCCTATCCTATCCTCTATCGTATCCTATCCTATCCTCTATCATATCCTATCCTCTATCCTATCCTATACTCTATCCTCTATCCTATCCTACCCTCTTTCCTATCCTATCATCTATCCTATCCTATCTTCTATCCTATCCTTTCCTCTATCCTATCCTATCCTCTATCCTATCCTATCCTCTATCCGATCCTCTATCCTATCCTATCCTCTATCCTATCCTCTATCCTATCCTATCCTATCCTCTATCCTATCCTATCCTATCCTCTATCCTATCCTATCCTCTATCCTATCCTCTATACCATCCTCTATCCTATCCTATCCTCTATCCGATCCTCTATCCTATCCTATCCTCTAGAATATCGTTTACTCTATCATAGCCTATCCTCTATCCTGTAATATCATCTATCCTATTCTATCCTCTATACTATCTTATCCTCTATCCTATTCTATCCTCTATCCTATCCTCTCCTTTATCCTATCCTATCCTCTACTCTATCCTATCCTCTATCCTATACTATCCTCTATCCTATCCTATCCTCTATCCTATTCTATCCTCTATCCGATCCTCTATCCAATCCTATCCTTTATACTATCCTATCCTCTATCCTACTCTATCCTCTATCCTATCCTATCCTCTATCCTATCCTATCCTCTATCCTATCCTATCCTCTATCCGATCCTCTATCCTATCCTATCCTCTATCATATCATATCCTCTATCCTATCCCATCCTCTATCCTATCCTATCCTCTATCCTATCCTATCCTCTATCCTATCCTCTATCCTATCCTATCCTCTATCCTATCCTCTATCCTATCCTGTCCTCTATCCTATCCTCTCCTCTATCCTATCCTATCCTCTATCCTATCCTATCCTCTATCCTATCTTCTATCCTATCCTCTATCCTATCCTACCCTATCCTCTATCCTATCCTATCCTATCCTCTATCATATCCTATCCTCTATCCTATCCCATCCTCTATCCTATCCTTTCCTCTATCCTATCCTATCCTCTATCCTATCCTATCCTCTATCCGATCCTCTATCCAATCCTATCCTTTATCCTATCCTATCCTCTATCCTACTCTATCCTCTATCCTATCCTATCCTCTATCCTATCCTATCCTCTGTCCGATCCTCTATCCTATCCTATCCTCTATCCTATCCTATCCTTTATCCTATCCTATCCTCTATCCTATCCTATCCTCTATCCTATACTATCCTCTATCCTATCCTATCCTCTATCCTATCCTATCCTCTATGCTATCCTCTATCCTAACCTATCCTATCCTCTATCCTATCCTATCCTATCCTCTATCCTATCCTATCCTGTATCCTATCCTATCCTCTATTCTATCCTATCCTCTATCCTATACTATCCTCTATCCTATCCTATCCTCTATCCTATCCTATCCTCTATCCGATCCTCTATCCAATCCTATCCTTTATCCTATCCTATCCTCTATCCTACTCTATCCTCTATCCTATCCTATCCTCTATCCTATCCTATCCTCTGTCCGATCCTCTATCCTATCCTATCCTCTATCCTATCCTATCCTTTATCCTATCCTATCCTCTATCCTATCCTATCCTCTATCCTATACTATCCTCTACCTTATCCTATCCTCTATCCTATCCAATTGCCTATCCTATCCTCTATCCTATCCTTTCCTCTATCCTATCCTATTCTCTATCCGATCCTCTATCCTATCCTATCCTCTATAATATCGTTTACTCTATCATATCCTATCCTCTATCCTATAATATCATCTATCCTATTCTATCCTCTATACTATCCTATCCTCTATCCTATCCTATCCTCTATCCTATCCTCTCCTCTATCCTATCCTATCCTCTATCCTATCCTATAATCTATCCTCTATCCTATCCTACCCTCTTTCCTATCCTATCATCTATCCTATCCTATCTTCTATCCTATCGTTTCCTCTATCCTATCCTATCCTCTATCCTATCCTATCCTCTATCCGATCCTCTGTCCTATCCTATCCTCTATCCTATCCTCTATCCTATCCTATCCTATCCAATATCCTATCCTATCCTATCCTCTATCCTATCCTATCCTATCCTCTATCCTATCCTATCCTTTATCCTATCCTATCCTCTATTCTATCCTATCCTCTATCCTATACTATCCTCTATCCTATCCTAATCTCTATCCTATTCTATCCTCTATCCGATCCTCTATCCAATCCTATCCTTTATCCTATCCTATCCTCTATCCTACTCTATCCTCTATCCTATCCTATCCTCTATCCTATCCTATCCTCTATCCGATCCTCTATCCTATCCTATCCTCTATCCGATCCTCTATCCTATCCTATCCTCTATCCTATCCTATCCTCTATCCTATCCTATCCTTTATCCTATCCTGTCCTCTATCCTATCCTATCCTCTATCCTATACTATCCTCTACCTTATCCTATCCTCTATCCTATCCAATTACCTATCCTATCCTCTATCCTATCCTTTCCTCTATCCTATCCTATCCTCTATCCTACTCTATCCTCTATCCTATCCTATCCTCTATCCTATCCTATCCTCTATCCGATCCTCTATCCTATCCTATCCTCTATCCGATCCTCTATCCTATCCTATCCTCTATCCTATCCTATCCTCTATCCTATCCTATCCTTTATCCTATCCTGTCCTCTATCCTATCCTATCCTCTATCCTATACTATCCTCTACCTTATCCTATCCTCTATCCTATCCAATTACCTATCCTATCCTCTATCCTATCCTTTCCTCTATCCTATCCTATCCTCTATCCGATCCTCTATCCTATCCTCTATCCTATCCTATCCTGTATCCTATCCTATCCTATCCTCTACCTTATCCTATACTCTATCCTATCCTATCCTCTATCCTATCCTCTATCCTCTCCTATCCTCTATCCTATCCTATCCTCTATCCTATCCTATCCTCTATCCTATCCTATCCTCTATCCCATCCTATCCTCTATCCTTTCCTATCCTCTATCCTATCCTATCCTCTATCCTATCCTATCCTATCCTCTATCCTATCCTATCCTTTATCCTATCCTATCCTCTATTCTATCCTATCCTCTATCCTATACTATCCTCTATCCTATCCTATCCTCTATCCTATTCTATCCTCTATCCGATCCTCTATCCAATCCTATCCTTTATCCTATCCTATCCTCTATCCTACTCTATCCTCTATCCTATCCTATCCTCTATCCTATCCTATCCTCTATCCGATCCTCTATCCTATCCTATCCTCTATCCGATCCTCTATCCTATCCTATCCTCTATCCTATCCTATCCTCTATCCTATCCTATCCTTTATCCTATCCTGTCCTCTATCCTATCCTATCCTCTATCCTATACTATCCTCTACCTTATCCTATCCTCTATCCTATCCAATTACCTATCCTATCCTCTATCCTATCCTTTCCTCTATCCTATCCTATCCTCTATCCTACTCTATCCTCTATCCTATCCTATCCTCTATCCTATCCTATCCTCTATCCGATCCTCTATCCTATCCTATCCTCTATCCGATCCTCTATCCTATCCTATCCTCTATCCTATCCTATCCTCTATCCTATCCTATCCTTTATCCTATCCTGTCCTCTATCCTATCCTATCCTCTATCCTATACTATCCTCTACCTTATCCTATCCTCTATCCTATCCAATTACCTATCCTATCCTCTATCCTATCCTTTCCTCTATCCTATCCTATCCTCTATCCGATCCTCTATCCTATCCTCTATCCTATCCTATCCTGTATCCTATCCTATCCTATCCTCTACCTTATCCTATACTCTATCCTATCCTATCCTCTATCCTATCCTCTATCCTCTCCTATCCTCTATCCTATCCTATCCTCTATCCTATCCTATCCTCTATCCTATCCTATCCTCTATCCCATCCTATCCTCTATCCTTTCCTATCCTCTATCCTATCCTATCCTCTATCCTATCCTATCCTCTATCCTATCCTCTATCCTATCCTCTATCCTATCCTATCCTCTATCCTATCCTATTCTCTATCCTATTCTATCATCTATCCTATTCTATCCTCTATCCTATCCTATCCTCTATCCGATCCTCTATCCTATCCTATCCTCTATCCGATCCTCTATCCTATCCTATCCTCTATCCTATCCTATCCTCTATCCTATCCTATCCTTTATCCTATCCTGTCCTCTATCCTATCCTATCCTCTATCCTATACTATCCTCTACCTTATCCTATCCTCTATCCTATCCAATTACCTATCCTATCCTCTATCCTATCCTTTCCTCTATCCTATCCTATCCTCTATCCTACTCTATCCTCTATCCTATCCTATCCTCTATCCTATCCTATCCTCTATCCGATCCTCTATCCTATCCTATCCTCTATCCGATCCTCTATCCTATCCTATCCTCTATCCTATCCTATCCTCTATCCTATCCTATCCTTTATCCTATCCTGTCCTCTATCCTATCCTATCCTCTATCCTATACTATCCTCTACCTTATCCTATCCTCTATCCTATCCAATTACCTATCCTATCCTCTATCCTATCCTTTCCTCTATCCTATCCTATCCTCTATCCGATCCTCTATCCTATCCTCTATCCTATCCTATCCTGTATCCTATCCTATCCTATCCTCTACCTTATCCTATACTCTATCCTATCCTATCCTCTATCCTATCCTCTATCCTCTCCTATCCTCTATCCTATCCTATCCTCTATCCTATCCTATCCTCTATCCTATCCTATCCTCTATCCCATCCTATCCTCTATCCTTTCCTATCCTCTATCCTATCCTATCCTCTATCCTATCCTATCCTATCCTCTATCCTATCCTATCCTTTATCCTATCCTATCCTCTATTCTATCCTATCCTCTATCCTATACTATCCTCTATCCTATCCTATCCTCTATCCTATTCTATCCTCTATCCGATCCTCTATCCAATCCTATCCTTTATCCTATCCTATCCTCTATCCTACTCTATCCTCTATCCTATCCTATCCTCTATCCTATCCTATCCTCTATCCGATCCTCTATCCTATCCTATCCTCTATCCGATCCTCTATCCTATCCTATCCTCTATCCTATCCTATCCTCTATCCTATCCTATCCTTTATCCTATCCTGTCCTCTATCCTATCCTATCCTCTATCCTATACTATCCTCTACCTTATCCTATCCTCTATCCTATCCAATTACCTATCTTATCCTCTATCCTATCCTTTCCTCTATCCTATCCTATCCTCTATCCTACTCTATCCTCTATCCTATCCTATCCTCTATCCTATCCTATCCTCTATCCGATCCTCTATCCTATCCTATCCTCTATCCGATCCTCTATCCTATCCTATCCTCTATCCTATCCTATCCTCTATCCTATCCTATCCTTTATCCTATCCTGTCCTCTATCCTATCCTATCCTCTATCCTATACTATCCTCTACCTTATCCTATCCTCTATCCTATCCAATTACCTATCCTATCCTCTATCCTATCCTTTCCTCTATCCTATCCTATCCTCTATCCGATCCTCTATCCTATCCTCTATCCTATCCTATCCTGTATCCTATCCTATCCTATCCTCTACCTTATCCTATACTCTATCCTATCCTATCCTCTATCCTATCCTCTATCCTCTCCTATCCTCTATCCTATCCTATCCTCTATCCTATCCTATCCTCTATCCTATCCTATCCTCTATCCCATCCTATCCTCTATCCTTTCCTATCCTCTATCCTATCCTATCCTCTATCCTATCCTATCCTCTATCCTATCCTCTATCCTATCCTCTATCCTATCCTATCCTCTATCCTATCCTATTCTCTATCCTATTCTATCATCTATCCTATTCTATCCTCTATCCTATCCTATCCTCTATCCTATCCTATCCTTTATCCTATCCTATCCTCTATCCTATCCTATCCTCTATCCTATACTATCCTCTAACTTATCCTATCCTCTATCCTATCCACTTACCTATCCTATCCTCTATCCTATCCTTTCCTCTATCCTATCCTATCCTCTATCCGATCCTCTATCGTATCCTCTATCCTATCCTCTATCCTATCCTATCCGATCCTCTATCCTATCCTCTATCCTATACTATCCTCTACCATATCCTATCCTCTATCCTATCCAATTACCTATCCTATCCTCGATCCTATCCTATCCTCCATCCTATCCTATCCTCTATCCTATACTATCCTCTAACTTATCCTATCCTCTATCCTATCCACTTACCTATCCTATCCTCTATCCTATCCTTTCCTCTATCCTATCCTATCCTCTATCCGATCCTCTATCGTATCCTCTATCCTTTCCTCTATCCTATCCTATCCGATCCTCTATCCTATCCTCTATCCTATACTATCCTCTACCATATCCTATCCTCTATCCTATCCAATTACCTATCCTATCCTCGATCCTATCCTATCCTCCATCCTATCCTATCCTCTATCAGATCCTCTATCCTATACTAGCCTCTACCTTATCCTCTCCCCTATCCTATCCAATAACCTATCCGATCCTCTATCCTATCCTCTATCCTATACTATCCTCTACCTTACCCTATCCTCTATCCTATCCAATTACCTATCCTATCCTCGATCCTATCCTATCCTCCATCCTATCCTATCCTCTATCAGATCCTCTATCCTATACTAGCCTCTACCTTATCCTCTCCCCTATCCTATCCAATTACCTACCCGATCCTCTATCCTATCCTATCCTCTATCCGATCGTATCCTCTATCCGATCCTCTATCCTATCCTATCCTCTATCATATCCTATCCTCTATCCTATCCCATCCTCTATCCTATCCTATCCTCTATCCTATCCTATCCTCTATCCTATCCTCTATCCTATCCTATCCTCTATCCTATCCTCTATCCTATCCTATCCTCTATCCTATCCTCTCCTCTATCCTATCCTATCCTCTATCCTATCCTCTATCCTATCCTCTATCCTATCCTATCCTATCCTCTATCCTATCCTATCCTATCCTCTATCATATCCTATCCTCTATCCTATCCCATCCTCTATCCTATCCTATCCTCTATCCTATCCTATCCTCTATCCTATCCTATCCTCTATCCGATCCTCTATCCAATCCTATCCTTTATCCTATCCTATCCTCTATCCTACTCTATCCTCTATCCTATCCTATCCTCTATCCTATCCTATCCTCTGTCCGATCCTCTATCCTATCCTATCCTCTATCCTATCCTATCCTCTATCCCATCCTATCCTCTATCCTATCCTATCCTCTATCCTATACTATCCTCTATCCTATCCTATCCTCTATCCTATCCTATCCTCTATGCTATCCTCTATCCTAACCTATCCTATCCTCTATCCTATCCTATCCTATCCTCTATCCTATCCTATCCTGTATCCTATCCTATCCTCTATTCTATCCTATCCTCTATCCTATACTATCCTCTATCCTATCCTATCCTCTGTCCGATCCTCTATCCTATCCTATCCTCTATCCTATCCTATCCTTTATCCTATCCTATCCTCTATCCTATCCTATCCTCTATCCTATACTATCCTCTACCTTATCCTATCCTCTATCCTATCCAATTGCCTATCCTATCCTCTATCCTATCCTCTATCCTATCCTATCCTCTATCCTATCCTATTCTCTATCCTATTCTATCATCTATCCTATTCTATCCTCTATCCTATCCTATCCTCTATCCTATCCTATCCTTTATCCTATCCTATCCTCTATCCTATCCTATCCTCTATCCTATACTATCCTCTAACTTATCCTATCCTCTATCCTATCCACTTACCTATCCTATCCTCTATCCTATCCTTTCCTCTATCCTATCCTATCCTCTATCCGATCCTCTATCGTATCCTCTATCCTATACTATCCTCTACCATATCCTATCCTCTATCCTATCCAATTACCTATCCTATCCTCGATCCTATCCTATCCTCCATCCTATCCTATCCTCTATCAGATCCTCTATCCTATACTAGCCTCTACCTTATCCTCTCCCCTATCCTATCCAATAACCTATCCGATCCTCTATCCTATCCTCTATCCTATACTATCCTCTACCTTATCCTATCCTCTATCCTATCCATTTACCTATCCTGTCCTCGATCCTATCCTATCCTCCATCCTATCCTATCCTCTATCAGATCCTCTATCCTATACTAGCCTCTACCTTATCCTCTCCCCTATCCTATCCAATTACCTACCCGATCCTCTATCCTATCCTATCCTCTATCCGATCGTATCCTCTATCCGATCCTCTATCCTATCCTATCCTCTATCCGATCCTCTATCCTATCCTATCCTCTATCCAATCCTATCCTCTATCCTATCTATCCTCTATCCTATCCTATCCTCTATCCTATCCTATCCTCTATCCTATCCTCTCCTCTATCCCATCCTATCCTCTATCCTATCCTATCCTCTATCCTATCCTCTATCCTATCCTCTATCCTATCCTTTCCTGTCCTCTATCCTATCCTATCCTATCCTCTATCCCAACCTATCCGTTATCCTATCCTATCCTCTATTCGATCCTATCCTCTATCCTATACTATCCTCTTTCCTATCCTATCCTCTATCCTATCCTATCCTCTATCCTAGCCTCAATCCTATCCTATCCTCTATCCTATCCTATCCTCAATTCTATCCTATCCTCTATCCTATCCTGTCTTCTATAATATTCTATACTCTATCCTATCCTATCCGCTATCCTACCCTATCCTCTATCCTATCCAATCCTATATCCTATACTCTATCCTATCCTATCCTGTATCCTATCCTATCGTCTATCCTATCCTATCCTCTATCCTATCCTATCCTCTATCCTATCCTATTCTCTATCCTATCCTCTATCCTGTCCTATCCTCTATACTATCCCATCCTCTATCCTATCCTATCCGCTATCCAACCCTATCCTCTATGGTATCCTATCCTCTATCCTATGCAATACTATATCCTATCCTCTATCCTATCCTATCCTCAATACTATCCTATCCTCTATCGTATCCTATCCTCTATCCTATCCAATCCTACATCCTATCCTATCCGCTATCCTATCCTATCCTCTATCCTATAATATCCTCTATCCTATCCAATCCTCTATCCTATCCTCTATCCTATTCTCTATCCAATCCTATCCTCTATCCTATCCAATCCCCTATCCTATCCTCTATCCTATCCTTTCCACTACCCTATACTTTACTCTATCCTATCCTATCCTCCATAAGATCGTATCCTCTATCCTATCCCGTCCTCTATCCTATAATATCATCTATCCTATCATATCCTGTATTATATCCTATCCTCTATAATATCCGAGCCTCTAACCTATCCTATCCTCAATCCTATCCTATCCTCTATCCTATCCAATCCCCTATCCTATCCTATCCTCTATCCTATCCTATCCTCAAGCCTATCCCATCCTCAATTCTATCCTATCCTCTTTCCTATCCTATCCTCTATCCTATCCTATCCTCTATTCTATCCTATCCTCTATCCTATCCTATCCTCTATCCTATCCTCTATCCTATACTATCCTCTACCATATCCTATCCTCTATCCTATCCAATTACCTATCCTATCCTCGATCCTATCCTATCCTCCATCCTATCCTATCCTCTATCAGATCCTCTATCCTATACTAGCCTCTACCTTATCCTCTCCCCTATCCTATCCAATTACCTATCCGATCCTCTATCCTATCCTATCCTCTATCCGATCGTATCCTCTATCAGATCCTCTATCCTATCCTATCATCTATCCTATCCTCTATCGTATCCTATCCTATCCTCTTTCCTATCCTATCCTCTATCCTATCCTATCCTCTATCCTATCCTCTATACCATCCTCTATCCTATCCTATCCTCTATCCGATCCTGTATCTTGTCCTATCCTCTATAATATCGTTTACTCTATCATATCCTATCCTCTATCCTATAATATCATCTATCCTATCCTATCCTCTATCCTATCCTATCTTTTATCCTATCCTATCCTCTATCCTATCCTATCCTCTATCCTATCCTATCCTCTATCCTATACTATCCTCTAACTTATCATATCCTCTATCCTATCCAATTACCTATCCTATCCTCTAACCTATCCTTTCCTCTATCCTATCCTATCCTCTATCCGATCCTCTATCCTATCCTCTATCCTATCCTATCCGGTCCTCTATCCTATCCTCTATCCTATACTATCCTCTACCTTATCCTATCCTCTATCCTATCCTATCCGGTCCTCTATCCTATCCTCTATCCTATACTATCCTCTACCTTATCCAATCCTCTATCCTATCCAATTACCTATCCTATCCTCGATCCTATCCTATCCTCCATCCTATCCTATCCTCTATCAGATCCTCTATCCTATACTAGCCTCTACCTTATCCTCTCCCCTATCCTATCCAATTACCTATCCGATGCCTTATCCTATCCTATCCTCTATCCGATCGTATCCTCTATCAGATCCTCTATCCTATCCTATCATCTATCCTATCCTCTATCGTATCCTATCCTATCCTCTTTCCTATCCTATCCTCTATCCTATCCTATCCTCTATCCTATCCTCTATACCATCCTCTATCCTATCCTATCCTCTATCCGATCCTCTATCCTATCCTATCCTCTATAATATCGTTTACTCTATCATATCCTATCCTCTATCCTATAATATCATCTATCCTATTCTATCCTCTATCCTATCCTATCCTCTATCCTATCGTATCCTCTATCCTATCCTCTCCTCTATCCTATCCTATCCTATCCTCTATCCTATCCTATCCTATCCTCTATCCTATCCTATCCTTTATCCTATCCTATCCTCTATTCTATCCTATCCTCTATCCTATACTATCCTCTATCCTATCCTATCCTCTATCCTATTCTATCCTCTATCCGATCCTCTATCCAATCCTATCCTTTACCCTATCCTATCCTCTATCCTACTCTATCCTCTATCCTATCCTATCCTCTATCCTATCCTATCCTCTATCCGATCCTCTATCCTATCCTATCCTCTATCCGATCCTCTATCCTATAGTATCCTCTATTCTATCCTATCCTCTATCCTATCCTATCCTTTATCCTATCCTATCCTCTATCCTATCCTATCCTGTATCCTATACTATCCTCTACCTTATCCTATCCTCTATCCTATCCTATCCTCTATCCTATCCTATCCTCTATCCTATCCTCTATCCTATCCTATCCTATCCTCTATCCTATCCTATCCTATCCTCTATCCTATCCTATCCTTTATCCTATCCTATCCTCTATTCTATCCTATCCTCTATCCTATACTATCCTCTATCCTATCCTATCCTCTATCCTATTCTATCCTCTATCCGATCCTCTATCCAATCCTGTCCTTTACCCTATCCTATCCTCTATCCTACTCTATCCTCTATCCTATCCTATCCTCTATCCTATCCTATCCTCTATCCGATCCTCTATCCTATCCTATCCTCTATCCGATCCTCTATCCTATCCTATCCTCTATCCTATCCTATCCTCTATCCTATCCTATCCTTTATCCTATCCTATCCTCTATCCTATCCTATCCTGTATCCTATACTATCCTCTACCTTATCCTATCCTCTATCCTATCCAATTACCTATTATATCCTCTATCCTATCCTTTCCTCTATCCTATCCTATCCTATCCTCTATCCGATCCTCTATCCTATCCTCTATCCTATCCTATCCTATCCTCTACCTTATCCTGTACTCTATCCTATCCAATTACCTATCCTATCCTCTATCCTATCCTATCCTCTATCCTATCCTATCCTCTATCCTATCCTGTCCTCTATCCTATCCTATCCTCTATCGTATCCTATTCTATCCTCTATCCTATCCTATCCTCTATCCTATCCTATCCTATCCTCTATCGTATCCTATTCTATCCTCTATCCTATCCTATCCTCTATCCTATCCTATCCTATCCTCTATCCTATCCTATCCTCTATCCTATCCTATCCTCTATCCTATCCTCTCCTCTATCCTATCCTATCCTCTATCCTATCCTATACTCTATCCTCTATCCTATCCTATCCTATCCTCTATCCTATCCTATCCTATCCTCTATCCTATCCTATCCTATCCTCTATCCTATCCTATCCTCTATCCTATCCTATCCTCTATCGTATCCTATCCTATCCTCTATCATATCCTATCCTCTATCCTATCCTATCCTATCCTCTATCGTATCCTATTCTATCCTCTATCCTATCCTATCCTCTATCCTATCCTATCCTATCCTCTATCCTATCCTATCCTCTATCCTATCCTATCCTCTATCCTATCCTCTCCTCTATCCTATCCTATCCTCTATCCTATCCTATACTCTATCCTCTATCCTATCCTATCCTATCCTCTATCCTATCCTATCCTATCCTCTATCCTATCCTATCCTCTCCTCTATCCTATCCTATCCTCTATCCTATCCTATACTCTATCCTCTATCCTATCCTATCCACTATCCTATCCTATCCTATCCTCTATCCTATCCTATCCTATCCTCTATCCTATCCTATCCTCTATCCTATCCTATCCTCTATCCTATCCTATCCTCTATCCTATCCTATCCTCTATCCTATCCTATCCTCTATCCTATCCTATCCTCTATCCTATCCTATCCTCTATCCTATCCTATCCTCTATCCTATCCTATCCTATCCTCTATCCTATCCTATCCTCTATCCTATCCTATCCTCTATCCTATCCTCTCCTCTATCCTATCCTATCCTATCCTCTATCCTATCCTATACTCTATCCTCTATCCTATCCTACCCTCTTTCCTATCCTATCATCTATCCTATCCTATCTTCTATCCTATCCTTTCCTCTATCCTATCCTATCCTCTATCCTATCCTATCCTCTATCCGATCCTCTATCCTATCCTATCCTCTATCCTATCCTCTATCCTATCCTATCCTATCCTCTATCCTATCCTATCCTTTATCCTATCCTATCCTCTATTCTATCCTATTCTCTATCCTATACTATACTCTATCCTATCCTATCCTCTATCCTATCCTATCCTCTATCCTATCCTCTATACCATCCTCTATCCTATCCTATCCTCTATCCTATCCTATCCTCTATACTATCCTCTATCCTATCCTATCCTCCATCCTATCCTATCCTCTATCCTATCCTATCCTCTATCCTATCCTATCCTCTATCCCATCCTATCCTCTATCCTTTCCTATCCTCTATCCTATCCTATCCTCTATCCTATCCTCTATCCTATCCTATCCTCTATCCTATCCTATTCTCTATCCTATCCTATCATCTATCCTATCCTCTATCCTATCCGATCCTCTATCCTATCCTATCCTCTATCCTATCCTCTATCCTATCCTATCCTTTATCCTATCCTATCCTCTATTCTATCCTATTCTCTATCCTATACTATCCTCTATCCTATCCTATCCTCTATCCTATCCTATCCTCTATCCTATCCTCTATACCATCCTCTATCCTATCCTATCCTCTATCCGATCCTCTATCCTATCCTATCCTCTAGAATATCGTTTACTCTATCATATCCTATCCTCTATCCTATAATATCATCTATCCTATTCTATCCTCTATACTATCCTATCCTCTATCCTATCCTATCCTCTATCCTATCCTCTCCTTTATCCTATCCTATCCTCTACTCTATCCTATCCTCTATCCTATACTATCCTCTATCCTATCCTATCCTCTATCCTATTCTATCCTCTATCCGATCCTCTATCCAATCCTATCCTTTACCCTATCCTATCCTCTATCCTACTCTATCCTCTATCCTATCCTATCCTCTATCCTATCCTATCCTCTATCCTATCCTATCCTCTATCCTATCCTATCCTCTATCCGATCCTCTATCCTATCCTATCCTCTATCCGATCCTCTATCCTATCCTATCCTCTATCCTATCCTATCCTCTATCCTATACTATCCTCTACCTTATCCTATCCTCTATCCTATCCAATTACCTATTATATCCTCTATCCTATCCTTTCCTCTATCCTATCCTATCCTCTATCCGATCCTCTATCCTATCCTCTATCCTATCCTATCCTATCCTCTACCTTATCCTATACTCTATCCTATCCAATTACCTATCCTATCCTATCCTCTATCCTATCCTATCCTCTATCCTATCCTATCCTCCATCCTATCCTATCCTCTATCCTATCCTATCCTCTATCCTATCCTATCCTCTATCCCATCCTATCCTCTATCCTTTCCTATCCTCTATCCTATCCTATCCTCTATCCTATCCTCTATCCTATCCTATCCTCTATCCTATCCTATTCTCTATCCTATCCTATCATCTATCCTATTCTATCCTCTATCCTATCCTATCCTCTATCCTATCCTATCCTTTATCCTATCCTATCCTCTATCCTATCCTATCCTCTATCCTATACTATCCTCTAACTTATCCTATCCTCTATCCTATCCAATTACCTATCCTATCCTCTATCCTATCCTATCCTCTATCCTATCCTATCCTCTATCCTATCCTCTCCTCTATCCTATCCTATCCTCTATCCTATCCTATCCTATCCTCTATCCTATCCTATCCTATCCTCTATCCTATCCTCTATCCTATCCTATCCCCTATCCTATCCTATCCTCTATCCTATCCTATCCTCTATCGCATCCTATCCTATCCTCTATCATATCCTATCCTCTATCCTAAACGCTCCTCAATCCTATTCTATCCTCTATCCTATCCTATCCTCTATCCTATCCTATCCTATCCTCTAACCTATCCTATCCTCTATCCTATCCTATCCTCTATCCTATCCTCTCCTCTATCCTATCCTATCCTCTATCCTATCCTATACTCTATCCTCTATCCTATCCTACCCTCTTTCCTATCCTATCATCTATCCTATCCTATCTTCTATCCTATACTTTCCTCTATCCTATCCTATCCTCTATCCTATCCTATCCTCTATCCGATCCTCTATCCTATCCTATCCTCTATCCTATCCTCTATCCTATCCTATCCTATCCTCTATCCTATCCTATCCTATCCTCTATCCTATCCTCTCCTTTATCCTATCCTATCCTCTACTCTATCCTATCCTCTATCCTATACTATCCTCTTTCCTATCCTATCCTCTATCCTATTCTATCCTCTATCCGATCCTCTATCCTATCCTATCCTCTATCATATCCTATCCTCTATCCTAACCCATCCTCTATCCTATCCTATCATCTATCCTATCCTCTATCGTATCCTATCCTATCCTCTTTCCTATCCTATCCTCTATCCTATCCTATCCTCTATCCTATCCTCTATACCATCCTCTATCATATCCTATCCTCTATCCGATCCTCTATCCTATCCTATCCTCTATAATATCGTTTACTCTATCATATCCTATCCTCTATCCTATAATATCATCTATCCTATCCTATCCTCTATCCTATCCTATCCTTTATCCTATCCTATCCTATCCTCTATCCTATCCTATCCTATCCTCTATCCTATCCTATCCTCTATCCTATCCTATCCTCTATCCTATCCTATCCTCTATCCTATCCTATCCTCTATCGTATCCTATCCTATCCTCTATCATATCCTATCCTCTATCCTAAACGCTCCTCAATCCTATTCTATCCTCTATCCTATCCTATCCTCTATCCTATCCTATCCTATCCTCTATCCTATCCTATCCTCTATCCTATCCTATCCTCTATCATATCCTCTCCTCTATCCTATCCTATCCTCTATCCTATCCTATACTCTATCCTCTATCCTATCCTACCCTCTTTCCTATCCTATCATCTATCCTATCCTATCTTCTATCCTATCCTTTCCTCTATCTTATCCTATCCTCTATCCTATCCTATCCTCTATCCTATCCTATACTCTATCCTCTATCCTATCCTATCCTCTATTCTATCCTATCCTATCCTCTATCCTATCCTATCCTATCCTCTATCCTATCCTATCCTCTATCCTATCCTATCCTCTATCCTATCCTATCCTCTATCCTATCCTATCCTCTATCGTATCCTATCCTATCCTCTATCATATCCTATCCTCTATCCTAAACGCTCCTCAATCCTATTCTATCCTCTATCCTATCCTATCCTCTATCCTATCCTATCCTATCCTCTATCCTATCCTATCCTATCCTCTATCCTATCCTATCCTCTATCCTATCCTATCCTCTATCCTATCCTCTCCTCTATCCTATCCTATCCTCTATCGTATCCTATACTCTATCCTCTATCCTATCCTACCCTCTTTCCTATCCTATCATCTATCCTATCCCATCTTCTATCCTATCCTTTCCTCTATCCTATCCTATCCTCTATCCTATCCTATCCTCTATCCGATCCTCTATCCTATCCTATCCTCTATCCTATCCTCTATCCTATCCTATCCTATCCTCTATCCTATCCTATCCTATCCTCTATCCTATCCTCTCCTTTATCCTATCCTATCCTCTACTCTATCCTATCCTCTATCCTATCCTCTATCCTATCCTCTATTCTATCCTATCCTCTATCATATCCTATCCTCTATCCTATCCTATCCTATCCTCTATCCTATCCTATCCTCTATCCTATCCTATCCTCTATCCTATCCTCTATCCTATCCTCTATCCTATCCTCTCCTCTATCCTATCCTATCCTCTATCCTATCCTATCCTCTATCCTATACTATCCTCTAACTTATCCTATCCTCTATCCTATCCAATTACCTATCCTATCCTCTATCCTATCCTATCCTCTATCCTATCCTATCCTCTATCCTATCCTATCCTCTATCGTATCCTATCCTATCCTCTATCCTATCCTATCCTCTATTCTATCCTATCCTCTATCATATCCTATCCTCTATCCTATCCTACCCTCTATCCTATCCTCTATCCTATCCTCTCCTCTATCCTATCCTATCCTCTATCCTATCCTATACTCTATCCTCTATCCTATCCTATCCTCTATCCTATCCTATCCTATCCTCTATCCTATCCTATCCTATCCTCTATCCTATCCTATCCTCTATCCTATCCTATCCTCTATCCTATCCTATCCTCTATCGTATCCTATCCTATCCTCTATCATATCCTATCCTCTATCCTAAACGCTCCTCAATCCTATTCTATCCTCTATCCTATCCTATCCTCTATCCTATCCTATCCTCTATCCTATCCTATCCTATCCTCTATCCTATCCTATCCTCTATCCTATCCTATCCTCTATCCTATCCTCTCCTCTATCCTATCCTATCCTCTATCGTATCCTATACTCTATCCTCTATCCTATCCTACCCTCTTTCCTATCCTATCATCTATCCTATCCTATCTTCTATCCTATCCTTTCCTCTATCCTATCCTATCCTCTATCCTATCCTATCCTCTATCCGATCCTCTATCCTATCCTATCCTCTATCCTATCCTCTATCCTATCCTATCCTATCCTCTATCCTATCCTCTCCTTTATCCTATCCTATCCTCTACTCTATCCTATCCTCTATCCTATACTATCCTCTATCCTATCCTATCCTCTATCCTATTCTATCCTCTATCCGATCCTCTATCCTATCCTATCCTCTATCATATCCTATCCTCTATCCTATCCCATCCTCTATCCTATCCTATCATCTATCCTATCCTCTATCGTATCCTATCCTATCCTCTTTCCTATCCTATCCTCTATCCTATCCTATCCTCTATCCTATCCTCTATACCATCCTCTATCCTATCCTATCCTCTATCCGATCCTCTATCCTATCCTATCCTCTATAATATCGTTTACTCTATCATATCCTATCCTCTATCCTATAATATCATCTATCCTATTCTATCCTCTATCCTA
The DNA here is from genome assembly GCF_050948215.1 of Halictus rubicundus. Taxonomy (NCBI): domain Eukaryota; kingdom Metazoa; phylum Arthropoda; class Insecta; order Hymenoptera; family Halictidae; genus Halictus; species Halictus rubicundus. Next base: position 583,254 of record NW_027488618.1, read on the forward strand.
TCCTATCCTCTATCCTATCGTATCCTCTATCCTATCCTATCTTCTATCCTATCCTTTCCTCTATCCTATCCTATCCTCCATCCTATCCTATCCTCTATCCGATCCTCTGTCCTATCCTATCCTCTATCCTATCCTCTATCCTATCCTATCCTATCCTCTATCCTATCCTATCCTATCCTCTTTCCTATCCTATCCTCTATCCTATCCTATCCTCTATCCTATCCTCTATACCATCCTCTATCCTATCCTATCCTCTATCCGATCCTCTATCCTATCCTATCCTCTATAATATCGTTTACTCTATCATATCCTATCCTCTATCCTATAATATCATCTATCCTATTCTATCCTCTATCCTATACTATCCTCTATCCTATCCTATCCTTTATCCTATCCTATCCTCTATCCTATCCTATCCTCTATCCTATACTATCCTCTAACTTATCCTATCCTCTATCCTATCCAATTACCTATCCTATCCTCTATCCTATCCTATCCTCTATCCTATCCTATCCTCTATCCTATCCTATCCTCTATCCTATCCTATCCTCTATCCTATCCTATCCTCTATCGTATCCTATCCTATCCTCTATCATATCCTATCCTCTATCCTAAACGCTCCTCAATCCTATTCTATCCTCTATCCTATCCTATCCTCTATCCTATCCTATCCTATCCTCTATCCTATCCTATCCTCTATCCTATCCTATCCTCTATCCTATCCTATCCTCTATCCTATCCTCTATCCTATCCTCTCCTCTATCCTATCCTATCCTCTATCCTATCCTATCCTCTATCCTATACTATCCTCTAACTTATCCTATCCTCTATCCTATCCAATTACCTATCCTATCCTCTATCCTATCCTATCCTCTATCCTATCCTATCCTCTATCCTATCCTATCCTCTATCGTATCCTATCCTATCCTCTATCCTATCCTATCCTCTATCCTATCCTATCCTCTATCCTATCCTATCCTCTATCCTATCCTATCCTCTATCCTATCCTCTATCCTATCCTCTCCTCTATCCTATCCTATCCTCTATCCTATCCTATACTCTATCCTCTATCCTATCCTATCCTCTATCCTATCCTATCCTCTCCTCTATCCTATCCTATCCTCTATCGTATCCTATACTCTATCCTCTATCCTATCCTACCCTCTTTCCTATCCTATCATCTATCCTATCCTATCTTCTATCCTATCCTTTCCTCTATCCTATCCTATCCTCTATCCTATCCTATCCTCTATCCGTTCCTCTATCCTATCCTATCCTCTATCCTATCCTCTATCCTATCCTATCCTATCCTCTATCCTATCCTATCCTATCCTCTATCCTATCCTATCCTATCCTCTATCCTATCCTATCCTTTATCCTATCCTATCCTCTATTCTATCCTATTCTCTATCCTATATTATCCTCTATCCTATCCTATCCTCTATCCTATCCTATCCTCTATCCTATCCTCTATACCATCCTCTATCCTATCCTATCCTCTATCCGATCCTCTAGCCTATCCTATCCTCTATAATATCGTTTACTCTATCATACCCTATCCTCTATCCTATAATATCATCTATCCTATTCTATCCTCTATCCTATCCTATCCTCTATCCTATCGTATCCTCTATCCTATCCTCTCCTCTATCCTATCCTATCCTCTATCCTATCCTACCCTCTTTCCTATCCTATCATCTATCCGATCCTCTATCCTATCCTATCCTCTATCCGATCCTCTATCCTATCCTCTCCTCTATTCTATCCTATCCTCTATCCTATCCTATCCTCTATCATATCCTATCCTCTATCCGATCCTCTATCCTATCCTATCCTCTATCCGATCCTCTATCCTATCCTATCCTCTATCCTATCCTATCCTCTATCCTATCCTATCCTTTATCCTATCCTATCCTCTATCCTATCCTATCCTCTAATCCTATACTATCCTCTACCTTATCCTATCCTCTATCCTATCCAATTACCTATCCTATCCTCTATCCTATCCTTTCCTCTATCCTATCCTATCCTCTACCCTATCCTCTATCCTATCCTCTATCCTATCCTATCCTCTATCCTATCCTATCCTCTATCCTATCCTATCCTCTATCCCATCCTATCCTCTAATCCTATACTATCCTCTACCTTATCCTATCCTCTATCCTATCCAATTACCTATCCTATCCTCTATCCTATCCTTTCCTCTATCCTATCCTATCCTCCATCCTATCCTATCCTCTATCCGATCCTCTGTCCTATCCTATCCTCTATCCTATCCTCTATCCTATCCTATCCTATCCTCTATCCTATCCTATCCTATCCTCTTTCCTATCCTATCCTCTATCCTATCCTATCCTCTATCCTATCCTCTATACCATCCTCTATCCTATCCTATCCTCTATCCGATCCTCTATCCTATCCTATCCTCTATAATATCGTTTACTCTATCATATCCTATCCTCTATCCTATAATATCATCTATCCTATTCTATCCTCTATCCTATACTATCCTCTATCCTATCCTATCCTTTATCCTATCCTATCCTCTATCCTATCCTATCCTCTATCCTATACTATCCTCTAACTTATCCTATCCTCTATCCTATCCAATTACCTATCCTATCCTCTATCCTATCCTATCCTCTATCCTATCCTATCCTCTATCCTATCCTATCCTCTATCCTATCCTATCCTCTATCCTATCCTATCCTCTATCGTATCCTATCCTATCCTCTATCATATCCTATCCTCTATCCTAAACGCTCCTCAATCCTATTCTATCCTCTATCCTATCCTATCCTCTATCCTATCCTATCCTATCCTCTATCCTATCCTATCCTCTATCCTATCCTATCCTCTATCCTATCCTATCCTCTATCCTATCCTCTATCCTATCCTCTCCTCTATCCTATCCTATCCTCTATCCTATCCTATCCTCTATCCTATACTATCCTCTAACTTATCCTATCCTCTATCCTATCCAATTACCTATCCTATCCTCTATCCTATCCTATCCTCTATCCTATCCTATCCTCTATCCTATCCTATCCTCTATCGTATCCTATCCTATCCTCTATCCTATCCTATCCTCTATCCTATCCTATCCTCTATCCTATCCTATCCTCTATCCTATCCTATCCTCTATCCTATCCTCTATCCTATCCTCTCCTCTATCCTATCCTATCCTCTATCCTATCCTATACTCTATCCTCTATCCTATCCTATCCTCTATCCTATCCTATCCTCTCCTCTATCCTATCCTATCCTCTATCGTATCCTATACTCTATCCTCTATCCTATCCTACCCTCTTTCCTATCCTATCATCTATCCTATCCTATCTTCTATCCTATCCTTTCCTCTATCCTATCCTATCCTCTATCCTATCCTATCCTCTATCCGTTCCTCTATCCTATCCTATCCTCTATCCTATCCTCTATCCTATCCTATCCTATCCTCTATCCTATCCTATCCTATCCTCTATCCTATCCTATCCTATCCTCTATCCTATCCTATCCTTTATCCTATCCTATCCTCTATTCTATCCTATTCTCTATCCTATATTATCCTCTATCCTATCCTATCCTCTATCCTATCCTATCCTCTATCCTATCCTCTATACCATCCTCTATCCTATCCTATCCTCTATCCGATCCTCTAGCCTATCCTATCCTCTATAATATCGTTTACTCTATCATACCCTATCCTCTATCCTATAATATCATCTATCCTATTCTATCCTCTATCCTATCCTATCCTCTATCCTATCGTATCCTCTATCCTATCCTCTCCTCTATCCTATCCTATCCTCTATCCTATCCTACCCTCTTTCCTATCCTATCATCTATCCGATCCTCTATCCTATCCTATCCTCTATCCGATCCTCTATCCTATCCTCTCCTCTATCCTATCCTATCCTCTATCCTATCCTATCCTCTATCATATCCTATCCTCTATCCGATCCTCTATCCTATCCTATCCTCTATCCGATCCTCTATCCTATCCTATCCTCTATCCTATCCTATCCTCTATCCTATCCTATCCTTTATCCTATCCTATCCTCTATCCTATCCTATCCTCTAATCCTATACTATCCTCTACCTTATCCTATCCTCTATCCTATCCAATTACCTATCCTATCCTCTATCCTATCCTTTCCTCTATCCTATCCTATCCTCTACCCTATCCTCTATCCTATCCTCTATCCTATCCTATCCTCTATCCTATCCTATCCTCTATCCTATCCTATCCTCTATCCCATCCTATCCTCTATCCTTTCCTATCCTCTATCCTATCCTATCCTCTATCCTATCCTCTATCCTATCCTATCCTCTATCCTATCCTATTCTCTATCCTATCCTATCATCTATCCTATTCTATCCTCTACCCTATCCTATCCTCTATCCTATCCTATCCTTTATCCTATCCTATCCTCTATCCTATCCTATCCTCTATCCTATCCTATCCTCTATCCTATTCTATCCTCTATCCTATCCTATAGTCTATCCTCTATCCTATCCTACCCTCTTTCCTATCCTATCATCTATCCGATCCTCTATCCTATCCTATCCTCTATCCGATCCTCTATCCTATCCTCTCCTCTATCCTATCCTATCCTCTATCCTATCCTATCCTTTATCCTATCCTATCCTCTATCCTATCCTATCCTCTATCCTATACTATCCTCTACCTTATCCTATCCTCTATCCTACTCTATCCTCTATCCTATCCTATCCTCTATAATATCCTATCCTCTATCCTATCCTATCCTCTATAATATCCTATCCTCTATCCGATCCTCTATCCTATCCTATCCTCTATCCGATCCTCTATCCTATCCTATCCTCTATCCTATCCTATCCTCTATCCTATCCTATCCTTTATCCTATCCTATCCTCTATCCTATCCTATCCTCTATCCTATACTATCCTCTACCTTATCCTATCCTCTATCCTATCCAATTACCTATCCTATCCTCTATCCTATCCTTTCCTCTATCCTATCCTATCCTCTATCCTATCCTCTATCCTATCCTCTATCCTATCCTCTATCCTATCCTATCCTCTATCCTATCCTATCCTCTATCCTATCCTATCCTCTATCCCATCCTATCCTCTATCCTTTCCTATCCTCTATCCTATCCTATCCTCTATCCTATCCTCTATCCTATCCTATCCTCTATCCTATCCTATTCTCCATCCTATCCTATCATCTATCCTATTCTATCCTCTACCCTATCCTATCCTCTATCCTATCCTATCCTTTATCCTATCCTATCCTCTATCCTATCCTATCCTCTATCCTATCCTATCCTCTATCCTATCCTATCCTCTATCCTATCCTATCCTCTATCCTATCCTATCCTCTATCCTATCCTATCCTCTATCCTATCCTATCCTCTATCCTATCCTATCCTCTATCCTATCCTATCCTCTATCGTATCCTATCCTATCCTCTATCATATCCTATCCTCTATCCTAAACGCTCCTCAATCCTATTCTATCCTATATCCTATCCTATCCTCTATCCTATCCTATCCTATTATCTATCCTATCCTATCCTCTATCCTATCCTATCCTCTATCCTATCCTCTCCTCTATCCTATCCTATCCTCTATCCTATCCTATTCTCTATCCTATCCTATCATCTCTCCTATTCTATCCTCTATCCTATCCTATCCTCTATCCTATCCTATCCAATTACCTATCCTATCCTCTATCCTATCCTATCCTCTATCCTATCCTATCCTCTATCCTATCCTATCCTCTATCGTATCCTATTCTATCCTCTATCCTATCATCTATCCGATCCTCTATCCTATCCTATCCTCTATCCGATCCTCTATCCTATCCTCTCCTCTATCCTATCCTATCCTCTATCCTATCCTATCCTTTATCCTATCCTATCCTCTATCCTATCCTATCCTCTATCCTATACTATCCTCTACCTTATCCTATCCTCTATCCTACTCTATCCTGTATCCTATCCTATCCTCTATCATATCCTATCCTCTATCCGATCCTCTATCCTATCCTATCCTCTATCCGATCCTCTATCCTATCCTATCCTCTATCCTATCCTATCCTCTATCCTATCCTATCCTTTATCCTATCCTATCCTCTATCCTATCCTATCCTCTATCCTATACTATCCTCTACCTTATCCTATCCTCTATCCTATCCAATTACCTATCCTATCCTCTATCCTATCCTTTCCTCTATCCTATCCTATCCTCTATCCTATCCTCTATCCTATCCTCTATCCTATCCTCTATCCTATCCTCTATCCTATCCTATCCTCTATCCTATCCTATCCTCTATCCTATCCTATCCTCTATCCCATCCTATCCTCTATCCTTTCCTATCCTCTATCCTATCCTATCCTCTATCCTATCCTCTATCCTATCCTATCCTCTATCCTATCCTATTCTCCATCCTATCCTATCATCTATCCTATTCTATCCTCTACCCTATCCTATCCTCTATCCTATCCTATCCTTTATCCTATCCTATCCTCTATCCTATCCTATCCTCTATCCTATCCTATCCTCTATCCTATCCTATCCTCTATCCTATCCTATCCTCTATCCTATCCTATCCTCTATCCTATCCTATCCTCTATCCTATCCTATCCTCTATCCTATCCTATCCTCTATCCTATCCTATCCTCTATCCTATCCTATCCTCTATCCTATCCTATCCTCTATCCTATCCTATCCTCTATCCTATCCTATCCTCTATCGTATCCTATCCTATCCTCTATCCTAAACGCTCCTCAATCCTATTCTATCCTCTATCCTATCCTATCCTCTATCCTATCCTATCCTATTATCTATCCTATCCTATCCTCTATCCTATCCTATCCTCTATCCTATCCTCTCCTCTATCCTATCCTATCCTCTATCCTATCCTATTCTCTATCCTATCCTATCATCTATCCTATTCTATCCTCTATCCTATCCTATCCTCTATCCTATCCTATCCAATTACCTATCCTATCCTCTATCCTATCCTATCCTCTATCCTATCCTATCCTCTATCCTATCCTATCCTCTATCCTATCCTATCCTCTATCCTATCCTATCCTCTATCCTATCCTATCCTTTATCCTATCCTATCCTCTATCCTATCCTATCCTCTATCCTATACTATCCTCTACCTTATCCTATCCTCTATCCTATCCAATTACCTATCCTATCCTCTATCCTATCCTTTCCTCTATCCTATCCTATCCTCTATCCTATCCTATCCTCTATCCTATACTATCCTCTACCTTATCCTATCCTCTATCCTACTCTATCCTGTATCCTATCCTATCCTCTATCATATCCTATCCTCTATCCGATCCTCTATCCTATCCTATCCTCTATCCGATCCTCTATCCTATCCTATCCTCTATCCTATCCTATCCTCTATCCTATCCTATCCTTTATCCTATCCTATCCTCTATCCTATCCTATCCTCTATCCTATACTATCCTCTACCTTATCCTATCCTCTATCCTATCCAATTACCTATCCTATCCTCTATCCTATCCTTTCCTCTATCCTATCCTATCCTCTATCCTATCCTCTATCCTATCCTCTATCCTATCCTCTATCCTATCCTCTATCCTATCCTCTATCCTATCCTATCCTCTATCCTATCCTATCCTCTATCCTATCCTATCCTCTATCCCATCCTATCTTCTATCCTTTCCTATCCTCTATCCTATCCTATCCTCTATCCTATCCTCTATCCTATCCTATCCTCTATCCTATCCTATTCTCCATCCTATCCTATCATCTATCCTATTCTATCCTCTACCCTATCCTATCCTCTATCCTATCCTATCCTTTATCCTATCCTATCCTCTATCCTATCCTATCCTCTATCCTATCCTATCCTCTATCCTATCCTATCCTCTATCCTATCCTATCCTCTATCCTATCCTATCCTCTATCCTATCCTATCCTCTATCCTATCCTATCCTCTATCCTATCCTATCCTCTATCCTATCCTATCCTCTATCGTATCCTATCCTATCCTCTATCATATCCTATCCTCTATCCTAAACGCTCCTCAATCCTATTCTATCCTCTATCCTATCCTATCCTCTATCCTATCCTCTCCTCTATCCTATCCTCTCCTCTATCCTATCCTATTCTCTATCCTATCCTATCATCTATCCTATTCTATCCTCTATCCTATCCTATCCTCTATCCTATCCTATCCAATTACCTATCCTATCCTCTATCCTATCCTATCCTCTATCCTATCCTATCCTCTATCCTATCCTATCCTCTATCCTATCCTATCCTCTATCCTATCCTATCCTCTATCCTATCCTATCCTCTATCGTATCCTATTCTATCCTCTATCCTATCCTATCCTATCCTCTATCCTATCCTATCCTCTATCCTATCCTAACCTCTATCCTATCCTCTCCTCTATCCTATCCTATCCTCTATCCTATCCTATACTCTATCCTCTATCCTATATTATCCTATCCTCTATCCTATCCTATCCTATCCTCTATCCTATCCTATCCTCTATCCTATCCTATCCTCTATCCTATCCTATCCTCTATCCTATCCTATCCTCTATCCTATCCTATCCTCTATCGTATCCTATCCTATCCTCTATCATATCCTATCCTCTATCCTATCCTATCCTCTATCCTATCCTCTCCTCTATCCTATCCTATCCTCTATCCTATCCTATACTCTATCCTCTATCCTATCCTACCCTCTTTCCTATCCTATCATCTATCCTATCCTATCTTCTATCCTATCCTTTCCTCTATCCTATCCTATCCTCTATCCTATCCTATCCTCTATCCGATCCTCTATCCTATCCTATCCTCTATCCTATCCTCTATCCTATCCTATCCTATCCTCTATCCTATCCTATCCTATCCTCTATCCTATCCTCTATCCTATCCTATCCTTTATCCTATCCTATCCTCTAATCTATCCTATTCTCTATCCTATACTATCCTCTATCCTATCCTATCCTCTATCCTATCCTATCCTCTATCCTATCCTCTATACCATCCTCTATCCTATCCTATCCTCTATCCGATCCTCTATCCTATCCTATCCTCTAGAATATCGTTTACTCTATCATATCCTATCCTCTATCCTATAATATCATCTATCCTATTCTATCCTCTATACTATCCTATCCTCTATCCTATCCTATCCTCTATCCTATCCTATCCTCTATCCTATTCTATCCTCTATCCGATCCTCTATCCTATCCTATCCTCTATCATATTTTATCCTCTATCCTATCCCATCCTCTATCCTATCCTATCATCTATCCTATCCTCTATCGTATCCTATCCTATCCTCTTTCCTATCCTATCCTCTATCCTATCCTATCCTCTATCCTATCCTCTATACCATCCTCTATCCTATCCTATCCTCTATCCTATCCTATACTCTATCCGATCCTCTGTCCTATCCTATCCTCTATCCTATCCTCTATCCTATCCTATCCTATCCTCTATCCTATCCTATCCTTTATCCTATCCTATCCTCTATTCTATCCCATCCTCTATCCTATACTATCCTCTATCCTATCCTATCCTCTATCCTATCCTATCCTCTATCCGATCCTCTATCCAATCCTATCCTTTATCCTATCCTATCCTCTATCCTACTCTATCCTCTATCCTATCCTATCCTCTATCCTATCCTATCCTCTATCCGATCCTCTATCCTATCCTATCCTCTATCCGATCCTCTATCCTATCCTATCCTCTATCCGATCCTCTATCCTATCCTATCCTCTATCCTATCCTATCCTCTATCCTATCCTATCCTTTATCCTATCCTATCCTCTATCCTCTCCTATCCTCTATCCTATCCTATCCTCTATCCTATCCTATCCTCTATCCTATCCTCTATCCTATCCTATCCTTTATCCTATCCTATCCTCTATCCTATCCTATCCTCTATCCTATCCTATCCTCTATCCTATCCTATCCTCTATCCTATCCTATCCTCTATCCCATCCTATCCTCTATCCTTTCCTATCCTCTATCCTATCCTATCCTCTATCCTATTCTATCCTCTATCCGATCCTCTATCCAATCCTATCCTTTATCCTATCCTATCCTCTATCCTACTCTATCCTCTATCCTATCCTATCCTCTATCCTATCCTATCCTCTATCCGATCCTCTATCCTATCCTATCCTCTATCCGATCCTCTATCCTATCCTATCCTCTATCCGATCCTCTATCCTATCCTATCCTCTATCCTATCCTATCCTCTATCCTATCCTATCCTTTATCCTATCCTATCCTCTATCCTATCCTATCCTCTATCCTATCCTATCCTCTATCCTATCCTATTCTCTATCCTATCCTATCATCTATCCTATTCTATCCTCTATCCTATCCTATCCTCTATCCTATCCTATCCTTTATACTATCGTAACCTCTATCCTATCCTATCCTCTATCCTATACTATCCTCTAACTTATCCTATCCTCTATCCTATCCTATCCTCTATCGTATCCTATCCTCTCCTCTATCCTATCCTATCCTCTATCCTATCCTATACTCTATCCTCTATCCTATCCTACCCTCTTTCCTATCCTATCATCTATCCAATCCTATCTTCTATCCTATCCTTTCCTCTATCCTATCCTATCCTCTATCCTATCCTATCCTCTATCCGATCCTCTATCCTATCCTATCCTCTATCCTATCCTCTATCCTATCCTATCCTATCCTCTATCCTATCCTATCCTATCCTCTATCCTATCCTCTATCCTATCCTATCCTTTATCCTATCCTATCCTCTAATCTATCCTATTCTCTATCCTATACTATCCTCTATCCTATCCTATCCTCTATCCTATCCTATCCTCTATCCTATCCTCTATACCATCCTCTATCCTATCCTATCCTCTATCCGATCCTCTATCCTATCCTATCCTCTAGAATATCGTTTACTCTATCATATCCTATCCTCTATCCTATAATATCATCTATCCTATTCTATCCTCTATACTATCCTATCCTCTATCCTATCCTATCCTCTATCCTATCCTATCCTCTATCCTATTCTATCCTCTATCCGATCCTCTATCCTATCCTATCCTCTATCATATTTTATCCTCTATCCTATCCCATCCTCTATCCTATCCTATCATCTATCCTATCCTCTATCGTATCCTATCCTATCCTCTTTCCTATCCTATCCTCTATCCTATCCTATCCTCTATCCTATCCTCTATACCATCCTCTATCCTATCCTATCCTCTATCCTATCCTATACTCTATCCGATCCTCTGTCCTATCCTATCCTCTATCCTATCCTCTATCCTATCCTATCCTATCCTCTATCCTATCCTATCCTATCCTCTATCCTATCCTATCCTATCCTCTATCCTATCCTATCCTTTATCCTATCCTATCCTCTATTCTATCCTATCCTCTATCCTATACTATCCTCTATCCTATCCTATCCTCTATCCTATCCTATCCTCTATCCGATCCTCTATCCAATCCTATCCTTTATCCTATCCTATCCTCTATCCTACTCTATCCTCTATCCTATCCTATCCTCTATCCTATCCTATCCTCTATCCGATCCTCTATCCTATCCTATCCTCTATCCGATCCTCTATCCTATCCTATCCTCTATCCGATCCTCTATCCTATCCTATCCTCTATCCTATCCTATCCTCTATCCTATCCTATCCTTTATCCTATCCTATCCTCTATCCTATCCTATCCTCTATCCTATCCTATCCTCTATCCTATCCTATCCTCTATCCTATCCTCTATCCTATCCTATCCTTTATCCTATCCTATCCTCTATCCTATCCTATCCTCTATCCTATCCTATCCTCTATCCTATCCTATCCTCTATCCTATCCTATCCTCTATCCCATCCTATCCTCTATCCTTTCCTATCCTCTATCCTATCCTCTATCCTATCCTATCCTCTATCCTATTCTATCCTCTATCCGATCCTCTATCCAATCCTATCCTTTATCCTATCCTATCCTCTATCCTACTCTATCCTCTATCCTATCCTATCCTCTATCCTATCCTATCCTCTATCCGATCCTCTATCCTATCCTATCCTCTATCCGATCCTCTATCCTATCCTATCCTCTATCCGATCCTCTATCCTATCCTATCCTCTATCCTATCCTATCCTCTATCCTATCCTATCCTTTATCCTATCCTATCCTCTATCCTATCCTATCCTCTATCCTATCCTATCCTCTATCCTATCCTATTCTCTATCCTATCCTATCATCTATCCTATTCTATCCTCTATCCTATCCTATCCTCTATCCTATCCTATCCTTTATCCTATCCTAACCTCTATCCTATCCTATCCTCTATCCTATACTATCCTCTAACTTATCCTATCCTCTAACCTATCCAATTACCTATCCTATCCTCTATCCTATCCTTTCCTCTATCCTATCCTATCCTCTATCCGATCCTCTATCGTATCCTCTATCCTATCCTCTATCCTATCCTATCCGATCCTCTATCCTATCCTCTATCCTATACTATCCTCTACCATATCCTATCCTCTATCCTATCCAATTACCTATCCTATCCTCGATCCTATCCTATCCTCTATCCTATCCTATCCTCTATCAGATCCTCTATCCTATACTAGTCTCTACCTTATCCTCTCCCCTATCCTATCCAATTACCTATCCGATCCTCTATCCTATCCTATCCTCTATCCTATACTATCCTCTAACTTATCCTATCCTCTATCCTATCCAATTACCTATCCTATCCTCTATCCTATCCTATCCTCTATCCTATCCTATCCTCTATCCTATCCTATCCTCTATCGTATCGTATTCTATCCTCTATCCTATCCTATCCTATCCTCTATCCTATCCTATCCTTTATCCTATCCTATCCTCTATTCTATCCTGTCCTCTATCCTATACTATCGTCTATCCTATCCTATCCTCTATCCTATTCTATCCTCTATCCGATCCTCTATCCAATCCTGTCCTTTATCCTATCCTATCCTCTATCCTACTCTATCCTCTATCCTATCCTATCCTCTATCCTATCCTATCCTCTATCCGATCCTCTATCCTATCCTATCCTCTATCCGATCCTCTATCCTATCCTATCCTCTATCCTATCCTATCCTCTATCCTATCCTATCCTTTATCCTATCCTATCCTCTATCCTATCCTATCCTCTATCCTATACTATCCTCTACCTTATCCTATCCTCTATCCTATCCAATTACCTATCCTATCCTCTATCCTATCCTGTCCTCTATCCTATCCTATCCTCTATCCTATCCTATCCTCTATCCTATCCTATCCTCTATCCTATCCTATCCTCTATCCTATCCTATCCTATCCTCTATCCCATCCTATCCTCTATCCTTTCCTATCCTCTATCCTATCCTATCCTCTATCCTATCCTCTATCCTATCCTATCCTCTATCCTATCCTATTCTCTATCCTATCCTATCATCTATCCTAATCTATCCTCTATCCTATCCTATCCTCTATCCTATCCTATCCAATTACCTATCCTATCCTCTATCCTATCCTATCCTCTATCCTATCCTATCCTCTATCCTATCCTCTCCTCTATCCTATCCTATCCTCTATCCTATCCTATACTCTATCCTCTATCCTATATTATCCTATCCTCTATCCTATCCTATCCTCTATCCTATCCTATCCTATCCTCTATCCTATCCTATCCTCTATCCTATCCTATCCTCTATCCTATCCTCTCCTCTATCCTATCCTATAGTCTATCCTCTATCCTATCCTACCCTCTTTCCTATCCTATCATCTATCCTATCCTATCTTCTATCCTATCCTTTCCTCTATCCTATCCTATGCTCTATCCTATCCTATCCTCTATCCGATCCTCTGTCCTATCCTATCCTCTATCCTATCCTCTATCCTATCCTATCCTATCCTCTATCCTATCCTATCCTCTATCCTATTCTATCCTCTATCCGATCCTCTATCCAATCCTATCCTTTATCCTATCCTATCCTCTATCCTACTCTATCCTCTATCCTATCCTATCATCTATCCTATCCTATCCTCTATCCGATCCTCTATCCTATCCTATCCTCTATCCGATCCTCTATCCTATCCTATCCTCTATCCTATCCTATCCTCTATCCTATCCTATCCTCTATCCTATCCTCTCCTCTATCCTATCCTTTCCTCTATCCTATCCTATCCTCTATCCTATCCTCTATCCTATCCCCTATCCTATCCTATCCTCTATCCTATACTATCCTCTACCTTATCCTATCCTCTATCCTATCCAATTACCTATCCTATCCTCTATCCTATCCTGTCCTCTATCCTATCCTATCCTCTATCCGATCCTCTATCCTATCCTCTATCCTATCCTATCCTCTATCCTATCCTATCCTATCCTCTATCCTATCCTATCCTTTATCCTATCCTATCCTCTATTCTATCCTGTCCTCTATCCTATACTATCGTCTATCCTATCCTATCCTCTATCCTATTCTATCCTCTATCCGATCCTCTATCCAATCCTATCCTTTATCCTATCCTATCCTCTATCCTACTCTATCCTCTATCCTATCCTATCCTCTATCCTATCCTATCCTCTATCCGATCCTCTATCCTATCCTATCCTCTATCCGATCCTCTATCCTATCCTATCCTCTATCCTATCCTATCCTCTATCCTATCCTATCCTTTATCCTATCCTATCCTCTATCCTATCCTATCCTCTATCCTATACTATCCTCTACCTTATCCTATCCTCTATCCTATCCAATTACCTATCCTATCCTCTATCCTATCCTGTCCTCTATCCTATCCTATCCTCTATCCGATCCTCTATCCTATCCTCTATCCTATCCTATCCTCTATCCTATCCTATCCTCTATCCTATCCTATCCTCTATCCTATCCTATCCTCTATCCCATCCTATCCTCTATCCTTTCCTATCCTCTATCCTATCCTATCCTCTATCCTATCCTCTATCCTATCCTATCCTCTATCCTATCCTATTCTCTATCCTATCCTATCATCTATCCTAATCTATCCTCTATCCTATCCTATCCTCTATCCTATCCTATCCAATTACCTATCCTATCCTCTATCCTATCCTATCCTCTATCCTATCCTATCCTCTATCCTATCCTATCCTCTATCGTATCCTATCCTCTATCCTATCCTATCCTCTATCGTATCCTATTCTATCCTCTATCCTATCCTATCCTATCCTCTATCCTATCCTATCCTTTATCCTATCCTATCCTCTATTCTATCCTGTCCTCTATCCTATACTATCGTCTATCCTATCCTATCCTCTATCCGATCCTCTATCCAATCCTATCCTTTATCCTATCCTATCCTCTATCCTACTCTATCCTCTATCCTATCCTATCCTCTATCCTATCCTATCCTCTATCCGATCCTCTATCCTATCCTATCCTCTATCCGATCCTCTATCCTATCCTATCCTCTATCCTATCCTATCCTCTATCCTATCCTATCCTTTATCCTATCCTATCCTCTATCCTATCCTATCCTCTATCCTATACTATCCTCTACCTTATCCTATCCTCTATCCTATCCAATTACCTATCCTATCCTCTATCCTATCCTGTCCTCTATCCTATCCTATCCTCTATCCGATCCTCTATCCTATCCTCTATCCTATCCTATCCTCTATCCTATCCTATCCTCTATCCTATCCTATCCTCTATCCTATCCTATCCTCTATCCCATCCTATCCTCTATCCTTTCCTATCCTCTATCCTATCCTATCCTCTATCCTATCCTCTATCCTATCCTATCATCTATCCTATCCTATTCTCTATCCTATCCTATCATCTATCCTATTCTATCCTCTATCCTATCCTATCCTCTATCCTATCCTATCCAATTACCTATCCTATCCTCTATCCTATCCTATCCTCTATCCTATCCTCTCCTCTATCCTATCCTATCCTCTATCCTATCCTATACTCTATCCTCTATCCTATATTATCCTATCCTCTATCCTATCCTATCCTATCCTCTATCCTATCCTATCCTCTATCCTATCCTATCCTCTATCCTATCCTATCCTCTATCCTATCCTATCCTCTATCCTATCCTATCCTCTATCCTATCCTATCCTCTATCCTATCCTATCCTCTATCCTATCCTATCCTCTATCCTATCCTATCCTCTATCCTATCCTATCCTCTATCCTATCCTATCCTCTATCCTATCCTATCCTCTATCCTATCCTATCCTCTATCGTATCCTATCCTATCCTCTATCATATCCTATCCTCTATCCTAAACGCTCCTCAATCCTATTCTATCCTCTATCCTATCCTATCCTCTATCCTATCCTATCCTATTATCTATCCTATCCTATCCTCTATCCTATCCTATCCTCTATCCTATCCTCTCCTCTATCCTATCCTATCCTCTATCCTATCCTATTCTCTATCCTATCCTATCATCTATCCTATTCTAACCTCTATCCTATCCTATCCTATATCCTATCCTATCCAATTACCTATCCTATCCTCTATCCTATCCTATCCTCTATCCTATCCTATCCTCTATCCTATCCTATCCTCTATCCTATACTATCCTCTATCCTATCCTATCCTCTATCCTATTCTATCCTCTATCCGATCCTCTATCCAATCCTATCCTTTATCCTATCCTATCCTCTATCCTACTCTATCCTCTATCCTATCCTATCCTCTATCCTATCCTATCCTCTATCCGATCCTCTA